>NW_024884889.1:3118921-3315632 GCF_019232065.1 Centrocercus urophasianus | reverse complement strand
CTTCCTCCCTTCCTCCCTTCCTCCCTTCCTCCCTCCCTCCCTCCCTCTATTGATGCAATGTGGACTGTGTAGTAAAACATGATTCTAGGTCATTGAAAGTAGTGTCTAATGACTGTCTTTTTACCTAGAAAATCAAAAGACATTTTTTAAAAATGTGAAACATTTCATGGGTGGTTTAAAATTTATTAAAGAAGAGATTCTTAAAATTCAGGTTGCACTTATTACACAATCATTTGTGTGTAAGTTTCAAACTTAGTGTAACACACTTTTCTCCGTCTGACTTTTCAGCGCATTGAATACTTAACTCTCTTCAGCAGTTTTGAAAATCTCAATTTGTAGCAATTATGGTAAGAGCCACTACTTGACAGAAAGAAATAAGAGTTAGTTAAGTTTAAGAAATGTACCTAAAGTCCTTTTAGAATAATGAGTACACCCAAAGAAAAAGGGTGTTCTTGCCAGAATTCTTCAAACCCCTTTTTCAATTTGTATATTAAATTGTACATCTACCAGTTCTGTTAATTCAGCAAAATAAGAACTTCTTCTGAAAGTAATTGCATTATTAGTCTACCTTGGCAGTAATGATCCTAGGATGAAGGTAGCAAGTAATCATAATTCTAGCAGTGTCTTTTTTTTTAATAATTACTTTAAAAATTCCGTTGTACCTTTTCTACTCTGAGAACTTTCCTCTCATCTTTTGCACTGTGCCATATTGAAGCCAAAAGGCAGGTTTCTGCTAAAAACACAGATTTCTCAGAATTCTTTTTGTTAACACTTGTTCAGCGTGTCTGAAGCCAATATTCTCACACATTTTCAGCTGCAAATTACTTTAATGGGCATTATTTTCATTTTCTTTAAACTTTTCGACTAGTTCTTCTGCTTTATGCAATATGAAAATTGAAATAATGCTCTTCTCTATAAAAGCTTTAACTAATTAAGACAGGAAGAACACTGGGGAAGAAATGACAAGACTATGAGCTAAGAAACAAGAAAAAAGCAGCTATCTCTGCCTCCCGGCCTCTCCCTAGCAGTGGCTTTCACAGAAATAACAGTTTTTCAGAATCTGATAAACATGAGTAGCACAGTAGTTTCCAACTAACTTTCTAGAAGTTTTTTCTTGGTCTTCATTCTAGGTTTCTTTTCACGTTGGTCAAATTAATAGATACTAAATTTTTGTTAATGTTACAGTATTCCCTGTTATCTCCTTACCACCTATGAAAGAAAAATTATGTTGGGTTTTATACTGACCACCTCTAGCAATAAAAATAAATTAGATTATCGTGGGTATGAATTCAGGTGAAAATTTTTGTAGCCAGTCCTGGGAATATGAAGCCTAGTATAATCTTTCACCAGATTTTCAGCTGTTGTTTATTGTATATGTTGACCAGAGCGAGTAAAAGCAGTTCTTGATCACGGATCTTGTATGTTTAAACTGAAATAAAATGTCCACTGTACACTCTCCTTTTTTGTCAGCTAAAAAAAGAAAAAAGCTGAACTTGTGTAAATGTAGACAACTAAAAAACAAAACAAAACAAAAACAAGGAAAAAAAAAAACAGAAGGAAAAATGTTGAAGCTGCTCCAGTGGATACAATGGGCAATAAAAAGCAGTTCCTTTTCATCCTGTTAGTTTGATTTCCTACCATCCATTGTTGAATTTTAAGAGTAATTCCCTGCTCTTCAAAGAAAAGATGTGCCACAATAATTTAGAATGCAAACTCATTTTTTATTTTAAAAATAAATTAGAACCACAAGAAAGGTAGAGAGATCAATGTGAACATTGTATTGTTTCTATTTTCTGCACCTGTCGTTAGCATCTAGGTCATACAAGCATCAAACAGTAATTGCTTCCTTTTGTTTAGATATGTCATTCAATTTACAACTACAGACATTAGAGAATTTAACAGAGATTTTAAAAGAGGAAATTAAATTATATAGTTTACAAATTTTCTCTTTTTAATTCTAGAAATGTCATACTACTAGCTTCAGGTTTTTAGCTAACATGCCTTTATGTAGTACACATCAGTACATACGACATACTGATTGAAGTGCTGCTTTGTCCTGTACTGTCTTCTTTCACCTTTTGAATTTTTTACAAATACTGAATTCACAGAAAAGTTCTGATTTAATGTTTTTAATGGCATTGGTGATGGAAATGTTTTCCATGCACATGCACAAGCTATCTAATATCAAACAGAGTAATACAATTAAGTTTTATGGTTTTTTATTATAATTATTCTTGTCTCATTTTTTCCTAAACAAACAGAATATATTCTGCTTTCACAACCCTGGGGAATATTAACTTAAAGGGTTGCACTGAAATCTGAGGGAAGCAGGGAAATGGGTAGAAGAGCTATTGAAAGGAAAATAGAAGATGGCTTGTGAAAAACAAAACCAGTATTAAAGGTAACTGTTCTTCAATGAGCAGTGTTGGGGAGGCAGCATTTATCATCTCTGTAGTCTAAAATAAGCAAAATTTTTAAGAAGTACTCTACTTTACTAAGAGAGTACTTATATAGCCTTGACTAGCTACAAGAATAATTTAATAGAATCAGCCTCTTTCTTTTGTGTGTGTTCCACAGCACCCATAAGCTAAATGTTTGCAAATGGCATCCTGGGACTGCCAGAAACAGATTCACATTGACCTCAATATGTCACCAGAAAGGCTTTCTGGCAATTCTTTTGTTTCCCATATGGCATCATATTGTATTGGAAGCACAAGCGTTCTCTTACTTCTTTAGTCAAGCAAACCACTCATTTTTATTGTTACAAAGGATTTATTCATGTCACAATTATTTACAAAGAAAGTAGTATTTATTCTACATCAAATAGGCCAGTGAAACAAACTTCTCGTTTGATGAGCTATGGTTAGATTGGAAAGCTGAATTAGACAAGATCAAACTTATGCTGTCGTGTAAAATAGATATTAATTGCATTTATTTAGCTGAGTCATTAAGGTATTAGAGAATCCTACAGTCAGAATTTGTGGGTTAGCATGGCTGACTCCCAAAGATATAGTAACTGTATGAAAACTACAAGTATATATGGATGTGCATTTATATATGTTTTGGAGTGTGCTTTTGGTAGCTGTAGTTGTGATCCTTGATAAGACTGATGGTTCAAAAAAGTATTCCAGAAAAATGGGAAGGGGGGAGTAGTGGAAAAAGATCAGATAAAGGAGAATTTTGAACATCATTAATAAAACTAAAATTGTGAAGTCTTTCATTAGAGGAATTCAACTTCTGTTTGTACTTGTTTGAAATATCAACATCTCACTGACATTTTTAATTTTTCTACATTTGTGGTTTCGTTTGCAATCATTCTTAAGGAAAAAAAAGGTAAAATGATTGAAATTTTGTGATATAATTATATGAATATTACAAATATTACACATTCATTCCACCCAAATAGTACTACTCAGAAAAGAAAATATTCTCTAGATTATTTCAGACTATTTTTACATACTAGATATTCTTAGATTGACCACTGCAGTTTTCCCTATACTTGCATTTATACTGATGCAAGAGTAAAGAAGTTGCTCACTGATGTTAAACTGGAGAACTTTCATGAAGTGAAGCTCTATCTGAGTTAAATTTTCAGACAGAATTTTACAGTAAAGTTTTCAGAAATAGATCACAGTATGCTGTTAGGAGAAGCCAATATCAATACTGTTTGAGCAGAATTTAAAACTGTAAATTCATGTTATTCTTCTTTCATTTTTGTGGTCAGGTTAGTTGATGAAGTCTGAAAATTAGTTAAAATTTGGAAAGAAACCTCTCACGTTTGAGAGTAATACCAAAGATAATCAAAACAAAGTTCTGGCTTGTCAATAATTAACAGTTAAGTCACAAAAGTATCAAAAGTTATTAAATATTTCTAATTAAATGACAAGTGGTAAACACCAGATAATTTGCAGGGAATACAAATAGTATTTTACAAGTATTGTTAGAGTTTGTCAGCTATGAAACTCCTCTTACTGTTGACTTTTGATTTCTTTGTTGCAATATTTATAAACCTCCTCTCATGTGTCTTTTAAGGAAATATGAATTAGCCAAATAATGAAGCTAAAATTGTAATCTGTTTGATAGTTGTTTGAATAGAAAATCAAAAACTTGCTGTTTTCCAGCAGCCTTCTGGAGTCTGCCTTCTTTTACCAAAAGGTACTCATTTTATTACTTGTAAAGATAAAGACTAATTAAATGCTACACAGCCTTTCAGTAATTCAAAAGCTCTACTAATGAGGAATCCTATCCTGTTACAGAAGTTACAACACAGGCAGGTGTGAGGAATGAGCTCAGCCCCTAGGAAGAGCTGCAAATACCACAAACACCATCCTGGCAGCTGCCATCTCCTTTTGCTCTTGTTCCCATATGCTGAGTTGTTCTGGTGTGTCTTGTGTCAGAAATGCACAGCTCCTCCGGGCCACCTCCAGTGCCTTGCCACCCTCTGAGTAAAGGATCTCCTCCTAATATCTAATCTACATCTTCCCTCTTTTACTTTAAAACCACTGTTGTATCATTGTCTTCCAATGTAGAAAGTCAGTCTCCCTCTTTTTTATAGATCTCTTTAGGTACTGAAAGACTGGAATGAGATCTCCTGAGAGCCTTCTCTTCTAGAGGCTGAAGAAGGCCAACTCCCTTATTTTTTTTTACAGAAAGATGTGATTCCAAGCAGATTTGATTGTGTGCACAGCCCATTGCAGAAATGTGCATATATGTTGTATATATGTCTACATGTGTGAATATCACAGAATCATAAAATCATAGAATCACCGAAGCTGGAAATGACCTCTAAAGATCATCCAGTCCAGCCATCCACCTGTCACCAATATTCCCAACTAAACCATGCTCCTCAGTACATCTAAACATTTGTTGAACACCTGCAGGCACAGTGACTCTACCACCTCCCTGGACAGCCTGTTCCAGCACCTGAGTACTCTCTCAGAGAAGATGTATTTCCTAACGTCCATCCTGAATCTCTCCTGGTGCAACTTGAGGCCGTTCCTTTAGTCCTGTTATGAGTTATGTGGGAAAAGACGCTGACCCCCACCTCATCACAACCTCCCTTCAGTTAGTTGTAGAAAGCGGTAAGGTCACTCTTGGGTCACCCCTGAGCCTCATCTTCTCCAGACTGAACAATCCCAGCTCCCTTAGCCATTCCTTATAAGGCTTGTGCTCCAGATCCCTCACCAGCTTTGTTGCCTTTTTCTGAGTATGTTCCAGGGCCTTGATGTCTTTCTTACAGTGAGGGGTGTACAGAGGGATGATCACTTCCCTGGCTCAACTGCCAGTGCTATTTTTGATAGAAGCCAGGATGCCATTGGCCTACTTGTCCACCTTGGCACACTGCTGGCTCATGTTCAGCTGAGTGTTGACCAGTGTCCCCTGGTACTTTTGTACTACACAGTCTTCCAGCTCCTCTGTCTGAAGCCTGTAGTGTTGCCCTTTGGGGTTGTTGTAGCCGAAGTGCAGGACCTGGCACTTGGTCTTGTTGAACTTCATTCCCCTGGCCTCAGCCCAACTGTTCAACCTCTCCAGATCCATCTGTAGTGCCTTCCTACCCCTAGGTACATCAGCACTTCCTGCCATCTTGGTTTCATCTTCAAATTTACTGAGGTTGCACTCATTGCTGTCATCCAGGTCATCAGTAAAGATATTGAACAAGTGAACCTTTCCAAATGGTATTTTCTGTGAGCTTGTGCCAACTTGATTACAGAAACTGCTTTTGTACTGATCTGGTTTGTAAAATGTCTTCTTGTTTTAAATCTAATACACGTACTTAAATTAAGTGACATGCATATATTGTATATATTAGTTTTCTTTCAGTATTGGTGATTCTGTCATTCTTTCTTTTCTGGAAGAAAATTTTAAGGAAGAAAAAAAAATGACCTTTATTTGAGAAGACTTAATAGACTTGAACACCAAAAAGCTATCCAAAATGGAATTCGGTTGTTGGTTATGATGTTGATTTTTCATCATAAAGTAAAACTACTAAAGAATCTTACTGTTAGGACCTACAATAGACTGAGCATTGCTGTAGAGTAGCCTGAAAATGAGTCTGCTGTAGCCTGTTAATTAGAATCATAGTCATCATAAACACACTGATAGTTATTCCCTTATGTAAAGATGATTAATTCTCTGACTTACTGATAACCCACTGATAAAGTAGACAGTCCTCATCATGTTCATCACCACTGATATGGATTATGTTCAGAGGAAGACTGATACTGGAACAGCTTACTGTCATCTGGATGTGATAGGAGATCATCTAGAAATGCCATGCCTGTGCATCTATACGTTCACTACAGAAAGAAATGACCTCGTTGCACAATCTTGTCAGGAAATAAAAAGGCTCAGGCTGTCACTCACATGAAAAAAACAAAGACTTTATAAAAAGGAAATCATAGTAGCTTCAGTCTTGCTTTTAAAGCCATTCGAGGGGAAGGAAATGAATATTTTTGTTATGAACTACAGGCAGACTGTAAATTTATAAACCTTTATTGCTTCTATCTAACCAATACATCAATAACATATAATTAAATTGTGCTTGGTTATCTTACAACTTTCCTTGAGTTTAAAGAAAGTTAGCAATATTTCAGCTTCTGAAAACTGGATCCTAAAAATGTTAAAGAGCTAGCAGGAATTGGTGGGAGTTTTTTTGGAAAGTTTATCTTACATCTTACAGATATATATGTATTTATATCTTATTTATCATTTGCATGAATGGTGAATTAGTTTTCCTGGAAACACTAACTTTTACAGCACTATACCTGTGATAAGAGATGATAATAGTCTTCTAGTAATCACTGTGTAGATATTATAGAAAGAGGAGCATACATCCTTTAGAGGTCCTGTATTTCTTTTTTCTCCATAGTGCTGCATAGATTGTACCAGCAAATGGGTGCAAAAATAGCTTTCCTTGACCTCTGTTTGCTAAATGCAAATATGGCAGAAAACCTTTTATCTAAATAGTTAAGTTCATATTTATGTGAACATGTTAACTCCAGTTTCCTTGTTCAGTATTTCTTTGCAGAATTAAAGTGGATTCTCTCAACAAGCTGAGATATAAATCTTGAGTGACTGAGACCATTGGAAACTGGGTGGAGTAATGGATTGAATGTCATCTGTGCGTGCAAAGTTGGCAGAATCTGTCAGTCTTTAGGAAAGCTTTGATTTGTGTCTGTTTATACACCTCTGTGTCTAGTGTAACTGTACTATGAGATTCCTTAGTTTAAATTAGAGCATATTTGGATCATTAATCTGGTCCCTCATTCTTAAAGTGCCTACCAGATTTCAGCTGAGGGAATGGTCATATATTACTTTTGTAAAGAGCTGGATAAGTTTTTAGGAACCAGTGCTCTTATACTTCCAGAAAATAGTCATCTGGGAGCATCTTCATGCACTGCCATGCTTGGGCACCTGCATTTTTTCTTACAGTTTTTTTGACTTAATTTGTTTGCACTGGTGCTCATGAGATGGTTCTGACTTCCCTTTTTGCCAGCTGAGTTTTGTGGGTTACAGTTTCAAGCTTGGGTGTGGTAACAGTACTGATAGCCTTACCTGGTAAAAACACATCTTGCCTTCTTGTGTGATGAAACTCCTTCCTCTTTAATCCCTGCTGGCTGACCTGGGCCATCAAGCTTTCCTTATCCATAATTTTCTGATGACTGTTCACTATTTGAGCTCAACTATTATTTATTGTTATGTTGAAATGATGAATAGTTCCAGGCAGACAAGAAGCAGGTGGATATTTGTTACTGCTTTCATAGTTAGCATTCAGGGACAGAGAACTGCAGACTTCACTGAAGCTACTGCAAAGGCTTTTTGAGAACTGGTGAAGGCTCACTCCATCCAAAGGAATACACATGCAGGGAAAAATTCTCCTTCCCCAAACACAAATCTATAACTTATAGAATGCAAGCAGATAGATTTTATTTTGTTTATCTTTTCCTCCAGTTTTATTTCACTGTAAAATGTTTCTGTAATTGGGTTCCTCATATCCTCTGGTCTGTCTCTCTCAAGTGAATTACTTTATTTGTTGCAGCTTTTACTGCTGAATTCTGGCACAAAGGAAATGGCCAATATATTGTCTTTTCTGTATGATGTTATTTAGCTATATGAATAAGTTGATATGTATAACTCTGATCTTTACCCTGGAACAGATGAGAAGTTCTGGGGGAAAGAAAACAGAAAACTTTTTTTGTTGATTGTTATGAGTTACTAATGTAGTGGTTCCTTTAAAAATAATCTTCACATGCACCTGTGCTATCAAATAATGGGCTTGCAGATGTGTAATTTCTGTATTTATAGTTCCAGAGCATGTAAATTTTTCATTACCACAGAGTTTAATACCTGAACATATGCAAAGGAAGCTTGCAGATTCTTTAGGAAAATCCTGATGCTCTACTTAGTCTCAGACCAGCAATGTGTACTACTCCTCAGCTACTGGATAGCTTCTCACAGATGGTGGACTGCAGAACCACGCAGAGCTCTAAAAACATTTATCATTTATTTCCTTGCAAAATTAGTGGGGCTTTTTGTTGTCGTTGTTTTGTTTCTTTGTTTTTTAGATGAGATTGATCTGAACCAACAGGACAAAATTTGCCATTCAGTGAATTCTGGGCATTTCTTTCTTCAGCTTCAGAGTTCATGTGTGAGGATTGGGCAGGCAGCAAAGAAAAGCTCTTCTGGAATTAGTTGATTTCTTGTCTCAATTGTCTTGCAGCGAAGTGCCAAGATCTTGCTTTTCCAGAAGAATGAGCTGGGACACAGTCTCTCTTCAGCCCTCACACTCATGTGTCCTCTCCATAGGAATGGCATCAGAACTCTTACCTGTTGCATTGCCTCCTCCTTGACCCGTGGCGGGGTCCTACATTGGCCTACAAAATTTATCCCTCCAAATATTTAAGACATATACAGAAAATAAGCTACACAGTTGTGGTGTACATTTTTCAAAATGTGTTCATAGATACTTTTACATGTAAATTTTCAGTTTGAAGGTACAATTTTAAAAATTAATCACAAATCCTGAAGAGTCTTTCACTTGGGGTTAGTGGTCTACATTTCTTGTACCCAGTGTTGTGCCTCACTGCTTGTTTTTGTATTTTATTTAATGCAGAAAACGCATTACTGGTTACTTTCTAACCAGTAGAACAAGTGATTTTTCTGCTTATTCTCTGATATGCTAAAGATAATGGCAAAATTATTAATGGATTTGCTTAACACAGTAACCTTTTCAGTCTGTGTAGAAACAATGAGATCTAATAAGAAAAATGTATTTTTGTGCATATTTTTAACCATCCAAAGTAGAGAAATTTTGGAAGAAAATAATAAGTATGTAAATTAGAGCAAATGTTTGAAATGAGTCATAACTTGAATTTCTCTAGTACTCCTATATGTAAGATCTAAAAAATTGAAAGCTAAGGTTTAAAACAGTAAATTACAGGAGTAAGTCAACAGTACAAAGCATCTTACATAGAGGATATCAAATGTCTAAAAATTACAAGTAGATAGATTAGATAAATGATTGCCCTCTAGCTTAGTTTGTTGGTATTCTCAAAGAAGATAATCATTATGTAATTATTTTCTTGAGACAGACAGCAACACCAACGATTTTTTAATGAATTCTATGGCATGCTAATTTCCCATCTGTCCCAAGTAATATAGACTCTGACCTTTGTTCATTCACCATATCTTAATAGCAAAATTGCAAGAACAAAATGTCTGCTGAGTCCTTCCGAAGGTTAAATACAGATAAAAATGTTCACATTGTTTGCACGGGAGGGAGTATTGCCTCTCAAACATGTCTCTAGCATCAGTTATCAATACTTTCATGTTGACACAGATCAACAACAAAAAAACTTTCTTGGTATGGAAATGCAAGCCCAGATGCTTTTTTGTAAGACTTATTCATAGCAACTTCAGCAGGTGCAAATAGGTGGCTGAAATTTCTGTTAGACCATAAAATATAGACAACTACTGTCCTGCTATGCTAACCAGAGTCAATTAAGTATGAAGCAGGATATCAGGCTATGAATCACAAGTCCTTTACATCCTGTGAACTGCATAGCTTGTTTTTTGTGTTTTTTTTTTTTTTCTAAATGTTTCTTTTCATGGAAGCCCTGGGGATAGCAAGAAAAGCAGCAAAAGAGTGAGATAAGTTCATATTTGAAACAGTTTGAACTTAAGTTGGAAAGCAAGCATCACAGTTAATAGCTCTGTGAATAAAGCCCATTTCAGAGGCTACTGCCATACCCTACTTGGAGTCATGTTCCTTCTTGTGCGTTCTCCGGAGCTCCTTTGTAAAATACACCGGTTTGATTGCTTGTCCTGCCTTCATGTGGCTAAAGCAAAACCCAAAAAAGAAAGATAACTTTTCTCGAAATTATTTTTCCTGAGCATGATTCTTCAACGTAAGTTCTAAGGATACTTGTATCAGGACAATTGATGAATGCAGAAATTTGCAGCAAAAGTAACTTCAGAGTTATTTAAGAGCATTTTAGCCAGCCTTGGGAATTCAGTCTCTAGTATTTAGAGAGTGAAACTGCTGTAAACAGAAGCAACTGGATGGAAAAAGGGAAGAGGGAAGAAAAAAAACTTTGAATGTGAAATGTAGAATGTGAAATGCTGAACAGAGAGGAAAAGATAATTAAGAATCCAGAAAGGAAAAAAATATATATATATCCCAAATAGTTCTTCCTAATTCTGCCTTGTGTAGTGAAATGAAAAAGGATGCTGTAAACATAATAATGGAAATTGCATTTTACATCACTGTCCTGTTTGATGTCTTCTGTTTTCTTTGAGTCAGTGACAGTCTTTTGGCTAAGTACTGCCACAAAGCTGAATAAATGGCAAAGGGAAATAAGCGACATTTGTGTATAGGCTGAGTGTAATGACATTATCTCAAAGGAATAAGTTCGTGTGACAGTGTTTTACATACAAGCTGGCAACTGCTATTGAGCTTGCACTGCCTGTTTTTAACCTTTAATTTGTGGGAATGCTGTGAATAAAGATAGACTTTATTTGCTTAATATTTATTTTTCAGTACCTTAAATTTGGAGCTGTCATCATTAATATTCTGAAAAGTTGTTCTGTTTCCCAGTGCTGTGTGCAGGTTCCTGTTTCCCAGTTATTCGCTCTTCCAATACTTCAGTAAGGTGCTGGGCCAGTGGAGGCATATTCTTCTGTAACCTGAATGGGAAGGATTTCCTAGCCTAGAAGACTGAGTAAAATTCACTCATTCTTGTGGAGTATTAATATACGTTTCAGAATCCTTGTGCTTCCTCAGTCTCTGGTTTCTTATTCAGAACTAATTGTTCTTTAACTAATTGCTGGGTAACTTTCCAAAACGTAAGCTATGGAAAGAACAAATTGAATCCAGACAAAATGGTCAGATCCAGAAGAGTTATTTAGATGTTCAGTGCAAATACAGATGTTCAGATCTGTATTTTCAAGCCTTTCTGAAGAGCAAAGCAATTCCAGACCTTAATCAGTCTTTTTTTTTTCTTTTTTTCTTTTTTTTTTTCTTTTTTTTTTTTCTTTTTCCCCTTTTTGAAGTGATTTCAGTGCCTAAAGATCTGTGGGACTTAGGAAGTGTATGTATGGTGTAGAAAACGCAGGCTCAGTAAATGAATGAATCTTTGCATTTTAGAAGTGCATCTCTGCCTGATAAGATGTCATTGTTCAGAGCTCCTTTAGGAGTGCCTTTAATAATTCTGCTTTAGATTCCATGCATACCTTGTCATTCAGTAGAGTGGGGTCCGCAAGTCTGTTCTGCCATCCAACCACTTACTCAGGTAAATATTTCATTTTCAGGCTAATGACTAAATTTCATTTTTTTTCCTCCTTATTCAACTAAGTAATGTTTAAAAATTATATATTCTAGGGAAAAAAATAAAAATAAAAATAATAAAAAAAGGATGTAGTCAAACAGCTTTTTTTTTGTTTTGACCCAAAAGGAATCATCATTTATTTACACAACCAAGAATTGTTTGATTTCCCATGACTGCCTTACAAAGCAAATAAAATGGGGCAAATGCAAGTGAGTCTGTACAAGCAAACTATTTCAAATCAATATGCAGAGAGAAAATCGTGTTATATGGTGTATGTGAATTGATGTCAGTTAAAACTAGGAATCTTTACATAATATCAAGTAAAAACACCACATATGGTTTCAGCAATATAGCTTCTATACTGTTAGAAAAAAATTCCAACTTTTTCCTGTCATCTTTTTTTAGGAGAAGTAGGCTGCTGAAATTATATTTGTCAAAGCTTAAATCCTATGTTGGAAGTACAAAATGAAAACATGGATTGTAAGAAATGCATATAGAGACTGATAGTCTGCCTCTCTTGGATACTTTTAAATACAAATTTGATTTACTTTTCAAAATTGGAAAAAGCAACATAAAACAAAACAAAACAACAACAAAACAACAAAAAAACTCACCAATGAGTTACTTGTTAGCAGGTGGACAGCTTTTGCAGTGGAGATTGTTTTGTGGAGTTGAAGATTGGAGGGGAGTTGTTTATGTGATGGAACTGCCAAGATATAAACCTTAGATGACACAGAGGTGCTGGGGAGCTTTGAAAGAAAGTTGAATTAGTAAGAAGTAAGGATAAAGGGGGGTAAAGGCAAATAAAAATAAAAATACTTTGAATATGTGAGCACAAGGTAAAAGGATTCTAAAAGCCTCAAATTCATTGTGTGCTCTATCAGCAGTGAAGTTGATAGTTCAGAATGAACTCAAGAAATAATAAGAGTAATTCATGCTGAGTTTTCTTTTCTGAAATATCATTTTAAACGTATTGCTGGCAGGGAGAATATGTTGGTAGGATAGAGGTTCTTCTCTATCACTAATTTTAAATGTCAGTTTTCATATAGTTAGGAAACTTAATAGGACAGGATTTCTAATTTGTGATGTTGTTTTTTAGGAAAAAGCTGTATTCTATACAAAAAAATGATACTTTGTTTTCATCCAAAGTAAATAACCTTTGGCTCTCCAAAGAGGGACTGTGGGATATGAAAACTATCCATGAGTCCTCGATACCACAGATACCCTCTATCTGTGTGTCTGCTTTATTTGTTGTTGTTGATATATGATCTCACTTTGCTCCCTTACTCTGTTAAGGTTACTGTTAGTATTGTACTGCATTCCTTACATATTTGCTGTGTCTTTTACTGGCAACTGAGTGGAGATTGTAATCCTGACATTAAATGGCTGAGAATCTGTACATCACTGGAAGAGGGAAAGAATGTATTTCTAGAAAGTCCTTCTGTAGAAGAGATTTTGAAAACTCTTTCATGGCTACTGGGTTTGTACACTGAGAGGAAAAAGGGTATTGGAGACATCTGGACATTTCATAGTGTGACTCATTGTTAATAAAAGACCACATAAAGCGGCTAAGAACATTCCTGATGGGTACCGCAAAATGGAGACAGCTGTACGGGAATATTGGCAGAATTGGAAGCCTCCTAGATCAAGTCTTTGCCACAAGGGAACACATAACAAGCTACTGTCTGTAAGATGTGTTAAATTCTGATGAAAATAGAAATGATGTGGTTATTTATAACCTAATTTCACAAGAGGAAATGGAGATACTTAGGAACGATTACTATGTTAAATACTTTGCTTCTCCCATAAGGCTTCTCATTTGTGATGACTTCCCCCAAAGTAGGGATAAATAAAGAAAGAAATTAAAGAATGCCATATTTTCAAAGAGAAAGGAAGTAACCCAAAAATAGAATCAGATCAGCAGATACACTGCTCTTATTTCATGAGAGGTGGAAGTGGAACTCAAGGACATTGTGATTTTTTGGGAAAGAGCTCAGACTGGCTATCTACTTGAGCACTTATCCAAGTACAACTTTTGATTTGCATTACTAGATACTTCACACCTGAAGTCTCAAAAACGAAGCTGCAAAAACCCCCAACTCAAATCTACTGAAAGAGCAATTTATTTATAATATCAATAACATTTCAACTGCTGTTGATGCTGAAAGAAAGGTGAAATATATTTGGGAGACTAAGAGGAAAACTCCTGAGGTGGCAGCAGGTGCATTAAGAAGAAAGAAGAGAGTTAAACAGAAGGGAAAACCTCAGTTTGGATATTGGAGATAATTAAATGTAAAAGGTAAATAGTGAGGTGTGAATTCAACTACTTACATTTAGGTTAGATATTAGGAGGAGGATTGAAACTCAGTGATCCTTGTGGTTTTTTTCCAACCCAGCCCATTCTATGATTCTATGATTCTTCTTTTCTTTGAATATGATAATATTCATTTCTGTAGCTTTTTTCCTATTGTCTCCTATCCATTCATCCCTAGTTCTTATGCCCACACTGAAAACTGAGGCAGTATGTATTCGTTGATTTCCAGAGTATACAAATACCTCTGCAAAGATACTGACATTAAGAGGTCCAGTTTTATACATTATCTCTGTTTGTGATTTGGTTTTTCCTACTGTTAGCCTACAACAAATTCTGCAACATCACTTTATGCTTTTTCTGTATAGTATGCATTGTTCAGTGCCCTCACTTTGTTGTTACTCCACTTCTAGCATGTTCCTGTTAATTATTACTTCTGACCTCAAGTATTTCATCACTTGTTTTGTTCACTTTACTGTCTAGACACCTGGAATTTCTGTACAATGTTCTGTTGGGTTTTTTGTTTGTTTTTTTTTTTTTTTCTCTCTCTCTCTGCTTCATTAACAATATGTTTTCTGTTTACGAGGGTGGATAGTGATAGGACAAGGGGGAATGGTTTTAAACTGAGACAGGTGAGGTTTAGGTTAGATATTAGGAGGAAGTTTTTCACTCAGAGAGTGGTGACACACTGGAACAGGTTGACCAAGGAGGCTGTGGATGTCCCATCCCTGGAGGCATTCAAGGCCAGGCTGCATGTGGTTCTGGGCAGCCTGGTCTGCTGGTTGGTGACTCTGCACATAGCAGGGGAATTGAAACTCGATGATCTGTGAGGTCCTTTTCAACCCAGGTCATTCTGTGATTCTATGGTATGATTCTACGATTCTGGCTTTCAGTAATGACATACGCACCATTTTCTCTGGCAGAGGGAAATAATAGGAATGTGGAAAGACAGTGCTAGGCCAGTCAATTTCTGTTAATATTTTATTGGTGTCAACAATAGCTTCTAGTTTCTTTAGCTCACAGTCATGTTGCACGTTGAATTTATCTGATTCCTGCTGATGAAGTCTTCAGAGCAGCTGGTTTGATTATCTGTATGATTTCTGTGAAGATATTTAAAGAATTTTTTTTTCCTTTAGTCTAAGAAGAATTGCGTAGTAGTTTCTGATAGACTTATTTTTAATAATTTATTTTATAGAGTACGTTTTGATTCAGTCCATGTCAAAGTATGTTTATTTGATATGAAGTAATACTTCTCATTTTGGTAATATCTTCTGCTTGAGCAAATCGTCTTTTTTAAGCTTTCTAACACTCACTCCGATAGCAACATGCAATTATTTCAGTTAGCATACAGTTTAAATTGGACACATAGAGGAGAACTACTTCTAAAACTTGGGCCTCTGATTTAGCTTGATAAATTATTTGCTCTGTGGTTTAACTTGGTGTAGGTTGATTAATGTTCCTCTAGCCAACATCAGTGTTGATTCCTGGGTTACCCTATAAGGTGAATTTCATATTACAGGATTTATGAGTAAAAACAATTTCTATAAGTATTTTTAAGGTCTGCCTTGAAGATCATATGTGTTCATTATCCATATTGGATGGTTTTGACCTCTTTCCCAGGAAAGAAAGACAAAAATCTGGAGGTTTCCTAGGACTCTGTTTGCTACAGATACGAGCCATAAATATATTGATGAAGAATGAGAACCAGCAATAGCTTTCTCTTAAACTTATTCTTCATCTCACAGTTATAAATATAATCTAGAAACCAATCTAAAACCAATTGAATGAACAAATAAAATGTTAGATGAAATAATAAAATTTGGAAAACCATCACATGGAATGTTGTATCGAATATCAAATAAGCTGATAGTCTGTTGCATACAGTGGTTTCCTCTTCCTTATCCCCATAACAAGACTGTGCTTCTGTGAACTAGCAGATGAACTAACAAGATCTTAACTCTGAAGCATGAAGCAACCTGAATTGAGTTTCTCCTATTTAAGTCAAAAATTAAATGGTCATTTGTCTTTAATGCTCACAATCATTTCAGACATTTTGTCTTAACAATTTTTTATTATCACAGTCAACTGATAAAATAACGTAAAGATGAGAGATCTGTTCTAGCTCAGTGTTCTTGTAATTAAAATGGAGCATGCATATTCCAACATGTTGCTTGCATCACCAATAAATCTTTTTCCAACTGTTTCTGAGAATAAGTTACTCATATTCTAACTTATAAGTTAGAATTATCATTATTATTATTATTATAACAGGTCAGTTATTTTTTCTCTGCTTAAAATAAGTGTGGTTTTATTCATTGGCTCAGTGTGAAAATACTTCTTGAAAAAGTTATTGCAGAAAAAAAAAATCCTTTCAGACTTTTGCCAATACTGGTGCTCTTCCACCAGTGAAGTGATTTGGCCATAAAGAAAAAAAATCACTCTTCTGAGAAACATGGTGTTTTTTTTTGTTTTGTTTTGTTTGTTTGTTCCTTTTAATGAATTTTAGAATTTACAATTTTAGAAATAATTCATCCTTAACATCCAGAGAAATACAACAAAAACTGCATTTCCTATGTTTTTCTGACTTATAAATTACTGTTCTCTGACATCTTACAATAATGAAAAGCTTTTACTTCCTACTACCCAACTGAAAGTAAACACTAAAATAATAAATTCCACACTTTCATTGTTTCTTTTTTTTTTTTTAATTGAGATTTTGACGTGGAAAAATGGTGAAATTGATAGTTTCAAAATTTACCTGTGATGACATAGGGAAAAATTAACTAATCTGATAGCAGCATACATCAGGTAAAACATATTCATCTACTTGAATGATTATGCCAAACAGAAAGAGAAGAGTCAATCAAGATATTTTTTAAAAGGGTTTGATATAAAGAATGTGTGTCTCAGGGTAGAAGTGGGAAACTTAGATGAAAGCACCTAGTGAGCTGCACTACCTTTAGATTTCTGCAGATGGTGAGTGGGTTTATTTCAGACTGAAGTTTTGCACTCAGATGCCAAAAATTCTCATATATCCTGTTTTTGGCACTTACGAGAGTTTTTTTAGGAGATGGCCCTTGTGGAAGATATATAAAATTCCTACTCACATTGTATCACAAAATACTTTACTGGACTTCCAACTTTTTCTTCTTTCTACAGAATGCAAACAATTTCACTGATTTATTGGTATATTGCAGTGCTTTCTTGTTCTTTCTTGTTGGCAGACGGTGGCTTTCCACCATTTGTTGTCTTAATGTACTTACATCAAACATTTTGGAGTGAGGTGCTGCTCAGTGTGAGTAGGAGCACAGTGGTAAGAACCACTGTAAGAACAGGATGGTTCCTACAGTGTGTAAGTTTTCAGAATATTGTGAAAAATCACATAAGCAGCTCCACAAAAAAAAAAACAACAAACAAACAAAAAACAAACAAAAAAAAACAACCATGGAAATGTTCTGTATCTGTGAACTCTTTTTCTTACTAAGGAATCACCATCTACCTACTTAGAAATTCTTTGTTTAGTCTCGGTATTCTGTTTTCTTCTTTTCCAGTGCAGTTGTTTGGGAAATAACTTCATTAAAGATTTGTGCACAAAAATAACCATTGGTAAGAAATGTATTAAGACATTAAATGTGGAAATATACATGTCTTTTGCACCCAGGTTTAAGTTTCCTGTGTCTCTAGAGAGCCACTTACATCTGACCAGGGAGGTTTATTTGTCTTGCACTTTGTCCCCATACTCCACCGACTTCATGTTTGTAATCAGTGCATATTTAGTGGGCAATCTACTTTGCTGTTAATCAACTGACAAAGAAGGCTACACACTGAGAATTATTTTCCCCTTCAAAACTGTTATTTAGATGAAAATGCATTTATCATCAGCAGCTTTTTGGTAACACTAAAATGGGAAATTGTAAGTGTATGCTTCACAACTGTGCCTTTAATATCTCTTCAGAATCTTTCTAATTTAATCTGATATTCATCTTTCTCAGCAGTGTATTTTCTCAAACTCCTATTTACATGTTCCCACCTGGCATTATTGACCAATTCCATTCTATGAGTAGTAGATACTTAACAAGTTTGTACTTCTGACTGGCTCATCAGGAAGCCCGCAGCATCAATAATATGATCACGTCTCCATAAAGCACAGTATGGCTTCCGTCAGCATTCCATAATTTGGATGCATTTAGATATTGATATTTTTGCTCGTCTTAAAGTATGAAAGTAATAAACATTGTAACATCTTAAACTGATAGTCTGTGAACCTGAGAATAAAAAGGGAGGCTTTGTTTTACATATGGTGTATTTCTGTTGTTTGGATGATTTTCTAGATAGCCATCTGTAGCAGAGTGAGGATGGCAAGAAAACTGATTTCTCATACTTGTTTGCCAACATTCATGAATATCTGCTTGGTGTGGCATGTTGCCTAATCAAAGGCTGGTTGGACTCACTGTCAGGTTTCAAACAGTAATGTATTTAGAGCTTGCCTTCAGGCAAGCCTTTTGGCATTAATCTAGAAAATTTCTAAGTACAGGGGACTAAACTTTGTGTAAAAATGAACCTGATAGAAAGAAAGAAAGGGAATAAAATAAGGTTGCAGATAAAGTGAAGAGGAAGGACTAACAGAACAGTGCAGGAGAGCACAAGACCAATTCTGACTGCCAGTAAAAGCAGACTGCCTCAGGTCAGTTCAAATCTAGGAAGTTTCTTTGCGCCAAAATAGAGAAGTGTGAGTAACTGGTAATAACAAACAATAGGGCCAAGAGAGAGATCTAGATAAATCCCCTACATTTAGGACTTATTACCCAGTAAATTTAGGAAGTCATTAAGATACTAACAGGTTTGACCCAAACCCTCCTGAAATCAGTGCACAGGTTCCCTCATATCTCTATCAGTCTTCAAGTCTCCAAGTAGCTACTACACAGAATGAATCTATCTGTACTTTTGTTTGTATCTGACCCACAAGGATGTGTATCACAAGAGTGGGAGTAAAGTCAAAGAATCTAGCAAAGATCTAATACGACAAGAAAATTTGTGTTAGCTGAAGTACAGAGGAAATAAGCAAATGAACTTGTAATCTCAAAACAAAATTATCTTTTGTACCTAATTAAGCATACTGATATATACAAAACTGCATGTAGTTTTACTTGCATGATTCTTTTTTCATTGTTTTAATTTCAATTGTCTATTTCAATGAATCGTTTCTAGAGTTCCCTATACGTGGAGGTCTCCTTGATCTTATCAAGATGATTAATGGAGTAAAAACAGTATGGCACTTGTGCAAGAGAGAATTTAAATAACTGCTATTTCTGTAGTTGTTATTTTTGCAGTATATAACAGTATATAACTTCTGTTATGTAACAGCAAATTAAATTAATGCTATATTAGAACTATTTTGATACTATGATGGGAAAACCCTGCTGTGCATCCTTTCACTTCAGGTGATTATTTTGTTTTGCTAAATGGAGAATATTTGCATCAAAAATACAAAATGAGGAAAAAGCATATAAAAATTCATGTAACAAAATTATCTAATCTGCATTTCGAAGCTGCAAAACCCAGATGCAGAACATACGGTTGTCTGACACACTTTCTGTTGTGTTTCCTATGTCTTTTTTTTTTTTTTTTTAATTTATCCTAAACAGCTTTTGGAACTTGTAGTAGAACTCACATATTTTCATTTAAGGAGTCTGATTCCTTGTGACTCTGCTGTGACAATTCCTATATTGCTTTTCCAGCAATTTCATCCCTGACTTGTGCAAGAATCAGAATTAATTTTGTACAGTGGATTATTGAAGAGGTGAAGTGGCAGTGAGCCATCCCAACTTTCAGGGATGGCTGTATATTTCTGAGCATCCCAAGCCTTCTATCATGCATCTCACAAGAATATCAACAACAACAAAAAATCCAATAAGAAAATAAGTTACATTTTTTCCTCTTTGGTAGCTTTGAAACACAACCTTTGACACCTTTTGTAAACTTCTTACATCACTGAAGCAATTAAAAATTGCTGTCTGCCAATATTTGATCATTTACTCCTTTTGATCAGCCATCAAGTGTGGATGATCATCCCTGACCTTCAGCATCTCTTTTCTAAGTCTCTGTTCTCATGCTTAAGAACATTCTTGTTCTTAGCCTGTCCTAACACTTAAAAATATACCTCGCTTGTAGTAAACAATGATGAAAAATCACTAAAGCAATCCTTTTGTTCACTGTGGTGACATTTCCTCTAATTAAATTTTCATCTCTGAAGGTATTTGGGCCTCTCTGGTCCATCTGGGATATGTTTGCCCTCAGCATTGCCTCAGGCCAAATGTATTTTTGTTGATATGCTGCACAGCATGCTGTCCTCAGTGGCTGTGGGTATTCCCCACTGGTGGTTTATTTAGAAGATTATTTCACCAGTTTCAAAGTACTTTTTCTAAAGTCTTTTTTTTCCCCCTTCTTTTGAAACAGAGAGGGAGCTGAGTGCCCCCACAGTGCCCTCTCTTCTATGAATCAATGTGATTTTATGTTCTTTTCAAGGAAGTTTCTGAACAGGCTATTTGTAGACCCATGATGGGATGGAGGGGACTGTACTTCTACACAGGTCAAGAGCCCCTCAAAGGACTTTGTCTTCAGAATATTTTTCTGTGGGTTGAGCATCAACCTCAATTAAACTGATCTGGGGAAACTGATTTGGTAAGGGATTTTGATTTGTGGTACAAAGAGCAATAAAATGTTAGATGTAGCAAAAGGATTTGGGGGCCGTATTTTATTACCTTGCAGCAATAGGTGCTTGGCAGGTAAAAAACAAAACAAAACAAAACTGTTTCCATCTATTTTTACTTTTCTCAAGCCATCTCACTCAATGTGTCTTTGCACCAAACCGCAGAAGGTCATTTTTGCACGCATGCATAAACTAGTGCAGTGCAAGATATGGTTTACTGACTTAAAAAGAGAAAGGCATGAATCACTGCAGAGTGTAAGGAAAGTACTTTTCGTTTTGCACTTTTGCATAATAAAGACCATTGGGAAAACCGTCTCCATATTGGCTATGCATCACAGATGCTCTTCTAATTCTTTCAAGATAATAGAGTCTTATGCCACGGAAAAGTCTACGTGAGATTTATAGGACAGTTTTTGATTTTCCCATTCTGCGGCCCTGATATAATTTTGAAATATCATATTTCAGTAAAAGCTCACGTTACATTTTCAATTTCTTATTATTCAGTAATTAACATTCTGAAACAATTTTATCATACTGAGAGACCTGGGCAAAGGTGGCAGCCATCATTACCAGAAACAATCACTTTGCAAATTACTTCCCAAACTTCTTAAAAAACTACACATTCTCTTTTTTCTTTTTCCTTAACTCTTCCACACACATAAATGCAAAGGGAGCTTGCTACGGGAAAAGAAAGGACATGGAGAAAAATAGGAACAAGGCATCTGTCGATTAATGGCATTTTTGTGGTTTCAATTCACTAATTCTGAATAAAATTACTCTGTTTAGAAAACATTTCTAGTGCATTTTTGAAGTTGTGCAGTTTCAAATTTCCTTGCTTTGTAAGTTGAAACTGAGAAATCATAAGAATTCTCATTGGTTTCTCTACTGGGTTAACAAAATGTTGTAAAGTAGTAATGGCCATAATAGTGCCATTTATGAAACCAGGAATGGGCCTTTTTACTTACATATGTCTTACTGTTAGACACCCCAGTAAAGTGCCCTGTCATTTCCACTTTTGCAAATGGAATAAAAGTTCGGGATGTAGAAGTGACTAATTGTAACAACGACAGTTTCATGTTGACTTTGCACAGGTGGAAATGAAACAAAGAAAGAAGAAACAACAATAGTAGAGAGCAATATCCATCTTTCCATGTCCCTGCTTAAAGTTTTTGTTTATCCTTATGTGGTACAAAGTTTTCTCCTCAGTCACACTTGTAGAAAAGCAGCATTCCTCTTAGGTTACAAACTCTGCTAATTTGGATTGACCTAAACATAAAAACAAAGCCTGGCAGTGACAGGCAAACCCTTTGACTGAGCAGACCTGCACCAAAGAAGCGTGAAGAGCTTCCTTTTTCTGAGAGAACTCCTTGGAGTTATTGCAGTCATTGCGTTGGTAGTTTTGGACAAGTTTTGTTAAGAACTGAAATACTGTTTAGGTGAGTTCTGAGAGGTTGTGTAAGAAGTTGTACGTCATAGCTGCTATCCTTTAGGCTTTTCTAAAGCTTTGCAGCAATCTCTATTTACACTTTTTTCTCTATAAAGTGCTTAGTTGTGAAAAAGGCAGTAATATTATGTTATAGAATATTTACGAATACTTATTTTGTCCTGCAGCTTTTTCCTTTTAACAGTTCTGTGTGGTTCAAGGTACTCAGACTAAACAAGAGAAAGGCATGCTCTGTTGCTGCATTTGTTCATTTTCTTTTCAAAGCTGTATCAAATATATTATTTCATTCCATACTTGGAAACCACTGTTATATCCACTCTGCAAAGACATAAATAGCCCATGAAAGACAGACCTGCAGACAAACAGAGAGAAATGGCTCCCAGGACTTCCATTTTGCAAGTGAAAAAGACAGAAACTTTTCTTCAGCAAATGTGGAAATGTACAAAGTGCTTTAGATAGAAGAATTGGAGCAACACGAAACCAAATTGCATATGAGCTTATTTGAACTTTAAAGAATAGCAGTAGCCGAATCTCTCACAAGTGAAAACTGTCAGTGTTCTTAGGCTTACTATTTTATCTGGAACATTCAGCCTACGTTTACATATCGAGGTGTCAGTCCATACTGACAGCAGAAGACCTCCCGTTCCCTAACCAGAGTCTATGTCTCTTTGCTTACAAAATGATCAAACTTACATGTATTAAAAGACCTTATGAAAGTCCTTAATGCCTTTCTAGCAATGATTTCTTCTGTAATCTTTTCTTGAGGTAAAATGTTTGTTCAGATAAAAAAAATATTAGTAGAGGAAAAGAGAACTGCATAAAAAAGCAAGACATTTTATAACATTTAAAATGTTTCAGGCAGATTCTCCTTCTTACAAAGGACCCAGTTCTAATAAGGAATGTGATTTGATTTTTCAGGAAAGATGTGAGGAACCTAAGGAATCTACATGAGAGGATGCCTCCTCGTTCTGGAAACCTGTCAAAAAATAATAAGACAAAGGCTGTTCTTACTGGCTCAACATGGTCCAGGTAGGAGTGCACCTGGCACTAGATGCAGACAGCAGCTGTTTCACCAGCATCCGTAATCTGTACTGGTGGCTTCCTGGCTGTACCTATGTGCCCTGAATGCAAAAAAGCATCTGTTTCACATTTATTCATTTACTCAGATGGCATTATCTACACTACTCGCTACCTTTGGACACAAGACTCTCATTTATAATTCATAGTACACAGATGCTTACAGGGAGTAGAAGCGTTGGCTACATTACCTGTCACTCTTAGTATATTTTGTATTCATGGTGGGTAAATATACAAGTATGAAGCTGCCATATTGTGTATGACTATCTATAATGCATTAGCAAACAGTTGTTTGATCATTTATACTGTCATTCTTTGTGGTTGAAATGATGTTAGAATGAAAAATGAAACAAACTGTGGGTTCACCCTCTGCTTCTCTTCTCTCACAGTCTCTTTGCGTGTTGTTGGTCCTTTAAATTTTTTTATTTTTTATTTTGAAATTGAAGGTGATTTTGTCTCCTATTGTTCTTCTCTTTGTATGATTATCATTCAGTATTCGGTCAGCTATTCAGTAGGTTCACCAGTGCAGCTGGCTTGAGGAGAAGATGCTTCCTATTCTTTGCTTTCATAGGCTCATAAATCCAGCCTGCTGAGAATATTAAAAGGAGAAAAATACTCAGGCAGGAATAAAACGTATCAAAAAGAGAAAGTGAATGTAACTGGGGAAACATTTACTCAAGATTACGTATTAAGCAATTTGCTCTTTAGTACTTAAGGAGTATAGAGAGAGAATATATAAACTGTTCTTTCCAGAGCCCACTGCATCCATCAAACACTGTTAAAACCAGCCATTTTTGAACAAGGAGAACATTCTGTATACCTTGTATTGTTTTTTAAAGCTATTTTTAGTGCAGTAAATATTAAAGTATGTCATTGTCCCTTGCATGAGCTCTCACTCATTTTTTAGGAGGGCAACTTTGCCAGAGATGCTTGACTTAAGAACCCATTAAAATGAAAATGTACTTGCAGGAACAGTGCTTGAAGACATGGGCGCCGAGCATGCTTGGCAGCCTGGAAAGCCTACAGAGCTTGCCTAACAGGAATGCCATCACATTAAAGAATTAGCATAGCCCCAGGCAACACTCTTTTTTTTTGCAGTAGATGTGAGTGACATTTTGTATCCGAGGCACACTTTTTAATATTCCTTATCCACATGTAAGCTTTTTATGAATACATAAAAAAAGCAAAAGGTTGGTTTGTTCCTGTTGACATTTGTTCTTATTCCTTTCTCTCACTGGGCACTACAACTCAGATAAAGCTCTGATGTTCGTCTCTTCTTTCACAACTTTGTCACTCCTTCCAAATGTTAATGCTGCTTCCTCTTCATGCTCATCTTTTCTGCTCTGCAGAACCTGTTCTGTCATTATGTCTAATCTCTACCAGATGCCAAAAATTCAGCAATACTGCCACAAAAATCCTGCTAGTCTCTTACCTACTTAGCACTGCTTCCAATTTTATTGCTTAAAAGTAAAAAAAAAAAAAAAAAAAAAAAAAAGGTGTGTTACGGAAAGAATCTGAATATCAGTATTTGAAAGCCCCAGTGAACCTCTCTTTTCACTGACCCCAATCTATGAGAATTGAAGTCAGGGAAAATTGGAGAAATAATCACTCAACAGCCTCATCAATCAAAGCAGCACTTTAGACTACTAATTATTCCCAGGTGGGGATACCTGAGAATTGAGAATTACAAATATTTGGCTCTTCTGACCACTCAGCAAGTAAGCTCAGGTTATTGATACGACTACATGAAAATAATCCACCTAACTCTCAGATTCTTCCTCTTGGGAAATTATCTTGCATAAAGTTTTCTGACAAAGAACATATAACCAAAAAATATAGCTGCTGACAGCTAAGCTTCATAATATCCTAGCAGACTCCATTTTGTCCAATGTCTTTGTGTAGTAGCAACACAGGGAAAAAAAGTACCTGTCCTTTCCTCCATTTTTGTTGAAGCTACTGGCAGTACCTTCCACCTTTGCTTGATGGGCTGCACAGAGCCTGAGAGTGCACAGAGGGGAGGCTGATCAGGAAGATGTGGTTGGTTTTGGTTCCTTATATACATATATTAGAGTTTGACATTGCTCTATCCATTGAGATGGAGCAAGTTGTTCATTCCGCCTTTTTTAATCAGTCAGTGGATTAATCTTAATGAGTGCTGATGGTGCTTATATGAGACAACAACATAGTCATGACCTCGTTTTGGTGTCTTGTCTCTCAATAGAAATCAGGAACAAGTAGTGCCTAAACCTTCTAGTGCCTGGGGACAGACACTGTAAGTGGTTTGCAGAGATGCACTAGAAAAACGACATATCCTGTTTTCATGCAAGAGCTTCCTACATTTTGTCCCTAACACACTCCAGATATAGATCCCAGTTTCAGAGACTGTGAAGAACTAAGAACAGAGAGTGAGTGAATTAGGTCAGAGAGATGCTAAACCGGTTTGAGACCTCAAAAAGTATAATTTTTAGGTTAATTAATTGTCTCATTTTTTCATTGGTAGTCATCATGTGGAGGTAAAAGAGTCCCTATTTGGCTTTCAGTCCACAATTCAGAATTTTATTTAATTGCTGTACTCTCCTTTGGTATGTATTTTCATTTTTTATTGTAACGTCTACATTTTCACCAGTCATATCCTAGATATCTGAAACATTACTGACTTTAAAAGTTTGTTATTAGTATTAATTTCTCTTTTGAAGTGCATCGGAGCGTCTTACCACTACTCCCTAAAAATATCTGTTCAGGAGGTATTTTCTTCCATGATAGCGATGGATACTTGCTGAACACTCAGAATCCTGCAGCATAACTTTCATGGCACAAAGCCTAAGAATCCTCATACATCACTGCAGTCTTCTGTTCAAATCCATAAACATTCTGTAAAAACAGTTACAACAGATTTTCACACTTTCATAAAAAATACACTGCACAATTTTGATTATTATTATTTTTTTTTTTTTTTAAGAAAGCCCTCATTGCCTCACTGTTCTAAGGCCACTTTGGTACCAGGATTTGTTATCTTAGCTGACAACTGCACTGAAGCCTATAATAAGAATCTCCTTCTTTCGCTCTAACAAGCAAATTCCCTGTTTTCTGAGATTCCTCTCTAGGAAGGCAGTGCTGAATGTATATCAGACTTGAAAAGAAAGCCTATCTACACTGCCATTTTCGCTTTTCATTTTTCTAATTTGCAATTCAGCTCACGTCCAGCTCGAAGAAGCAATTCTGCGTTGAAAATGCTGCAGCTGGTTTCCTCCAGTGCTCCCCCTATTCATAGCTAGGGAGGCAGTGGTGGGCTTACGCAAGATTGGCTTAAATGGGAAATCAATACTGGTTCTTTGGTTCCTACAAAAGAGCTGAACTGGGCTGGATTGGCTCCAAGGAGAAAAAAGGAGTGGAGTGGAAAAAACTGGCTGCCAGTGGGATAGGTACTCTGCTGCATATGAGACTGTTTGGGTCTCTGCCACTGAACCCATCACAAGATGTCTGCGATAACCTGGCTTACCTCCTACCATCTGTTTTTGAGTAGATGATAAATATTGGAAAAATAAAAGTTGGAAGCTTTTTTTTTCCCTAGGCATATATTAGCTTATAAATACATAAATGTTTCTGTTCAGCATCAGTAGGAATTTGTATCTCATACTGTACAAACCAGTTGCAAAAGGGATTGGAAACTTGTTCTTCAGATGAAAAGTGGAATCACTGGGGTGATTCCTTGTTCTGCAGTTAAGGAGAAATGTGTGATCTAATTAGCAATTTCATCAGACTTTGCTCAATGATTGGAACTCAGTTTCACAGGGTCTCACTTGAGAAGACTTTCTATTTAATCTCTTGTATTTAAATATTCTGTGGAACGAATCTCAGTGAAATTCAGATTTCTGAAATCTATCCCTGTTTGCCATTTTATTTACATAAAGTTAGAGGGGAAAAAAAATTCTGAACACCGGAGGAATTGTTATAACCTGCTAAATGATCAGTCCATTAATTTGGTTAACTCTAACCAAACATATCACATGATATATAATATATGTTATGATCTACTTATAGACTTTTTTTTTGTTGTTGTTGTTGTTGTTACGTACCAACACACCAAATACAGAAGGAAATTTTCACTGAAAATTCTTCCTACACTGAGTTCAGATGTGCTTTCTGCTACTGTCCAAGTAGTCTCAGAGCTTGGGAGGCCTTGGGAGGGGGGAAGCAGACAAGATGATTACAGGGAGGAAACTCTGGGATGGCAGTGGAAGAAATCTTTGGATCTCAGGTCCATTTATGTGTGTAATTGGAAGGCACCCCTTGGAAACAGAATGAGAAAAAAACCATGAAGGTAGCTGAGGAGAAAGGCTATTTCACATTAAGATTTTGACATTTAAAATACTTGATTAAAACACCAGTATCTCTATTGTTTAGACAGAAGGTATCTAGCTTTCTTCTAAGATCTAGATCTAAAATTACTGTGAACGGCCAAATACTTCCTGAAATACCACAGACTGCCTTGTTTCTTCACTGAAGATCCCACTGCTCTAATGCTGGAAAGATGGTTATTCATGCTATCCATTCTTATACAGCTTTTGCAGTTTTAATAGCTCTCACTGCTAAGAGATCTTAAGGCTTTGTGATAAAGATCTGCTTACAGTACTAACAGAGCCATCAGCAGTGGAGTCCTGAGCCAAATGGCTGTATGCTTCATTTGCACAATTTGCTTTATTAGAGTCATTGTGATTTCTGGTATGATCAAGGTGAATAACAATTATCTTTTTATGTACTATCAGCAATATAATTATTAATGTCTTTACAGGGTTTTTTTTTGTGTGTGTGTGTGTATGGGAATGGCCATAGGAACTATGGAAGGAGTTAAGAAATGTTGATACCCAGAAGAAGGTTAAGAACTGAATAAGGGGAAAGGGAAGGGACAAAGGGAAAGGAGGGAAAGGCTTTATGTCTTAGAAAGCCATGTTTTGCCATCTCAGATGCAAAGAGAAAAGAGAAGAGCAGTATATGAGATCTGAATTTCTGTATCAGCCATCATACCTGAGAATTATTTGGTAATAATACTCAAAAATCACCCTTAAGTTCACGTTAACCCTTTCTAGCACTATTTTTACAATACAATCCCCACTTTTTCCCTCCTGAAAAGTTAAACCAAAAAAGGGTGATGCTGACTGCTATTTTTCATTACCAAGCAGCTTACTTAAGACAAGTTTCAGGCCATGTTTCCGATTCGTTTTTAAATTTCATTGATCAGGAAAGAGGACACCACATGGAAAGAGTATTAACATTATGTAAGCTTTGACGTTCTGCACTGTATGACTGGAGAAGTTCACAGGGGCACTGCACCGCTGGGAAGAATTATTATTTTTTTTATATCAAGGGCTCAAATAGATACAGTATCCCAAAATGAATCATGATCTCTAGACATGAGGAAGTTCTTAAGAACAACTATCACGCATAGGTAAATATAGATATCACTGTATTTAACTACTCGTATCCGTATCTGCACATGCTGGATTTGCAACACTCTGATTTTGTATTCACTAGATGTATGATATATCTGTGCTGATACCCACAAATCCTTAAATGCGAGAGTTTGTTGAATGGTTCCATGGCTTATTTAGTTTAGCGTGTCAAAAAGCATCAGTGAATTCTTTTGTGTGGGATAAATAATACAGAATATCTTCAGTCATGTGTAATGAATACTGCCATTCTCAAATAAGCAAGTGGTTTCAGATCCATACAAAGCCTTATTTTCCTTAATAATCATCACTATTAGGCAGCTCTGCCATTCTGTGATCATTGCATCAGGTGTAGTGATTAATTTTCTGCTCAGACTTTTTTTTTCAGTGACTGCTAATTAAATTCTACTTTGTAGTCTTATGCACTGTAGTCATAGAGCTTGTATCAAAATGTAATAGACCATTTATATGGTCATCCCTCTGAAATACAGTTTTTATTGTGTTTGAAAGATAATCAGCAATCATGGGAAATTTCTGTCTCCTCTTTAACATGCAGATATCCTGGTACCTAAGAACAAGGAAAAATCAATTTTGTGCCACCCTGTTATAGATGTGCTTACAACACTGTTGGTCCACTGTTGAACAGCCAAACATTTCTCTTCAAATTTCATGTTACTTTCCAACAGCAAACAGTGATGCCACATGTTTGTTTGTTTTTTTTTTTTGTCCTGTTTCCTGGTTTTGCTTATTGCTCTAAATCAATAGACATCGTTGTTTTGATCCAGTTTAGCTGTTATTGCATTTCTTTATGTATTAGTGGTTCAAAGAGATGCCGGAAGGACTACTATAATGTGAAATCTCAGCCCTTCACGTGGTCCTGTTTCTAATACGAGAATCTTTAAAATTTCCTTAAGTATATGTTTGCTGGAGTTCCTAGTTTAATTATGTGTTTATCCATTTGGCATGTTCTGTGTGTTTCATTTTTTGTTTGTTTTTACTAAAATAATTATTTCTAGAGGTGCTGTAGATTTGGCTTGTTTTGCACTTACATACTAGCTGGCTTCCTGTTGCCTTCTCCTGAGGGCAGTTTACTCCCACATTCTCCCTTCTGGCTCCATGCAGATTGCTAGGATCTTTGACTCAATCAAATTCACTGCATTTTAGAAATACTTGAGTTGTGAAAAATAAGGTATTATCATGGCGTTCAAGTTCTAGATTGTTCTCAGATTTTAATAATGTTACCCATAAGCATTCATTTATATCTACAAGTTATTAATAGAGAACTATTTCTATTTGTGAAATCCTGTGGATTTTTCAAACCTAAGAGATAATGGTTGATATGCAAGTGGAATTATATAACAGAGCTTTCTATCTAAAAATTGCTTGTTTTCCACTGACATGCCTGCTCCAGATCCATAGCTGCTTGCTTGAAGAAGTGAGATACAAGTTATTCATTCCTTAGCTTTGTTTACCTCCTTTACTTATGCCAAAAAGGAGCCAAGCATTTGCTGTGTCAGAAACTTCCTAAGCTTTAAAGTTTCCTTTCTTCCTTCCTTCCTACTTCTCACCTTCCTTCCATGCCTACCTGACTCTCTTTCTCCCTTTCTTCTCTTTTTGTAAACACAAAGCTTGTAGTATCAGTAAGCAGTGGAAATCACTTTAATTCTGGGAAGCCAAGGATTCCATGGTTTCTGGCTGCCATGGGCAGCCAGCCAGGCTTCCTCAGACTTTTCTCTCACAAAAAACTTAGTGATTTATCTGTAAGAAAAAGTTAAGCAAAATGAAACATCAGTTATAAAAATGAGTAATTGTTCAATTCCATTTGAACAGATACACCGAGAAATACAGATGTTTATTTGTATTTTGGGAAGCGCAGGAAAGTGTTGTCCTTAAATAAAATACAGACATGATTTGAAATGTCATTAGCACAAAATTCACATTTTGGGGTGCAGATCAGGAACCATTCTGCTCAGTTAAATGGATTTCTAAAGAATATACATGCTTAAATCTCTAGCATTTCAGTAACTGAAAAACAGAGGGAGATAAACACTGAAGAAATCAGTAAATGTGAATATAAATCAACATTTTAAAAAGACCACAAACTGTGTATTTTATTTTAGACATCAGAATACTTTCAAACTTGAAAAAGAATAAGTAAAAGCAAAGAAAACACAATCTGAGTAAAAAATATTGATACAACAAGGGTAGAGAGAGAAACAAAGACAGGAAAACTGACACAGAATGATAAGGACCTTGTGAAATTTCATACCATGCTTATTACTTATAGATTGTGTTTCCTACTTTCATATATTACAATGAGAACAGCCATAGATAAAGAAATAGCTTGTAATCAGAGCACAAATGATTGTAATCTACTTTTAGGACAAGAAAAATAACTGAAATGATAGAGGAGAAATTTCATGTGATATTAAAAGCTGAGCTGTTGCTACTGACTTAATATAGTATAAAATGAAAGACTGCGATCTGACCTGTGCACTAGTGACTGGTAGCTTCTGAAGGTAGTGTTAATTACTAATTTTCATTAAAGATAGATGAACTTGAGTGGGAACTTGAGGGAACATTGACTCAAACTGTTCTCTCTGGATGTGGTCCTAAGTAATACAGGTCTCCTAGTGAGCTTGCAGCAGAACAAAATACCTTTCAAATTCTGATTTAGAATCTGATTAAAGAATTTACTAATCACAGATCTGAACTTCATGGGAGAAGGTCGTAATGTATGTGTCCAAGTATGAAAGAGTGTGATTTTTGTGGGAAGGTTTCACTTCTTCCGTTCAGCAAAGTGTTCTAAGCTTTTCTTCTATTAGTTCTATGCAGAACCGTTCAATAAAAATTTTTGCTGCTACGACTGGATTATCCTGGAAGGCTGAGTTTATTTATTTGTAAAAATAACTTGTGTCAGATTGGAAGATTCAAACTGTGGGTATGAAATAGCTGCTGTATATACTTCAATTTCTGTCTTACTGCCATTAGTTGTGATTCTGTTTATAACAGCTGCTGTTTACAACATGCAATGCTTTGTAATTCTTTGCCATTAGGTTTGTTGGGAAGTGTGAGTTCCGAAAATGCTTGCTTTGAGTTCCATGGTTTGTATCACTAGGTACTGTGAAAATTGAAAAATACAAAATCTGTCGTGAGGGACTGGGGAAGGGAATGAAATAGATTTTATTCTTTACTGAGAGTGGTTAACTCCTCTAGAGATCAACCTACTACACATATCAGTAATTACTAGTTGATCCGAGTGGTTTTGAATGATTTTATCTGTGTCATTTTTACTTTTTTGAGTTTAAGTTCTAAGGAGTTGTGTTGTAATTATGGAAAAATCAGCACATTAGACCGCAACTTGCTTTCTCTCTATGAAAAATTTCTCATTTTGCTTTTTAAATTTAGAAATCTAACTCTTGACTTTATGAGATCAAGATCTGAGTAACAGATGTGCACAGCCATTCATACTCACTTCAGCATATAACATCTCACCTGTAATCCTCAATCAATACTTTAACTTGCTAGCCCTTACTTTTTGCCAGTCTGTGGATCTTTCCCTCAGAGGGACTGATTACCAATTAGGGAACAAGAAACATATGCTCCAAATCACAGTTCAGTTTACTGAAAATGTTTGAACACTGACAGCAAATACTAGTATATCTACAACTGTGTGCACAGGCCTTTTCAAATCTCTCTGGACATTAATTACCAGGTCTTCGATCTACTCTAGAGCTAACCAGACATTGAATTATCTGTGGAGTTTGAACCATCTGTGAACCGTATCACTGAGAGTTCTGAAACTTTCAAATCAAGTATGAAACTTTATGAAATACAAAAATGCACTCTTTCATGAATGGGGTGTTTGGCTATAATGACAAAAAGCAAAATTTAATTTCAGTCCCTTACAGAGCACTCTGCAGGCACAATGGGAAGTCATCTTTAGGTCTCACATGTCACTGAATGCATTACACCTTTCCACTTAGTTTTTTAAGTAAGCAAAGAAAGAAAAAAGGGCAACGTTTCCCTTCTACATGGACACTTGTTTATGTCCAAATTACTACATTAAGTATAGGAAATATGCTAAAAAGCTTGGAATCAGTGACTGTAATATTGAAGTTTGTATGATTTAAGAGGGCTATGTTGAGGATCTATCTACATAAAGGAAAATGAAAATATTATTTCCATTACAATAATGAAAAACAGCATGTCTAAACAGAGAGAAAAGTAAAACACAATTACTTCTGGAGGCAGTAGGAATCTTACATCTGCCCTTTGCTCTGAGCCATCTGTGACCATCCTGGTTAATCCTTGTGCAATACAAACGCAACAGGACAATCAAGTTAAGTGATGTTTGGGTGAGAAGTTTCCTTTAGAAATAGACTGATTTCTCATAGTTAAGTATTATGATAAGGAATTACCACAGTTCTAGTTATGTTTTCCTAATGATAAATTACACACAGTAATAAAGTACTGTATTTCTGACATTTCTGAACTTCCATGTCTGGAAGTTCCAGTTGTTTAAGCTTATTTTGTCTGTCTCTATGGAAGAAACAGTCCACCTACAGATATCCTCTCTTCTTACCAACATTATGTTGATAGAATCATGTTCTTAGAATCTCTTTTAACACTTAAGTCTACCTTGTGGACTCAAGTAACATTTAAGAAAAATCTCCTCAGCTTTTCTGAATTTGACAAAAGTTGTTACGGCATATGGCATGTATGATAAACTCTCCAAATGCTGATTCCATTCCACTGCTAATGAGAAATTAAAAACCTAATCTAAAACAGGACATGTTATGATCTCTTTGAAGTATTTCCAAAGTGGACATTCCCCTGTCTGTCTCATCAGTACAGTCTGACAGAAGACAGCTGGCCTCAGAGAGACAAGAAAATAAAGAATATATTTGTGTTCTGTACTATTTCAGATATAGGAAAATTTATCACAGAGATACAGAAGATAATCAGCCATGGAATCCAAATTATGGTGCTTATATGACTAGCAATTAGTTCCATTAAATCACTGCTACAATGAAATATTGATCATTCTGTTGTTCCACTATCACAACCTATACCACAGACTGGAATCACTGCATTTGACTTTGACACCAACATCCTGTCTTTGTGGACAAAGATGACTTTCTAAAGAAGAACGAAGCAGCAGTAAAGTATGCAAAGAGAAAGTTGAGTAAATGCATATAATAGAAAAGTACTGTTTGAATGTTGTTTTTACTCAAAGCAACGTTCAAATAGCATATCCAGTACCAGTCAAGATTTCTTTCTGATAATAACATATTTAATATGACTAAATGTAATTATGTACCAAACATAATGAAATACACAGAAAATAAGCATTTTTAAACATCTCATCGTAACACATACTTTTAACGTCTTTGCCAAAGGGTTTTTTTTAATGTAGTAGGGGTTTCACTTAATTACTATCACATTCATTCCTTTGCACAAAGGTGAGCTGCCACTGAGCTTCATGATCTCATTACACTGAATTCCCAACACTGAAATTGTAGAAAACAAAACCCTCAAAAGGATTCCATATTCTAAGCCCTAAGCCAGTGGACTGTTTGAGGACGCTTTTAGCGATGATAATTTGTACAGAGTGAAGGCTTCAGATGCAAAATTCTTTTTTGCAAGCTGCTTCAAAATTGTGTGATGAACATCTTAAAAATCAAACCACAGAGTGACAAGCCATGCTTGAAAATACAGGTTAGAGAGCAAACAGATTAGATTAAATTTTTACAGCCATGTAGAATAAAAGTTCCTGTTGTTTAAGATATCAATGGAAATTGATCATCCAAATGCTTTGATTTCTAAAAATGATCCATTGCTTATCAATATGGTATTAAAAACTGTTCAGTCTCCTCCCACAGGAAGAACTCTTTCTCCAATAGCCATTTTTTTTGTGTGTGCTAATGGCATGGTTGGGAAATAAATTCAGATAAAACGAACTTAAAGATTTCTTTGAGACAGTTTTACTGTGTCCAGGATATTTCCATAAATTCTAATAGATTTAATATTTACCTAAAATATAAATTAGCTTTACTGAATCAAATTATATATAGCAGGTGAAAAAGTTAGATGTGGATCTCAGATTAAGGCTCAAAAGCATGACTACATTAAGCAAACTACACTTTTTTTTCATTTTCAGCTTTTTTTAACTACACGTTTCATTACATATTGGCAACTCCTATGGATGCTTCTCAGTAGGAATAGAACTTGTCTCACAGATCTGATACACCTTCTTTTTAAAATAATGCTCTGAATTTTAGATAAAAGCTTTGCATTATAAATGTACAAAGCATTCTGCTAGGGAGTGTAATAAATGTGCTTTCAAATACCACTCTGATGTATAATGTATAACAAAAGAAGAATAGAACCATTTTAAAAGAAATAGGGAGTTGGTTTCTATCTTTAAAATCCCTTTTAAGTCTTAGAAATGTGGACGGCCAGTTTCCAATCACAACTAGAAAAAGAGGTAAACACTGCATTTAACTTTCTAACTTTGATTTGAATGGGAGTCTTTAAATGGCAAAGATTGGCTTCACCTAAAGAAAGAGAAAAAATGCTTTATATGACTACAGTCGCTGCACTCATTTCATGGTGGAGTCATCTCTTTATGTGACAGTTCATTCATTGCCGCTGCTTTCATAATGTCACACTTTCAAAATATAAGAAAACAAAAAAATCTGAAGTGATCCTGTGATGGCTTTCAGACAATATACTTTGAGATATCTTTTTACCATTTTTTATTTTTCTTTGCTGTACACGTAGGGTTTTTGTTTCTCAAGGTATTTGCAAGCAGGTTCATTTTTCTTGTTAAAAAAGCTATGTATTTTTTTTTTAAATAGGCTATAACCATCGCATTTAATGTTGGAAATTTGCTCTTTATGTTAAATTCCACCCTTCTACTAACAGGAGTTCCTGAAAATACTGTGTTAAAAGAAGCAGGGTGGGTTTTGTTTTTGTAATGTACTATAATTTTGCTTCCAGCAGCAGAAGAAGGTTTTCAGAGGGAGTTTGAATGGGAACTAAGGGATTGAGGCAATCAAAGCTGTTTAGTTTCAGAGAAGATGGAAATCATCTCTATCAGAATATTTTGTGTTATTATCTACACTTTTCTTATAAAGAAATTCTTAAGCTATAAAATGCCATAGCTGTTGTTCCATTTTATGAAGCAGTTATCGATAAAAACATATTTCTGTCAAACACACAGTTCATTGGAGGTTGGACATGTATCCAGTATACAGTTCTTATTTCCAGAATTAGTCTCATTTTCTCTGATTGAAGCATTTACGTTAGTAGAGAATAACAGATAGTAAAATCTGTACAAGTGCCATCTTAATGAAAGAAATTCCTGCATTTAATTGTGTCACTTTTTTGTTTTCCATTTTCACTGTTAATATAATTAGTCACATGGATTTCCCCTTAACATTCGCAGAAAAGAAAAATGAAAAATTTGCTATTCTAATATAATATACAGTTCATTGTGTGCAGTAAAATATGCATGCCTTCTTCTTCAAACAGCGGTTTTTGAATGATTCATGAAAAAAGTAATCTACATCAATAAAAAAACAGCCCTGTGAAATTCATAGGAAAACACGTTTCATAAAGTGCAGAGTGGCCATGGTTCTCTCTGGTTCCATTTTAATTCTTTCATTTACGCCTCTCCTTTTCCCAGAATTTCTGTGAGTGTATAGACTAACCACGTGGGAAGAAATTTAATGGCTTTAGTTCTATATTTTCTAGCATCATATGCATGCAAGTTTTATGTCTGTTATAATCCATAAGAATTTATTTTTTTTTGTAAAAATTGCAACCCCAGCAACATTCATCATAGGTGGAACAGAAGCAATAGGATGAATTCTTTTTATGAAAATGTCCTAGATTTCTTCAAAAATTAGTTTTACAACAGAAGATAAACTAAGGAAAATAAGGTCAAAAGCACATGTCCAACCTTCTGGCTTGCTTGGTCCACATTTAGTGAATAGGAATTGTATTGGGCTGCGCATGGAATATATAATAAAATTAGTATCTCTAAGTAAGAGAGTAACAAGAACATAAAATTAGTGGGATATTTGACCCTTTGACTCCTTTTTTGTGAAATTAATGCACCAGTATCTTCCTGAATGAAGTGTTTGCAATTCCTCTTTAGAGATTTTGGCTGAAATTTTACTTTTTCTGTACTGTATTTCATCCCTGAAAATAGTTGTTCACAAATGTACGTACTGCCAAAAAGCGATGGCATCAATAAATCATGATTGGCATTGAGAAGACATTGAGTGCACTGGCTCTAAACCTGCTGGGGGATTTCAGCCATCCAGCTGTCTGCTGGGTAAGCAACATGGCAAGCTGTAAACAATCTAGGAGAGTCCTGAGTCCATTGATGACAACTTTCTGGTTCAGATATTGGACAGACCTACTAAAGGTGAAGTGTTTCTGCACCTGGTGTTCACCAACACAGAGGCGATTATTAAAGAGGTAAAGATTGGAAGCAGCCTTAGCTGCAGTAACCATGGTCTGGTTGAGTTTGGGATCTCAAGTAATGTAGGTCTGACAAAGAGTCTGGACTCTGAATTTCAGGAAAGCAAACTTTGGGCTGTTTAAAGAATTATTGGATGAGATCTCCCAGGAAACTGCCTTTAGGAGCAATATAACTGAACCAAGCTGGCAGGAATGCCTTTCTGAGATATCAAGAACTCTCAAATACAGAATAAGAAACCAAGCAGACAAGGCAAGAAACCAGTGTGGCTCAGCAAGGATCTGCTGGTTAGGCTGAAGGGAAAAAAAGAAAAAAAAAAAAGGTTTAAGAAGTGGAAATAAGGATGAGTGGCCGGGGAAGAATATAGGAATGCTGTCTGGATGTGTAGCGTTGAAGTCAGGAAAGCCAAGACACAGATGGATTTGAACTTGGCCAGGGATGTGAAAACCAAGACTGGATTCTTTAGGTATTTTTGGCAAAGGAGAAAGGCAAAGGAGAATGTATTCCCTCCCAAGAAATTTTTTACTCGGAGGGTGATGAGGCACTGGAAGAGGCTGTCCAGAGAAGTTATGAATGTCCTACCACTGAAGCGGTTCAAGGCATTCTAAGCAACCTGATCTAGCGGTGGCAGCCCTGGCCATTGCAGGGGTGGGGGTGGAACTAGAGATCTTTAATGTCCCTTCCAACCTAAGCCATTCTATGATATGGTTCCTTAGTCTATATCAAATTTATTTCTTTTTATCCCTTGATTACTTGATATTGTCATATTATAAATGAGTATTTTTTGCCTACTTCTTGCTTATTGTTTCAAATGAATTCATCAGTAAAGAGCTTTTCTTTTGCTGGCTTATCTTCTGACCAGAAAAGGAACCATGATTTGCTAAAGGAAGTAAAGACAATCCAGTGGAAAATTCTGTATTGAAAGTAGTGAAAAAAATATCACCAGCTTTTCTGTATATGTAGAAATAATGTTAGCTTCTGATAAAACAGGGTGCTGATTAATACTGCTTTTTATCAACTAGGTTATTACTGATTTTCAAAATGTCTATGCATTATATATTTATATTTCCTACACAGAGCACATAAGCTGAACTCCTTATCAGAAAAAATGAGTTGTAGATATCTTAATCATGTACATATTTGAGGTGCCTAGAATAGTATCTATCTGATTGCATTCTGTAGTCTAATTGTAGTCAACGGATGCCCTTAACAGCATTTGCCAACTGCTAATTTTGCCTTATGGTACTTTACTTGTAATCTTAGCAAACAAAATCAGTGACTCTTCCTGTTTAATTCTGAATAATGCTCTTTGCATAATATGTTTGGGGAAATTCATCATATGAATATTTCTTGACTGAATACATTATCCTACATAAATTAGGTTATATATATATATATATGTACCATAAAAGTGTAATACTCTTTAATATAATCAAACATCTAAAATTTAAAAGTAATTTTTCATATGCATACTTGTTGCATAATCTTTGCAAAAGGTTAGAATATTTATCACATGAAAGCTTTGCTCCCTTCACTGATCAGAATAAGAGGTTGTAGAAATAGGGCTTGAGCATGTAAAAACTATTGTCTACATGAATTACTCTTGACACTATACAAGCGATAAGTCCCGAAGAGTGAAGACTTAAAAGATTTATTTCTTGGAGTTGGAAGCTGTTTTTCTTATTTATTTACTTTTTAATTCAAGTCAGATATACAGCTCTTATATACTAGAAAACTTTTCATGCTTTGACAGTAAAAGGAGACCAGTATGTTAAATAAGCAATGTGAAATTATGTTTGTACAAATTATAATTAGAACCAAAATGGCCGATGGTTGTTGTTCTGGTCGTTTACACCAGTACTGCAGCTCTGTAGCCCAAGTTTAATTAGCAGAGTTAATCATGATTGATCAGTCTCATGGAAAAGGAGGGTGTCACATTCTGACTTGCTCCGGGTAAGTCTTGGAGCCAGTGAGATGGTGGAGAGATGTGATCAGCTCCCTGATTTTAGGGCCAGGACTGATTCCAATGAAAATGGAAGCTGCTGCCAAGGAGCTTAGTGTTGTCAGGTCCTGGGCATTAAGCCACTGGAAAATAGCCATGCTGGATTTCTGTTCTGCTGTCCCAGCTCTCTCCACATGTTGGAAGGAGACATGGAAACACAGAGCCCAGCTGTAGTGCAGATGCATCAGCTCAGATGCACACTCTTTGGAATACTTGTTTCTGGGTTATAGCCCAAAGGGACCAAAACCCAGCTTCTGAATCTGTTATTCTAAAACAAGTAGGCGCATCAGTGGAAAAGGAGCAGGAAAATGAGGCAAAAGTGAGTGCTCAGAATTCTTAATTGTAGGCACCTGAACAAAAAACTCCCTGTGAAGTACATGAAAAGACACAGCCTAATAAGAAGATCAGTGAGAGCTGAAATCTGCTTTAGGTAAACAACATCTCATGTACTCCAATTTTAAATCACCACCAAGATATTTTAGAATTGGCACATGCAAGACACCTATTCTTCCATCGTATGACACTTTTCTTGATTTTATGGTTATTTTCTTGCCTTGTACTAATTAAAAAGTTGATATCCTGATTGTAAGATAAAATTTTACTTTTCTAATCAGATTTTAGAAGGCTTTTTAAAATTTTCACCTTTTACTTTTTCAATTATAGCTTTACTGTATTTTAATTAAAATACTAAAGGAGGACTTGGCCTTTAAGCAACCTTTTTGGTTTAAAGTGCTTAAAGCGTTTTAATAGCTCAGACACACTTTCTGATTACTTTCTTAGCAGGCACTTGCTTGAACAGAATGAATAATTTTTGTTTTCCAAAAACCAGCATTTTTCTAATGAAAGAAACTTGAAAATTTCTCAGCTAGTTCTAAATTAAAACAACTTAGCTTTACTGTGTTTGCACTTCTTTTGTGTCTTTCTTCAAACACTGTAGCAAATTAGTTTACTGAAAGAAATACGGGAAAAAATAGCAAATAATGATATAATGATGGAAAACAATCATCAAATCAACATTTCAGATTCTAGTGAGTAATACACACAGCATAATGTGATACTCAGAAGTAAACGTATCTAGCTATTTTGCCTGTCCCATGTGACCTAAATAGCCAATTAAACCAGATTTAAATACTTTATATTCTGCATGAAATTGTTTGGGAACTCAAGGAAGTTTCAACTTAAGAATTATTTAAAAAACATTCTGTGTCCTACAAGATCACACAAACACACATGTTTATTTGATAATTTATTTAGGAAAAAAACAACAACAAAAAAGAGAAATGAAATTGTGACTATACTACATGAGTACCATTGTTGTCATGAGGTATTTGTGCAATTCCTACCAACAGGTTACCTCACATAAACAGGATAAAAAAAGACTGACTTACTTATCTTTATCTACCATAAAGTTAAATACTGTTTGCTGTACCTTGTACATGTGTTCATGTGTAACATCCCACAGCCAATCCAACTGAATAAGAGAGAGGAAAGAATAACACACAGAAAGTAAAATTGTCTATAAAATGTTATCATATGATGAGGAAGGTTACCAACATCACATTCTGCCTGCTATTTAGACTAATTACCAAAATTAACTTTGGACGTGGCCACAGATGTTCCAGGCTCATGATATTCAGGCCTAGGTTTTTATTTGAACAATTTGTGCAGGCCAATATTTAACCTCCCAGTAAAACGTACAGTTCATGTCCCTACAAAAAGAAAAAAAAAATGATCTGCATTTACAGTAGGTTTTAAAAACACTGGAGAGATTCAGCCTGATACAAAAGGTCAGGCAGGCAAGGATGTTCTGAGTAGTTAGAGAAGCTTTTGACATAGCCATTTCTCTTCACAAAAGAGCAATCCTTCGATGATATAAGTGAAAAATGCTAAGAAAATGTATGGCATTGTATTTTAATAAGGAATTTCAGCGTTGTATTGTCAGGCGTAGTTAAATAGCATATAGATGTATTTTGGAAAAAATTATATGTATTTTTATGGAGTCAAAATACGAGTCAGTACACCACAAGGATCTTGGCATCTTCTATGAACTTATGCATATGCACCCCAAAGGAAGGTTCTTTTAAAAAAAAACTGCTGGCAAGTTTAAACAAGTTCAAAGATGACAAAGGGGACAAGCAGTACATATTCACTAAAGGAATCATAGAATGGCCTGGGTTGAAAAAGACCACAATGGTCATCTAGTTTCAATCCCCCTGCTACGTGCATGGTCACCAAACGCAAATGAGAAAAGCAAGCCAGAAAAGAGAGCAGCAGAGCTAGCACTATGAAACTGGAGGTAGAAAATAAAAAGCAGTTAGTTTTGTTCATATGCATAAAGTTTATACTTTCACTAGTTGAAATATTAGTTTTAATCAGAATGGAGAAATCTCTTACTTGCAGGTAAACTCGTCTACCGTATCACCTCTCAGGGTTATTTATGGCCAGAACCAAAACTTGTAAAAGACAAACTAAGAAATGTAGTTACCAATCAAGTAAAAAAAGCCACCTTGTGGTTATTTTCAGGAGGACCTAATTGTGTGATACTTGTTGATTGTCACTGAAGTTACTGTAAATGCCTAAGTACTCCTGGAAAACCACCCACCCATAAATCCCTAGGCATCCAAATACCTGAAAACATTTGGTTTGCTGACCCTAGAAATATTTAAGAGACATTCAAAGACAGACTCAGTGAGCTGCTTAGAAATCAGGAGAAGAAAAGGTCACTAACTTACTTAGTAGATTAACTTTTTCTTTATCATATTATGGTACATCCTATTGCACAGCTGTTTCTGAAATAGCTTACTACAACTGATGCACAGAAAAATGATGATTAACTCAGAAGAGACATGCTTTAAAAAATTCAGGACAATGTATTTTGGTTAATAATATTTCTGAACAGCTTGTTTGGGAGAAAAGGTACATACTTTACACATTTGGCAAGCATGCTATACTGCATCTACATGAAAAAAAGAAAAAGAACAAGCAAAGCGTTACATGATGCTAAATAAGATCAGATGCAGTTCTTGAATAATGCATTCAGCTGCACTTGTTCCAATTCAGAACTAAAAATAATTATTAATAAACTATATTTAAAATATTAAATATTTAACCAAACTTACACAAGAACATTTTTGCAATGAAACATTGATTCCAGAAAAAAACACAGAAAAAATCATCCAAGGAAAAAGAAAACAAAATTGACAACTAAGAACAACTGACAATGCAGGCAACAGTTCTTAAGAGGCCGTACACCAAACTGAATGTTCGTCACTCTGCTGTTGTAGGGGAACTGTGAAGTCATGGCCTGAACCACTGATAGATCACCTGAGGAAAAGATTGAGTCTGCTGTGGCAGCACAGGTGTAGGTAATTCAGCTGTGTGACCTCTTAGATCTTATTTAAGTGCTGACTGCAATTTGGGATCTCTTTTTGGCTGTTTTTCTTCTGTGGAGTCTTTCCTGTGAACCTGGATCTTTGGGTGCATGTGAGCATTCCTTCCTTGATTGTTTCTTTTCCTGTTTTTACCACAATAATCTTTCCAGCTGTGTCACCAATTGTAACAGCTGTGCATATAGATAGATACTTCTTCAGTTTTAAGTATTATTTCAGATATTATTGTAGTAAGCAATCTCCACAGATGTCCTGTAGCTCAGTTGGAACAATTGTGATTTTCCTTATCTGCCAGAGTAACTACAGCTTAGTATCAGGGATCAATGTGTGCTGAAGTGTAGTGGCATGTGCTTCTAGTTATATTGCCAGTCAGGACAGGTAGAGCAAAACTGCTATGAGAATAAAGAAACTTCAGTTTTAGTTTTCTGCTAGGAAAAAAGGAATTCCTACTTGCTAGGTCTTTGTATAACTTCCTACTTCAAAAATACTTTTTTAAAATAGCAAACAGAATATGTGAAGTACTACTGAAATTCCATTAAGTAACTTCAACTTTAGGATTAGAGGAAAATGCAAATGAAAGTTATTTTTCTTTTGAAGTGGAACGTTCCAGTGTAGCCAGCCATGAGAAACTATCCTTGAATATTATCAGTCATATAGAAAACCCTGACGTGCCAGACTATCTTCTATTTATCATAGCTATACTAACCTGAAACTAGCATCGAAGTTTGGATTTAGCCTACTCTGTGAAGGACTACACATTTTTCCATTCCTGACTATCATTTATTTTATGCGATATAATTGAGATAAATTTCTGACATAACCATATCCACCTGGTTATATTATATACAAGATGGCTGATTTGTGCAGGTTCTGTTGTTTGATGAGGTGAGGAAACCTTTAAAAAAAAAAAAGACAAAACAAACAACAACAAAAAAAACCTAATTGTTTTTAAATCTTTTCATACACATTTGTCTAAGAAAGTTCTTAATGGCTGATTTTCAAATTAATCTTGGATTTTATATTGCTTATAGTTATGTATGATCCGAATCTCCAAATTCTGATATAGAAAAGCAAAAATAGATGCTTAAAAAAAAAAAAAAAAAAAGTAATGAATGTATCAGTGATTTAGATAGATTCCTCACATATTTTCAAATACCTGGAAATTTGCATAAGAATTTTAAATATATATATATATATATATATATATACACATAGGGAATACAGGAAACTCATCATCTTCTTTAGGAAGTCTGTGTTGCTATTCTCTCTTAGAACAAGTAATTTGTATATCAGTACACATATCTGACGGGTTACACACTGTCCCATTATAGCTAGAAACTAAATCCAATTCAGTGTTGTTCCAGATAGAGTATTACTATGACCTCTGCATTCAGACATAGTAATGAGTACACGTGAGCTGCGGGAGTGTAATGTTTGAAATGGAGCCAAGGAAGGTCAGGTTTTTGCACTGACTGAGCTAAGTGATGATTATCCTTTTTGAGCAGAGAACACTTTGGATCGACTAGAAGTGCATCAACACAAACTGTACATCATAAATCAAAAAGTACTTGAGATACAGCTGGTACAAGGCCAGTATTCGAACTTGAACATTATGTGTTGACAAGTGGACCAGTACATTAATGACCTTTTTTTTTTCCCTTTTCTTTTAGATATACAGTTTCTTTGACAAAACTCAGCCTTTAGCATAAGAGATTTTTTAATGGTTTAAGTTTTCACAGTGCTCTTGCATATATTGTTGGTCACATATGAGATTTAAAATGATAAAACACAGTTATGTTTACCTAGTAAGGTCACTGAGAGTTGCTTTTCTTACCATCTTCACATTGTTTGAAGCTACCCTATTAATATTGGAATGTGCTTTTTTCTATATATTTTGAATTCAAAACTGTAATCACAGCATGTTGTTTACTTTCTGTAGCAGCTTTTCATGAGTTTTCCTCATTTACTACTTCTCTGGTGCTAGAGGGGAATTTAAAGTGACAGATAACAGCGCTCAGATCAATTATTTCTACTGTGTGGCTTCTTTCTGCCCAAAACATACTTTCTTTTTCCCCCTCTTGAGTGGTTTAAACCCTGTTTCTTTCCTAAGAAAGAAATGTGTTTTGTTTTTCTTATGGCATACAGTTTTTTAATCGTGATGTGTTACAAAGTCTTCTTCAAAGTATGTTCCTTCTTTATGCAGATAGGTACTGGAGTGCTGGGAGCAATTAACATAACTCAGAGAACTAATTTCCTGTGGTTCTTTAACTCTGTATTTATGGCTTTTAGAAGAGTGGATCTGTACTCCAAGGATTAGTACAGTCTGTAAATTTCAGTTGTCTGACTTCTTTCTTTTGAGGAATTAAGATAAGAAAAAAATCAGTGGTGGCTAAAATAACAGAATAAAAAAGTGCTCTTTGTGCATTCATTCTCCTTTTTCCTATATGGAAAAAGTTAATGCTTTTAAGTTATATTGCAGAAATCTGTAGGTCACTCCAAAAGTAATGCCTCTTGTTTAATTTCATGGAAACTCCAACAGGATACAAAGAGCACAATAACACTATTTGACAGAGCACATTCTCAGCTACAAAACACTACTTTTCAACTTAGGCACCACTATTAGCTATGCATTTTTACCAGTGCTGAACAAGAGCGTGCATGCTGTGCTCATAAAAATCTGCACCAGAGGTGACTCACTGTTGCTGTCATCACTGCTGAAACGCACCATCCACTGCCTCACTGTGTTCACATCCACTGTTTGGTCTCTATAAGCATTCAGCAAAAATCAATGAATGCCTATGGGAGCAATTTTTTTCTGCATGGAGGAAGTCATTGACACACATTTGCTTCAACTGTACTTCCACGTTAGACGCCGTTTTGTCAGACTGCCTCTCTGCCATCTGTCAAGCAGCAACCAAATGTAGTGGATTATTGGTGGGAAGGTTCAAGCTGTACTGCCATACCACCAACTGATACTGTGGGCCAACATAATAAGATAAGGGGCATTGCTTTTGGAGCAACTCTTACACATCTCCTTTGTAGCTGGCTCTGTTGCACATGTGATTTTCTTTATGAATTTTTTAAGCTGAATTTGTATCACCCAAAATCTGGTGATGCTTCATCTATGCTCCTGTAGTCATAGACTACATGTCCTATAGGCAATGTAGTCATCTACCATTGATTAGAGGAATAATTAATTTAGCATATACAGAAATTATTTTGTTTCATGTAACAGCTTTTGTCAATGCAATATCATTTTCTTCTCCTTTCATAAATACAAGCAGTTGTTCTCAGATAGACTTTGAAAACATTAACAAGTGGTGAGTGAAACCACTGAAGAAAAACTACTGAGCACCTCCCTTCATTCTTGCCCAAATCAGTTTCAGCTGGGATTTTCCATTACAAATAGCAGATTATTTAGATTTCGGTTTAAGAATAATGCTGCAATGCCTGGGTAGTGTTAATGGTCTTTTAATGGCCCCGACTGGCAACACCTGGGCCTGCCCTCTCTCTTCATTCCCAAATACCACTTTAACTCAGCTGAAAGGCAGGCTTCCTGTCTGTGTCTTTGAGCTATTGTTTTGCAGATGTTGAACCTAACTTGTGTTCTTCTCTCTGTTGAAGGGAGTCTGCCTGTGGTTATTGTACCATCCTGGCTTGTTGACTGGACCTGCACACTGCTGTGAGGATGAGATGCTTGCGAAGTCTATGCTGCTGTTGCTATTGCTCCTGCTTTGCCACCCTGGGATCTGTGGTCCCTGTCAGGTACCCTGTGTATGAAGGTCTGTGGGGAAATGAAGGTGGGAAAGTACTGTTTTTGGGGAGTGTTTTGTTTGTTTTTAATTTTCCAGCAAATATGTTTTCTGGGGGCTGTCCTGCAGTGTGGAGATACCATGAACTGGAGGCAGGAATGCACTTGGTTTTGTAGGCTTTGCAAAGCCTGGCTTGCCCACTGGGGCAGGGCAGAGGAGGCTCATGGCCAAAGCCTTAAGTTTCTGCTGATTTTATTCTTTGCTTTTTATTCCTGCTGTCTGAAAGCATGTTTTTCTCAAGTCAATTTGGACTTCTGTGGTGAGGTTTTATTTTTGGCCTTAAATGCTGAATTAAGGAGTTATTATTCATAGAGTTGAGTTTGATAAGCTTTATTGACTTCATGGAAAACAAATGCTGCCTATAGCTTTTGTTTCCTGGTCTTGAGTACTTTGTTGTCTTAGCATTCTATTTCTTTTTCTCATTCTCTGGTTGTTCGTGCCTGAGGAGATGTGGAATACTGGCATGTGATTTCTGAGAAGTGAAATACTTAAGCTTGTGGCAGGAAGAGGTATATGTTTCACTGCTCAAAACTGGATTCAACTTCTGTACCGAATCTTTTGGTACGTTTTTGCAAAACTGTTCTGAGACCCAATCTTCCTGCCTCTACTGAGGTTTTCTTCTGAAAACTTGATAGACCAACCATCCTTTTTCGTACTAATTTCTTGATATTCTTTACGGATAAAAGCAAGTACTCATAGGGAGTATAAGGTAAAGTCTAAATGCATTTTAATGGCTTCTTAATGTGCAGCAATTGGACAGATCAATACAATGGGAAAGGCATTACAACAAAGGTGTGATGATAGGAGGACTGGCAGAATAGAGAGGTGCTATAAAAAGGAAGGAAAGAGGACTGCTCACGTGTATCGGAAGATTCTAGGTTCACTGGGGAAAGCTTCACCAAAGAGGGATCTCCAGAAAGAGATCATTCCCCAGTGGCAGTCATCCCTTAAATAGGATTTAAGAGAGGGGCTCCCTTCCGGTCGCACAGGTGAATTGTCTTCATCTGTGCTCTCAGAGCTGACCAGGTCCGTTGTCCAGGAGCTTAATCAGTGGTTCAGGCTGTGACTCTACAGTTCCCATACATAATATAACTTAGCAATGAAAATGCTAGATAGTAAGCAATACCTGGAGATGAAGGCATGTGCTTTGCAAATGGTGACTGGAGATGGTAATTAGGACATCTCATATCATGATTATTGTGATTTGCTTTTGTGCTCTTCTGCTTACTTCATTGGCTAAAAATCTTGATTATGCTTTTAAAATGAACATTGTTTATATGATTGGGAACACTAGGGACATTTGGTAGACTTAAACACACAATGGATGATGCTGGAGTAATTCTGACAGCATGCACGTGTTTGATTTGGAAACTGCTAGTGGAACGCTGAAATGCTCTGTGCAGTTGTCAAGAGTAAAAACAGATACCCCAAAAACCTCATTGATTGTAGCAAATACTGCCTATTGTGTCACAATATTCTTTCCCCTATTGAGAAGGGGAGAAAAAGAACAACTTAACACTACTGAAAGGAAAAAACAGGTATTTCAGTGAACATCTGAGTGTTATTGGAGAAAATATTTTCGTTTCAGCTGTATCTCCTAATGTCTTTTTTTTTTTTTTTTTTTTTTTTTTGTAAGACCATTGTATATGCAGAGTTAGAAGATGTTCTGTTGTAGAATGAATATATTCTATCTTTGAGGATGTGAGAGAGAGGCTTGGAAGTAAAAGAATTTTTAACTTAGCTAACAACTTTTTGCTGGTTGAACCTACGAAGCATGCTCTAGTGTGATTCCTAAGACTCCAAATTGGCTAAAATGTTCTCAGATCCAGCCGTAGAAGAGAAGGAGTGTTAAAGATTATCATAGGGCTGTGTAAAATCTTGTGATTCTTCCTGCCCTATATGTAGGTGTGTGGGTGGTGTAGACCTTAGAAATAGCTAAATGACCTTGGGGCCATTACAGCACTTAATGTTTTTTTTTGTTGTTTCTATTATGCCTGAACATAAGCAGAAGCATGACTTAGTAGTGAACTAAGTAAGTCATACTATTTCTGGCTAGATTTAGTGAGCTGTGTAAGGTGTTGGGGCATTGTATGCACAGGTGTTATGCTGCAGTGATGTTCTTGGAGTTCCCAGAGTCACTGAATTGTTCACATTTCTCAGATGGATGGTTAAAAGTTATCAGGCTCTGTCAGGCCCCAGGGCTTGCTTCTTTCAGTTTCATTTCTGGCTTTCTGCTCCTATGGGAGGAGCTAGAAACTTTTTTTATTTCCCTTGGTAAGGAAAGAAGTTAGAGGTTTAGTTTGTAACTCCCTGTTCCTATTTCTTTAATTCTTTTACTGATATTCACTATTTTGTGTGTAGTCAGAAGACATAAGCTATTGACCTCTAAATTCCTAAAGCCTAAATATATGTGATGATGCCTTTAAGCCGATAAAGAAGCATGCCATGGAAGCTGGATGGCTTCTCAGCCCACAGTCCATATGTTGAATGCTTTATCTTGGTGTTTGATGTGGAGACTTATGTAAGAGCACTTGCATTGAGACAGATTTGGAGAAAGGAAAAAAAAAAAAAAAAAGATTCTTCTAGTTAGAAGAACGTGGAGGAAGGTGTGGAAGTACAGAGCGAACTCTGCCAGCAGCTACGTGGCCCAACAAGAGTCAATTAAATCTTTCTTACTCTCTTCCCAAGGAAGTTTTGAAGTTCCTAGAGAACACAGTAGGAAAGGTATGAAAAACTTCCAGCTTTTTCTTGCTGTGATGTTAATTCCCAGCCCTATGATGCAAACAAGGTATCATCAAAGAAGAAAAAAAATTGTTTTAAGAAATTCATCTGTCCTGATTGCTGCTCTATTTAAAGAGAATAGAATATGGGATATATTACTGTCTTGGTGTTCATGTTTATGGAATATTCAGGATGTATTCTGTGTATGAAATTGGCTGAATGTTATTCCTGCAGATTCCTTATCTAGGCTCAGAATGTTAAGCCAAATAAATATCCTCATGGGTAACTCATGAGTATGGTTACATTTTAGCTTAGAGCAAAGAAAAACATTTGCTGTGCCTATAGGACTTGAAATATGTTTCTCCTGTTGATGGTGTTCCTCTTTATATAGATGAATACACATTCACTGGAGCGATGAGCTAAATGGATTTGAATATTATCAGTTGACCTGAGATTACAGTTTTCAGTGAGTAGACTTTTTTGGAAGAAAGATTGCCTAATTTTGATAGAAAGATGGCCATGACAGACCTAGGCAACTTGAGATTTCCGTGCCTGCTGTTTCCTTCGGAATTTCTCTTGTTTGATGAATTGCCATAAAGCAGATGAAAAGGAGGAGACTTGGAGGTGCTTTATTTCCCCCCAGTGGAATAATTAATTCAAGCTTAGGTCTGAATCTCATCATTTGTTGTGTGTTACAGATTGCAGAGTCTCTGCAGATCCCCATGGGCTGCACTAAGTCACTCCATGGGAAAGCAGCTATCTGCCTTTGCAGAACCTTAGATCTAAGCATCCTTCTTAAGACTCCGCCGTTGTCTAAGAGGGTGAATCATTTCCTTTCTCTGGCTTAACTTTTCTCTCCTTTCATCTGAAGAAAACTCCTGTGGAGTTCAGGACTAGTCCACTATGTGATATCAGAAATATAAAACTTAGGGAGAGACTGAGGAATTGAGATTCAAATGCAGTTTTTATTACAGAAGCTGTAGGGAAATCCTGCTCCCTTCTTTCTTTGTGTCCTACATTATCCCTTAAAAAATGCATTAGTATTTGCAAACGTGCTGTGCAGGCCTGTCTATGCAGTAGACGCATATTTCTTGGGCGTAAATGTCATGCTATTACATCTTTCTGACTTCTAGGTTGGCTTTGGCTCTCATCCAGTCAGTTCTGAGAGCAAAGAGAACTACCTGGGGCTGAACTGTACCTAGCAGAGGTGGATTTTGAGTATATTTTATTAAACAGCTACACATATCATGTCTTGCATAGCTTAAATAATTTTTGGCTTTAAAAACATCTCTCAAGGGAGAGGAGGCCAGTCTTGCAAACCTGTTATTTATTATTATTGCCTTTGCAATCCTGTCCTTGCTTGATTCCTTCTGAACCTGCAAACTCTAACCTGTCAGGTAAAACAAACCACAGATGAAGAAAGGTTAGAATGTAAAATCCACAGGTCTGTGTTAAAGTGCTATTTTATCTACTATCAGAATTGTATGTTACAAAGGTGAAGGAAACCATTAGAGAACAGGTGCCCTGAATGAGAAAAGATTTTAGTCTGTGGACCTAGGAGCCTCCTTGTTGATTTATTTGAGAAAACTATTGTAGTTAGTACTTGATTCAGAGCAAAAAATCGAGTTTCTCCACTCTCCATCTTCCAGTAAAGACAAATGAGCTTTCATAATGGACCTTGCCCTGCCAATAGGAATAAATGACTGTGATTTCTGAATGTTTTCAAGGAGACCTGGAGACTCAATATGCAAAATCTCTCATTCTATCATTGGAAGTGCAGCCTTGGATTATTACTGACAGTGAAGATGCAGTTAAAGTAAAGGTCATCCAGACTATTGGCAATAATAAATTTTGAGATTTGCTATCTTTTTGCTGAGGCCTGCGTCAGGCCATGCATCAAAAGCCTGTAATAAAACAAAAAAGTGGTTTGTCCTCACTCAATAAAAAAATGCAACATGCATTTTTCACATTTGCTTTTTTGAATGAATGTTTCATATTGTCTTTTAAATTAACGCAGTAGGAGAACTGCCCACCAAATAATCTGTTTAATTCTCTGCGCCCACCTGTAATGTATAATTGAAGTTGCATAAAGTAATCTCTTGCTTGTAGGTGTGTAAAATGACATTTTTTGAATAAAGACTGAGTATGAACACTAGCAAGTTAATTCAGTTTTCAGCATGAAAGCCTGAGGTTTAAAAAGATACAATATAATTTTTATAATATAATATAAATAATATATATAATTTTATATATAATTTTATAATATAATATAAATAATATATATAATTTTTAGATATAATATAATTTTTATTTAAGTAATTTCCTGTTCCTAAATGAGAAACAAATAAATATTGCTTTAAAACTCAGGGCGCATGGCATGTTTTTCTTTGCAACTTCATTATTAAACAGAAAAATAAGGTACAACATGAATAAAAACAGTAACATATATTTTAGTTATTTATGCTTAAAAATGCTGGTAAAAGCAACACTTCTTAGTGAAGCACGATAAAGGAGCTCTGTCTTAATCTAATTTCACTGCTAAAAGTATGAAAACTTGTTTTATGACAGCTATTTAGTCTTAATCTCTTGACATGAAAATATCAGGATGTAGCGTAATGAGTTTGGCTCCTCTAGAACAGTTTGAGAACTCTGGATGATTGTTACCATTCTGTTTATTTAGAAGTCAGCTAGCCTTTCTGGGGGAAGTGCAACACAATTTCCCATATTTAGAATTAAAATCTAATGAGAAAAGTAATCTTCACAGTGGGAGGGCAGGAAAGTTTGTAACTTTTCAGCCTTTGTGCTGAAAAACAAAGCAAAAGAACAACTTAGTAAGTGCCTTTTATTGTGGGCAGTTCTGTTGTTGGAGCATTTGCACAGCGAGAATTCCACAAACAGCAACAAGTAACACAATTTTTAACGGAGGGTAACAACTTAGTCTTGGTAGCTGAGTCTCAAACTTGACAAGAACAACAGCAAAAACCCTTCTTTGATTACTGTTACTCCCATGAGTTATCCCCCATATACTTAATTTTAGAGCAGTGAAATTTACTTAACATACTTATTGATTTTTAAGACACTGTTCAAGTGTCTGAATTTGCTCATTAACGTCAGAAAGATTCTTGATGGCTGTTTTTAATTCTGGCTGGCAAATGAGGAAAGCAGTAGAGAGACTTAAAAATCTGTGGCTCTCATACCACCTATTGGATAAATAAGTACATAATTAAATACTTCAAAGCACAGAGAACAATAAAAGCTCATAAGGGACTTTACATCTTGTACACAATTGCTTTTTTCCTGTTAACTTATATCTCTTTTATTGTGCTGTTTGGTTGTTTTTAAGACTCTCCTTAAATTGTTCAATTCCATTAGCATTTGTTATTTAATATGTAAACATAGCAAAGCATATACTGTTTCCAAATCTTTCCTCCCTGTGTCTTAAAAACATCTAAACTTCTACTACGAATTTAAAATAACTGCTTTCAAAACACGTATTTTTCTTGTGAAGACTACTGAAATACGTGTGAGTTTCTTAACATGAAGCTTTTAAACTCTCTGATGTGGGCTTTACCTTGGGTATCTTCTATGGTTTCAAGTATTTCAGTGTTGTTTCAATGGTTACCTGATGAGATGAAGAAAGTTTATGTAGTATCACTGCTATGGTTTCAGATGCATGAAGTAACAGGGATATGCACAGTGAATATCTCACAAATTGCCATAGAAATACTGCATGAAGTCTACCTACTGTTGTCTTTCAGACCTATCTTTCTCATATAAATGCAGTATTGACCTCGTATGTTTGAGAAGTGAAATGTAATCAACTTGGTTTTCACATTCTCTATTTTAGAGTTGCTGCTGAGTTAAACAGCGATACTTCCAAAATTGAGCTTGAAAGTATTTTACACATTGCTCTGAAGATAAAACACATTTTTAGGTGACATAGAATTTCAGTGTAAACTTAAGATAACATCTGGAATTGCAATTTCTACAAAATAAAGGTCTGTTCATCCCTGCAGCATAGGGAGTGTGAGGCTGGGGCTCTTCGTGTTCTGAGCATCCTCATTTTTTACTGATAGACATATGAAAACATCCTCTATTTCCTTCTTCTATAGATTTGTTAATGATGTAAACAAGAATAAGTGTTTTAAAAAACAAAACCCAACGGTGATTGTGAGAGTGAATATAGACAGGAAAGCAGTCTACTGACTTTCTGTGTATTTAAAAAAAAAGTCTCAATCACAATACATGATATTGATTTAAATGATAGGATAAAAACGCTGCCTAGATAAAAAGGTAGAAAAGGAGGGTGGTTTTTTTTTTTTGTTTGTTTGTTTTTTACAAATAGGAGTTGCTACTTTGAGTTATGTAACTAGGGTTTTAAGTTTTTGATCATTTTTGTGTCAAGAAATTAATGGTTTAGCTGGTTGTTCATGGCATTTCAGGCACTAATGCTACCTTCCAGAAATAATGCTCAACAATTCAAACTAACTTGCGATATATATTATTTTATAGTGTTATCCTTTCTATGTCTTGCCTTACAGGGAAGAGAATATTCAAACTGCATCTAGATAGTCTCTTTAGGGAGTGAAAGCCCACAACAATGAGAGTAGAGAAAACTTGAGAGTGATCTGTGGAACTTGATCCTGTATGTAAGCATACCAGAAGCAAATGAGAATGTGTGAATGCGACGTACCTAATGCCATACAACACTGATTGCAAGGAACCTGGTTTCAAATACTGATAATGGTCATGTTCATATGTTAGTGATACTCTTAGGACTTTCTTTACTGTTAAAGTGGTATGCTGGAACAGTCTGCCCAGTGAGGTTGTGGATGCCCCATCCTCGGAGGTGTTCAAGGCCAGGTCGGATGGAGCCCTGGGCAGCCTGGTCTGGTATTAAATGGGGAGGTTGGTGGCCCTGCATGTGGCGGGGTGGCTGGGGATTTGTGATCGTTGAGGTCCCTTTCAAACCAGGACGTTCTGTGATAGGGCCTTGTACATGTTTATGCCATGTTTTGTCTTGATTTTCCTTTCTTGTCATTCTCCTTTTTGTCAGCAATGTATATTCTGTGCAATATCTGCAGGTATTGCCCATTTCAGATGAGTGGTTTCTATGGGAGTGGTGATGCTGTTATGGCAGTTTGGCAAGTGTACTTAGAATCTTGCCATCTGGATTCCCGAGTTAATATATTTACTTTGCTTTTAACCATCTCTTAAACAGGGTGGTTCTAAGCAGCTGTTTGAGGTTCTATGCAAAGCCTAACTTAACCACTACATCAGATTATAGAAAGGAAAACTTAATTCCCTCTGAAAAGCTCACAGAAATAAATTTCAATTGCCAAACTCCCCAAGGTAACTGGTGAGCTCATATTCCCGCAGAGCTCTCCATTTGCATTACTTCCCTTTAATAAATTATGCAGCTTGACTTATCATGCTATCATCCAGCTGTTAAAAAATTTGTCTTGTGTGCCTAGAGGTAGGTTATTAGTGCAGAAAGTCTTTTAACACTCCCTGCTACTGCAGTTGCAAATCCTGCCAACCTGAAGGATTGATTATTGACCATGCTGCTCCTTGTCTCCCCTCAACGATGTCCGGAGGTGGTGAGGATTCTGAGGCAGCCTGTATGAGCATGCATTGGCTATCTCAACACATTATTGCTGTTTTTTTTTCAGGCAATTAGGTTTAGGGAACAGTGTGTACTCAAAATGATGCGTGTTGGAACCAAGTCTTGGAACTGTCTTTTGCCTTATTTAATAGGTCTCTTTGTTCTGAGCATAGCAGCGAGGCCCGTCAGCTGATCTGTGCTTTGAACCTGACCAAAAGAGTTTAAAATGTTCTGTTATTTTGGAGGCTTTGTGGCTAAACATGAGAGTTCTGTTTCACTCTTGAGAGCTGGGTGGGGGGTGGTAGCTGTGGTGGAAGACAGGAAATGGAACTTTGTGTGTTTTACCTCAGTTTAATATTTCTACCTTCACGCTGATTATTTGATGCCCTGAAATTCCTTGCCAGAGTCATGCTGGAGTTGATAGAAATATGACTGTGTATACAGTATTCTGTTCATGATTTTATGAATTCTCAACAAGATTTCTGCTGTGAGGCTGTTTTTGTTGTAGCTCATTACAGTGAATCAATTTTTTGACAGTTTATCCCATTTTTATCATAAAGGATAATCTGTTACTACCTTCCGTATTCTCCTACCGCAACTGTTTATTTGGCCTATAGATACATGGTAAAAACTCTGTAGCACTTTAGAAGTCTTTCATTTTATGCTGGAGAAGAACACTAGGTTTTTCTAATCATGCATGAATCTTGTTTCTATGCTTATTTTTTTACATACAGTCTTATGCTATGACACTATGCTGCTTGAGTATTTGGCCTCTTATGAAGAGAGGCTTCAGATTTGTTTAGGTAAGCATCTAGAAGCATTGATGGTAGTTTGCAGTCTGCTGTTAAATGGTATTCTGATGATGTAGCTCTTTCAGTGTGTTTTGATACTAGTTATGCTGTAGTAACAAAGCTGCCATTTTCATCCTGCTAATGGTGTCAGTATTAGTGTACCTGCTGTGAATTGCTATTTTGTGAATGCTCACATGGCATTGAAAAGGCAAATAGATAAAGATAGTCCTCAGAGTACCATTTCTAATAATGCTTGGATGACTTCACTCACCACTCTGGCCACGTGCAAATCTCCCATGTGAGGCATATGTGAAATGGTAAAAAGCACAAGAGCTGTCTTATTCTTCTTTTTTTCTTTTGGAACAGCTGCTTACGATTTGGGCAAACTTTTCTAGTATGCTTTTAACAAATCTGACATGAATCTCTGGGTGTGCGTAAAAAAACCCAAACAAATGTATGCTTGAGTAATGTAGAACTAATGGTGAACTGCACTCTATTCTGAAGTGACAGTTGCCTGTTGGTTTTTTGGCTCTGAGGGTGAATAATAGTCTTATGGTTAGGTACAACTATGGTATTTTTTTTTTTTTTTTTTTACACTTGGAATACAATGCACTAACAAAAGGATTCAATTGCTAAATGTCGGTCAGCTGTATGGAAGCTGAGTACTGAAGATAACATGTTCTTGTGCACTATATCACTTCTCTGCCTTTGATTATTTCAAATAGACCCAATCATCAAGCTGCTGGTAGGAATCATATAAATAACGGCGCAGGATGTTCTTTCATCACACAAAATATTTAAACAAAAGGTTTCCTAGGGGCTGTCTGGGTCAGGCACCGCTGAAGGTCATTGAACACAGCACTTGCGATTTTACCAGCTTTTCAATTCTGTTTTCAGTGCACAGAATGTTGGACATCACAGGGCCAGTATTTGGCTTCTTCATAGGGGATACAGCTTGTTATAAGGCAAAGGGATAGTCAATATCTGAAAATATGCAGTATAATCAGGCTTGAGGGCCTTAACTTTTGAGGTCTCTTTCTTGCTTTAAAAAGTGATGCAGCTAAAGCTGCATACTCTTCCAGGGGCAGTACATGGAAAAAAATCTGCTTCATATGTTGAAAAGTGATTGGTCTGAAGACCTATAAGATGTCACAAAGAATAGCTTCTTGAAAGAATTATCTCCCCAACTTGTCTTGTGCTCCTTTTCAAGGAGGAAGAATGTTAATCCTGTTCTTCAACAATATTGTGCTATTGATCTATTTCTAGACCATTAACAAGTTGAGATACCCTTTTGAGATACTGCATGGAATTCAATATTTCAAGTGTTCCATTCGATACGAATGCAGGAGCTTCTTTTGCAAGATGCAGGCATAGTTTCTCTGCATTTGCTCTGCTTTGATAGGGAAAGAAAACTTGAATATTGCTATTTGAAGCATATTAAGAGCGAAAGTAAAATTCTATTATGATACAAGACAAGTACATAATTAGTTTCACAGCAGGAAAATCAAACTGTTATAAAGCTCTATTTCTATTTAAATTCAGTCATAATATTTTCCTAGAGAACGTGTGAAAAAGGCAAAGGAGTACATAAGGGGGCTGAAATCGCAGTACACTAAAAGAGCAAATTCTTCCAAGTCTGGGAAGGCAAAATATTTTGATTTTTCTATGGAATTGGTTTTTTATCTGCTCCGTAGGTTATAGTATAATATTACCTTATAGTCTGTCCTGTAATGTGTACTTTTATGATCATAATATTAATCATATGTAGACTGTATGTGGGATGCCATGTTAGATAAGATATCAAAGTACCTAGTAGTTACTGCTTTATCCTTGTGGTGTTCTCTTCAGAATATATGTGATTCCATAAAAGTGAAATTGGTGGAACTACTGAACTTTGCAGCATAGTTGGGTAACTTATTAATTCTTTCTGACTCCAAGTATCTGTAAGGCGTAGCAAAAAGCCAGTGATTATTTAATACTTCAGTCATTTATATCTACTTGAATATTCCACCTGGTATCTATTGAATATTGCAAGAAAAAAAAAGTCTGCTTTGTTGTAATTGCTTCCTGGAGATGCGTGTTCGTATTTCACTTTTAAACATCTTTTAAACATACACTCTTCCAGGCAGGTAGTATAAACAAAGCCATACATTTTGACTTTACATTAAATCTGATGTAAACAAACTCGATGAAGGGTGTGACAAAATGCTATCAAAGAACTACTATGCAGGTGGGAGATGATCTAAGCCTTATGTTACAGGTTAGTTGTGGACTTATTTAGAAAGGATGTGCAGTAGCTGCAAACTAATTGTGATATATCCCTTAGTGTATTCAGCTACAAACATTAGGATTGCAAACTAACTTCTTTCTAAAATCACAGAATCACAGAATTGTAGGGGTTGGAAGGGACCTCCAGAGATCATCGAGTCCAACCCCCCTGCCAAAGCAGGTTCCCTACAGCAGGTCGCACAGGTAGGCATCCAGGCAGGTCTTGAACATCTCCAGAGAAGGAGATTCCACCACCTCCCTGGGCAGCCTGTTCCAGTGCTCCGTCACCCTCACCGTAAAGAAGTTCTTGCTCATGTTTGTGCGGAACTTCCTATGCTGCAGTTTCCAGCCGTTTCCCCTTGTCCTGTCTCCACTCACCACTGAAAACAGTCTGGCCTCACCATTCTGCCCCCCACACCTTAGATACTTATAGACCTGGATCAGGTCCCCTCTCGGTCTTCTTTTCTCAAGGCTGAACAGACCCAGTTCACTCAGCCTTTCCTCATAGGAGAGAGCTTTTCCATCAGCTTTTCCATCAGATGCATTTGCTGCATTCGTATCTTCCTTGAGTCAGTTGGATGGCCTAATTCTGTGCTCTTCCTGTATGAGCATGTTTTTAATAGGAGCTGGCTGAACTACTTGCTTGAAGGAGGGAGACAGAGCCAGGCATAAAAATACTGGTTGTTTTTTATAACGTCAGCCTTTTCTTCTTGTAACGAATGACTGTTCAGACTTAGCTGGGACTAAGCTCTTCTGCAAAAGTTGTCTTTCCCTGTTTGGGACTTGGACTTGTTCTTATTTATGAAGGCAAGGTGCTTGTAGGTGAGGCTTTAATCTATTTCCAAGGATATTTCTGACTGCTAAGTAAGGAGTGTTAATTCTGTAGAAACCGCTGGTCTTAAGCCAGCAATGCAGATTTTGTGAGAGTAAGAGAACCATCAGGTATCACAAGATTTTCATATCCTAGCAAAGGGGGATCTTGTTATGCTGACAGGGTCAGAATTCCAGTACTGAGATTAGACTTTAGAAGCATTCCTGAAGTCCACACCCAGGTATGTCCAGCGTAGTTCCAAGATCCATGTGGAATACCTAGGAACAAGGACAGGAAAGCTGAGTAAAGCAGGTAGTTGGGAGCTGTGGTGTTCACCAGCCTTGTCTGTGCTCTGGGCTTGCTGGAGACAGTGCTGCAGCAGTTCTCTGAGAAACACTGCCTGCACAGCATAGAGGTAGATAGAGGTGTGGTCAGGCTTGTGAGTTAGCTTTGAGCACTTGCAAAGTAAGTAATGTGTCCTGCTGAGACATTTCTGCAATGGACAAAAAAGCAGCACAAAAAAGGAGAGTTCTTGGGCATTCAGTTCTTTCCCTGAGTCTAGTCCTCAATTATTGTTTAACAGAGGCCAAGTTTCTGTTCTAATCTCAGGTGGGAGCAGTTCAAGCAGTCCTGTTCTTTAGGTGATGGATTGCTTTGTGGACTGCTAATGCTTGTGCATTTACAAAAAGTACTCTTTCAGGATGCATCACACGAACATGCATACATAAACGAAGAGCCTCATTAAAAGAGTTGGCTCCAGAAGTTAGAGCCAAAACATCAATCCTTTCTTACCAAATGACAATTAATTGCCCTTCGAATTTGGTTTTAACTGACTATAAATACATTTTACTCTGAGGACTAATTTAGCAACTGGGTCAGTGACTATAATACTGTCCTCATCAGTTATGTGATGGATAAAGGCATTTGACAGTACCTTCACTCTTTGAAAGGCTTCCAACAGATTCTTCTGTCGTTTTGTGACTGCATTCGATCCTTAGCTTTCAAAAACAATACTACATGTAATGACTTCGTAGTTGCTGTTGGTGCGTACTTATTAAGAACCGAAGAATCCATGCTGAAGCGTAATACTTTCATTTGTTGTTGTTCAGGAGAGTAGTGGTATTTCATCATAATAATTTATTAAAGTTAATTTGAACGAATAATGAACTGTATGTGGGAAACATAGGGCGGCTAAAGCATGTAATTTCCTCCTTGTATTGTAAGTACATTGTGTTTCTTGAACCGTTTCGAAGGCAAACTATTAAAGCATGCAGTTTCAGGAGGAATAATAAATGAAGTAACTTTAGGTATTTATAAATATCTAAATACCTATAAATACCTAATAGCTTTCTACAGGCAGTTGTCAGTGTAGGTTAATCCAGGCCTGATACATCCTCAGCTTCACTCAGAGGCCCCTCAGCACAGACTACACTTGTTATGCATATTATCAGTGTGATGGTTTTGTTTGTGATCCAACGCTACTAGTGAATCAAGCAAATGCTGCTGTGCTTTCTTCGGGTGTGTGAACCTAAAGCACTTAAGAATGATAACTGTGTAAAATTCAACAAGGCAAAAAAGCTTGAATATACATTAAACTATCCTTAAAAGAAGTAAAGATGCTTAAGTTAGACTTTTTTCATAAATGAAAGATAAGACTATTTAAGCTCACAAACTTTGCAAACACTAGCTTTTTATTTGATAAAGCCAGTGAAGTCATCAGTGAATTGTATCCTTCTAAGCCAAGTACTGCTTTAAATGATGTGACTGTGTACTGTAAATAAACTTTTAAGTACTTTTCATGTTAGTTTTTTCTTGTAAGTATTCATTTGTTGTGTGATTATGATTATCAATTTCAGTGGAACACGAGTTCTATGATTTTGTATGTTGTTGTATGAATAAAATACAACATTGAGTTCCAATATTGTAACATCTCAACTCATTTATTTTTGCTGCAGAGATCATACAATAACATAGTTGGGTTCATGTACTTGACTGAACAGATGTAAAAGTGCGAACTTCTCTGGGAAGTGGATGTTTGACATTTTCAGAAAGCAGTGTTTTAAAGTATGTCTTCCAGTTGAAAATAATGTTAAGTTTCTGCCCATGTGTCAAATCATTTAAGCAAGTTACTCTTGACAGTGATGTTGTTTTTAATTTCAAATGTGAACTTTTCATTTATACTAGTTATAGCACTTTGTATAGTAAAGCTTCGTGAAAGTGCATGAGGGAAAATGCCAGATTACTTTATTTTTCTTGCAACCCACAACATCACTGCAGTAAACTTCTCAGTTGCTGAGCTAGCCTTTTTAGCAGTTTGGAGGAAAAAAAGTATGGTCTGCTATGACTATGATATGCTTATCTTTCCCCTCATAAGCCATTATTGGGTAGCAGCATCTTGTAATCCAGCATATGCTTTTTTTTATTTTTATTTTTTTAACTTGCGACAGTATTCTTCATGATACCCAAATGATAACATGATATCTTCTGTTAACAAATTTATTTGTACACTCATCCAATGTTGCAGAATAGTCTTGTCTTCTGATTATCAAAGTACCTAAGCAATAGATGTTAATTGTAACTAATGTAATGTAATTCTGTGATTCTGTCTGAAATAATTAATTGTAATTGAAATGTATGATTAGTACTAAGTTAGATTAAATGGAAGATGTGTAGGCTATTTAATGCTGCAAAGCTAGGTAGTATTTGGCCATTTGAAAATTAGAAGAGCATTTCAAAGTACATTTCTCCTCTCCACTACAATCTTGTTTGTCTCAAGTAATGTTTTATAGGTTTTTATAACGTAACTTTCATCTGAATATGTAATTCAGCTCTGCTGAGGCTCACCTCAAGTACTGTGTCTATTTTGAACCCTTTGCTACAAGAAAGACACTGAGGCACTGGAGCTTGTTCAGAGAAAGGCAGTGAAGCTGGTGAGGGGTCTTGAGCACTAGTTTTATGGGGAGCAGCTAAGGGAACTGGGATTGTACAGTCTGCTGAAGAGGAGGCTGAGGAGTGACATTGCTCTCAACAAAAAGGGGGTTATCGTGAGGTGGAGGTCAGCCTCTTTTCCCTGATAACTAGAGATAGGATGAGAGGGAATAGCCTCAACTTGCTCTGGGAAGGTTTGGGTTGGTTATTAGGAAAAATTATTCTCTGAAAAAGTGGTCGAGCTCTAGAATGGGCTGCACAGGGAGGTGGTTAAGTCACTGTTCCTGGAGATGTTAGAGAAACATATACTGAGGGATATGGTTTAATTGGGAAACACTGGTGGTAGGTGGGCAATTGGACGAGTTGATCTTGAAGATCTTTTCCAACCTTGGTGATTCTGTGATTCTGTGTGAAACCAAATTTTGATTCATTGTGCATAGTGAACTTGAACAGTTTAAGAGCAACAAAAAAAGTTTATCTAAGACAGAACTACCACTAATATATGCCAAAACTACAGATTTCTGAAGTATATCGGTAAAAGCATTCTGTATATTTCAAGAAACTCTGAAAGTTATTACTTTAAATTGTTGTGTAATCATTTTGTACCTTGACTTGTGGACTTGTTAACTTAATAAATTTAGCTTAATATTTGTGATTTTTAGATGCATCCGTCAGCATACGTGTTTATGTGTACACAGTTACTTCAGAGCATTTCGAGGAATTTGTTTCTATGTTCATATGTGTCTCCATGTGAAATATCACAGAAAGCTTCACCTCTTGCACATACAGTGGTTATAGTCAAGCATAATGTCATATATACTACTTCTGTAGGTAATATAACGTATGCTCTCAACATTCCTAAGGTTGCAAAGTTGACAGTGCAGTATTTATGAGGTGTTAAGTCAGACTGTCCATGCACCTTTAACTGACTCCATGTGATTGTGTTATGATATGCTCTAGTTATGCAAATACAAGCTACTGCTGTTTTTTGTCCCTGCAGTCTGTTCCCCTCCTGAGAAAGGATTCTTTATTCTTCTATTGAAAATATTTGTCATGCTCTTTTCAAGAACACTTGGCCTGTGCCTTATCTTTTGTGTCTATTCTTTTGATGATTTTTAATTTAGAGGCTTTTTTGCCAACTTCAATAAAACCAGTTTTTCACATGCAATAATTAATTTAGCATACTAGTTTATTAATGTTATGTTATTTCTCAGTGGTGCCACTATTCAAACAATAGATTATCAATCAGGAAATGAAATAAAGCTGAGAACACAGTTAATGAACATCTGGGGGGGGAAAAATGTTTCTAACAGCAGGTCTTCAGGATACGGTTGAAGCATTAATATCAGGCTGCCTTTTATGCTCCTTAATAAGTCTTTTCTTGTATTGTTAATGATTTTTGATGGATATTGATAAAGACCCAGTGCAGACCTGGTGCAGTAAACTTCCCCTTGAGAAAAAGGGAGTGACCACAAAAAAGAAACTAAGAAACTGAGTGCCTGGTTTTGAACAAATTCAGTAAAGGGTTTTCATCTGCTTTTTGCTGTCATCTGACAGCATTATGAAGGCATATGGTCTGTGTTGTCTTTCCTGTGTCAGATACTCCTGTAAGTATAAATGAAGATATTGTGGGATCATTTGTTTTGGTTGCCCTACTAAATAAATTGAAACTGTGAAGCCTGTCATAATGCATTATAATGATAGGATGAGGGTGTTTTTTCCCTGTGAAAAGATGAAGAAGAATCTGTGTATTTGTGTATGGAGCAATTGGCTAAGATTTTACTGTGGCTTATGATATTGTTATAAATGACTGAAACTCTCTAACTCATATTAGAACAAAGAAGGCAGGATAAAACAGCCACCATTTGTTTATATTTATGCATGTTGTATTTAATGCCAGTTCTTTTCTGCATATTAATCTTATAATGTTACATTGACTATAAAGAATTTTGATGTGACGTCTTTGAAGATGCTGCTGCTCATTAAGTTCATTAAATATCCAATTCTGAAATCAGTTGGCATGCAGGATTAAGTTATGGGGTCTGCTGTATGATGGGTCAGAATGGTTCATAAATGAATCTATGAATCTGTGACTGGGGGGGCGAATGACAGGCTTCACTGAAAGGTGCTCCTGCACCCTTCAATACCCATATATGGAATTGTAAGGAAATGTGGGTTTCTAATTCATTCTAATCCATTCTAGTAGTAATCATCATGCATCAAACTCAACGTATGCAACCTCCTCATAGGAACATTTATGGCTAGTTGTATTCACTGCTGGTTGTCTCCAGTAAAATGAGATATAATTATCCTTACTTTTTTTGACTGTAAATTTCTTTTGCTAAATGTCAATACTTGTAGCTTGAACTTTCTGTGTCAAAACATAGTCCCTTTCCAGGTGCTTTATATGTATACCAATAATGCAAGCTTTTAGAGAGCATATGCCTCTTGAATATACATGGAACTTTGTTCTTCTTCACGTGGAGTACATGTATGTGTTTGATTATTTGAGGAAGGTATACAAAAATATGCAAGATGTCATTTACTGTGCAGTGTAATTACTATGACTTGCTATACTTTCTTCTAAACTTTGTTAATTTATTACAAAAATATAAATATCTTTTCTTGATTTAGTACATTACTTGCGTAAACAATTTGTGCTCACCCTAGACATTACAGACTCCATTATTGATGAGCAATTACAATAAGCTTGTTTTACTGCTTATTTAATTAGTCAACTCAAAGAAACTTTTATGTTTATAAACAACATTTATCAAGGAAAGCATCAATAGCAGCTGAGAGAAGGCAAATATAGTCAGTCCCTTAAAACTTTCTCTTGATGGAAACTTCTACTTTGAAGCTCCTTCACTTTAGAAGGAGATTTAACAACTTAAAAACTGATCAAAAGAAACAAAAGGTAGATAATGGAAGTATCTGATTATAAAAGCAGTGACTAAATCTGAAAATCCTGAGAAGTGAAACACTGTGTTCTGCCTGAGGTGATTGAAAGTAGATCTGATGCTTCCCCCCGTTCCTGGAGTGGGGGAGAGAGGCAGGGCTGTGGGGAAGGGCAGGGCTGGAAGCCAACAGAAAGGTCTTTATTATTTATTTATTGATTTATTTATTTATTTTGTGTGTGCATGTGGGTCAGATGTCAGATTCAAGCTTCACAAAAGAGTCTGTGTGAGAAGGGCTATGGGATTGACTGAAACAAAAGCAGGGACAGGGCACCATACTTGTATTTGAGGGCAAAGGAGTGGGAAAGCTTTGTTGCAAGTGAAATAGTTCAGTCTTTTTGTGGTGACAGAATAGCGGTAATAAACTAGGAAGCAAGAATACAAAGCAGAGACCAAAGTGGAGTTGTGACTGGAGTAACAGTGGCAGAAACAAGGCTAAGTCTGTGAACTGTTATTTGGAGATGGAATGGCAAAATATTACTCATACTGTTTTGGCACTGCTATTATTTAAACTAAAGGAAGAGAGATTTAGGTTGGATACGAGGCAGAGTATTTCACTGAGAGAGTGGTGTGATTCTGGAGGAGTGCTTGGAGGTTGTGGATGCCCCATCCCTGGAAATGATCAAGACCAGATTGGATGGGGCCCTGGGAAACCTGCTCTAGTACTTAATTTAGCACCAGGCAACCCTGCCTGTGACAGTGGGCTTGGAACCTGATGATCCTTGAGGTCCTTCCAACCCAGGCTTTCTGCTGTTAGTGACAAATCTGTCATAGAAGTTTTTTGTTGTTGTTGTTGTTGTTGTTGTTGTTGTTTTGTTTTGTTTGTTTTTTTTTTTTTGTTTTTTTTTTTAACGTATGTAATAACTTGTAAACGTCGGAAACATCCAATCTACTTGTAAGGAACAACAGTGTGTGCCATCCCAAATAATTTCCTATACATTATTTTACTTATTTTTTAAGGTCTCTAGAATGGAAAAGTTCTCGTAACTAATTAGATTTGTGTTCTTGGCTACAATTCTTTGTATTATTGACTACAGCATCAATCTTGATTATTCCATGTGCTCACGCATCGTGTCTTAAGTTGTATTAGGTACATTCAACAACCCTCTGTGTAACAGTGATGCCCTGTTCTGCATTGTGATCACAATAAGAAAGGTTCTCAGACTGCATTGTGTTGCTTAAAATGTCATTTATGGAAGGTAACAATATGAAGGAGAAGACACTAGATTATCTCTTGTCTTCAGGTGCTGGGAACCCTGAGTTTTATTGTATTGAATGGTCCTCTGATCAGAGCACAGCATGCTCTACAGATCCCATTCCCTTCTCTGGGAAGAAATCTAACTGACATACTGAAAACAGCTTAAAGTCTACATAAAGGCTTGAAGTTTTAATAACCACAGTTGAACAGTTAGTTCTAGGTTTTTCAGACATGTCTAGCAGATAAGAGCATTATTGGAAGCGCTTGTATTTTCTAAACAAAATCAGTAGGAGGGCTGTGGGGTATTCACTCTCATACAAAGTGTTTTTTGATGATTTTAGCATTTTCTTTACTGTTTAGGAATCTTTATGTTGCCTGGATGAACAATGTAGGCTGCAGAAATTTGACTATTCTTCCTGCCTTCGTAACTGCAGGCTAATGCTGGATACACAGATGATTGCTTACGTGGCAGTTGGTCATGACTTTATGAAGTTGCTAGATAACTTCTAATACATTCAGATGTAGTTACACTTAATTACACGTTCACACATCCTCTGAAATGAAAGTAAATTTCTAGTAGTTGCTAGTCAATATTATCATATACTTTCTAGGTTATTTTGAGAGGTGAGCTAAGATTTTTAACCTGTGTTCTGTAGACAAGGAAGGCAAGCAGCTGAAAACTTTACCAGCAGGGGAGCCTTTAAGTTCTCTGATAATTTGCTGTGTTAAGTACAGACAGGAGCTTCGTTTTGTTTCTGATATTAGTAACTTTTTAATAATTCCAAAGCTGTGACATAGTTTATCATCTTAACATTGTGGCTGATAAACTGTATTTGGGTATCTTGTTGATGCTGGACCTCTCTATTTATACATTTGATGAAATGTTACTCAGAAGAGCTTTTCTCTCTAACTGAACTACAGAAAATTTGAAATATCCCCGTTCGTTTTATCTTGATTCTATTGCTATTGTTTATTTTCCCAGTACTTTATATTAGCTTCAGTTTAATTTCCATCTCTCCTGATAAAGCAACTACTGATATGCAAACAATGAATTTGGTTCTTCTTGTTTTGAAAGGCACATTTGTTGGAACATTACAGCCAACCTTTATCTTCTTTCCAAGAGATGTAATTTACAAACTAGTCTCAATAGATGGGTGTCAAGTTAAGCCTAGAATAGCTTTCCAATGAATGTTTTTTTGTAGTGTTTATCAGTTCTTAAGCCTATTGTTTTTTTCCAAGTGTTAACTTAAAATATTCATCCTACAACTAAGCCCACTACATCTTCTTCTGTTTCCTTTAGCTAATGAAAATTGATTATTTCCCTTTTTATGTATCTGTATAAAGTCCTACGCTCACTTGTCTTCTCTAGAAAGAACATTCCTCGTCCTCTTTAACCCATCTTCTTACATCTTGAAGGCATTTTTCCCTGTATAGGTGAGGTTTTTTTTTGTTTCTATTCTCATGTTTATTTTGAAACGTAACATGGAAAGAATGAAATAAGATCAAACTGTATATTTTTTTAAGGATTATATTGCAGGTAATTTGCTTCAAGTAAATTCTACAACTAAGGGAGTTCCTTTTTGTGTTTTTCTCTTTTTTTTTTTTTTTTTTTTTTTTTTTTTTTCCTCCATTAACAGGAAACATTAAAATCCACCAGAATTGTTTTAGAAAGACCCGAGATTTTAACTGAGGTACATGAACCATAAATGTGAAAGCTTTAAAGTGAAGGATTGGTGAGAACAGTGCGTTCTACAGATTGCATAAGAGGAAATTGAGTGTGTTCTCTTTATTCTACAGAAAAAATCTAAATTTGAGTTCTTTTATTGAGTCAGTAAGCTGAAGTATTAAATCACAGAATGGCCAGGGTTGGAAGGGACCTCAAGGATCATGAATCTCCAACCCCCCTGCCACATACAGGGCCACCAACCTCCACATGTAATGCTAAACCAAGGTACCCAGGGCCCCATCCAATCTGGCCTTGAACACCTCCAAGGATGGGGCATCCACAACCTCTCTGGGCAGCCTGTTCCAGCACCTCGCCACTCTCTGGGTAAAGAATTTCCCCCTGATGTACGACCTAAATCTGCCCTCGCTCAACTTAAAACCATTTCACCTCATCCTACACTTATCAACCCTTTCAAAGAGTTGATTCCCCTCCCTTCTGTAGGCTCCCTTCAGGTATTGAAAGGCTGCAGTGACGTCACCCCGCAGCCTTCTTTTCTCCAGGCTGAACAAGCCCAGCTCCCTCAGCCTGTCCTCATTGAGGAGGTGCTCCAGTCCCCTGATCATCCTAGTGGCCCTCCTCTGGACCCTCTCCAACAGCTCCCTGTCTTTTTTGTACTGCGGGCTCCACACTTGGGTGCAGTACTCTGGATGGGGCCTTACTAGAGCAGAGTAGAGGGGGACAATCACCTCCCTATCCCTGCTGGCCACCCCTCTTGGATGGACCCCAGGATACCATTTGCTTTCTGAGCCACAGGAGCACACTGTTGGCTCATATTAAGCTTTTCATCTGTCGGGACCCCCGGCTCCTTCTCCACAGAGCTGTTTTCAAGGACCGCTCCTTCCAGTCTATACGGATGCCTGGGATTCCTCCAGCCCAAGTGCAAAACTTTGCCCTTTGCCAAATAAGCAGTAATTTTTCTGTACTGCATTGCAAGATGATTTTGCCTGGCCGTGTCAGTTTGCCACTGACTTAAATGGTAGAATCTTTTAGGAATAGCGGGAGTTCCTTTCACTTATGATAATGTAATGAACAGAAATACTGGAATTGAGCTACAGTGCAGTTATACACGGGGGGAAAATTACCACAGTGTTTATGGGTTTTGGCAGGGAGAGAAACTAATATAATTCTGCATGTAAAATTTCATTTCATTTGAAAAGTTTTGGAAAAAACAACTTTCTGTGATGTAGAAATTAAGATCGCAATTTACATCTACTGATGCAAAAGTGCTAAGATAGAGTAGGTAATATACCAAGGTTTCCTAGAAATTCACCTGAAACTTCCATTTGTGTTCACTGTGGTCACAGGGTTTGGAAGTTCCCTGTGCTGCTTCAATTCTTTCAGTGAGAAGTAGATATCTAGGAATTTTTACGATTATTATTATGAAGGTGCACTGAAAATACCTGCAGCTTTCTAGAGCTCTTCTTTACACACAAAAGCTCTCTTTGCTGTTGTTTTGAACTAGGAAGCAAACAAAGCTTTTACACAGAAGTGTTTTTAATTGTAGGTAGTAATTTACATATTTACAGGCATTCTTGTTTATTTTCCAGATCAGAAAGGGGGGGGGGGAAAGTGACCTCATTCATTTTCTGTTCAAATGAATTTAGGGGAAGAAAAAAAAGGCTTAATTTTTTACCTGTAAGATATTCTTTATTAAATGTAACCAAATCTTCAGCATTTAAAATGCATTGTCATTTTTGCCAGTACCCATTAAGATAAACATTAGTTATCCTGACATAGAACAAGCAACAGCAGGACTATCTTTTTTTAAGGCTGTGTTCATTTAATATAATAGATGCAATCCACTTTGGGGAATACAACTGAAAATATTAATTTCAGATCCATGTTTTGGAAGTTGAATACTTATTGTTCTGTAAGGTTAAATAGGCAACAAAACTAAGAAGCTGAACTCCTTTCAGCTGGACTGAATTCTCCTGGTGTGTAGTAGCAACTTTTGCTTCCAGCCATTCAGTTCCTCAGTGATTTCTAGACTTGAAAGAATCACTGTACCAAGTACTGAAGAATGAGTGTCATAATACTTAATCTACAGAGGAGAAAAATTTACTGTGTCACATCTTGTTTAAACTTGGGCTTTTCATATCTTTTGTTTTGTTATGTTCTTCTCTACACATACATGTGTATATAAACCCAAGCTCTGATTTGCACGTATTTATTAACATAGTGCTGTATTTCTATGCCAGCATAACCTCCATTACTGCATTTTTATAAAGGTGTATAAGGAGTAACCTAGATCAATAAAAGCAAAAAGACTAGTAGTGTACTTAGCCTAAGTAGGGTGAAAAACATTAAGCTGTTAATTCAACCTATGAGGATAAAGGAATTTTGTATGGCTGATGAAAGGAACGTCAGTGATATTCCTGAGCAGTCTCTCAGTTTCTTATTCCTGTCTGTGAAAGCTCACAGTTGTTTTAGAACCTGATTGAGCCACAGCAAGCATTCATATGGCTTGTTGCAGCTGATGATGTTTAGTAATTCAGTATTTGTAACCCAAAGCTTGGGTTGTTGAGTTCTATCACATCTATATTTAAACCTAGCTGAGCAATGCTAGACTTCTCATTTTCAAAGCCTCTTCTTCTAGTGCTGTATTTTCATTGTGATTTTTTTCAAAATGATTAGCAGTGAAAAGCTGTTCTTCAATTTTTAAGGAGCCACATAGTCCTTGTGATGCTTCTACTGGCCTTTGTTAACCCTGCTAAAAGAGAGGCGCACTGAAAGCTGCTGAAGGTGTGTAACAGTCCAGACTTAATCAGCCCCTTGCTGATGTTTCAGTCCTTTTAATTTATAACTTACTGCACTATTTGTTCTAAGTACAGTTGTACTATCTGTGATTTCTGTGTTATTTCTTCAATGAAGTACACTTACAGCCCTCCTGTGCTCGTAATTATTACTTAAAGAGAAAAAGAAACTTACAGATCACAAGAAACAAAGAGGACTGGAGCTGTACTTATTCAATGGAATAAAAATGTCTTAGAGTTAGAACTAACAGCAGCTTACGTCATTCAAATTTTGTTCTAATTTTGAATAAATACTTGGCAATTACTTTAAAGGGAAGAGAGGTCAAGAGTAAGCTTTTTTTTTTTTGACAGCTTGTAAGAATTTTCCATGGGTAGTAAAGCTAATATATGAATACATACATTTTATACCAGTCTCTTAGAAGAGCTCAAAGAAAATGTTGGTCTGCATGTATCTTCTGAATGGGAGAGTTATTAATCTATGAGGAAAGGATCTCAGTTACTTTGAAAAGCTCTGAGCTTTGAGACAGTTGAGACTTTCAAGTTATGCTCCATCTCTGTTTAATACATGGCTTTATACCCTGCAGAAATCATAATATGCACTTGAAATACCAGCTTCAAATCCTGCTGAAGTGTTTTAGAACATTTTAGAAATCCTTTGGTCTGAATGAATTGGTGTATGAATATGAGAGACAGTCCAAATAGAGGAAAGGGCTTTGTGTGTGTTAAGATGTTGCTTCCTTCAGATGAAGACCAGTAAAATGGCTTAGAAATGGGACATGGAATTTTGAAAGAAATAATTTAAAATGTGACTTGCTGCTCACCAGAAATTGAAGTTTTTAATGAAGAAAAGAAAAAAATCCATACATATTTCTATTATATTCCCTTCTGGTCTGCAGCAAGTGTGGAAAAAACTAGAAATTACAGCTCAGTTGTGTGAAGGCTTGTGAAATGTGTTTTAAATACAGCAAATGCCAGTATTTATTAAATATGATCTTATTGTACTTTATATATTCACATATTAAGATTTAAAACGTGATGTAACTTTTATTACAAAAATCTAAAGACGATGATTACTTTGGATCTTGTCTTAGAGGTATTAATTTGTGTTCAAAAGAAAAAGCTGGAGATACTGAGCTTTTAAGTAGAGAAGAGACCTGTCTGTGTTTCCACAGTGCTGTAATAAAAGTTAATTATATCACAGGATTAGAAAGCCTGGAGATTTGAGCGTACGTCTCTCTGCTAACCTTCCTGTACACATGACCTGCAGTCTTTCCATACTTGAGAAATATTTTCTTCCCTGCTTTAATCACTTACTTTGTAAAAGCCTTCTGAGACAAGGAATGACATTTAGTGTTCTGACATCTAATTCGCATGGCTGTAGTGTCAGAGTGACTTCAACCTTATCTAGAGCTTTCGAAACTATGCTGGTCCTAGCTGTGGTTGCTTGAAGTTTGTAGAAGAAATGTTTCTTTGTTCTTTCTAAAATCTTATCAGATTTGCAAGTGTAATTTATGAAGTACCATTAGACCATTCTTTTACTTAAGTTTTGTCTTTTTTTTTAAATGAGTGATAAGATACTGATAGAGTTGTTTCCTTGCTTTCTGCAGACTGACAAATTGTGGAGCTAAGAAGGAAAATGGTGATAAATTTTTTAAAGAATTATCATGTAGTAAAAAATATTGAAGCAAACAAAGCTGTCCCGTCTGAAAGTGATGACAATATCTTGTTTAAGGAACTTAATCTTATTTTTACTGATTCATTTTTATCTTCATTTCCTAGCATGAGGTCCACTGTGCCTTAGTTTCTTCCTTTTTGTGGTGGTGATGGTTTCAATTTAATCACACAATATACTGGCTTTTCTAAACGTGATCACTCGACTGTGTTTTAATTGCACTGGAGCAGATATTGTTCCCATATTTGCAGAGCGCTTAATAAAATGCAGTATTCTTTTTTTTTCGTGTATTTAGCTCAGGTCCATGGTTTTAAAGCCTGTATGTAATAGTTGCTTTGGCTGTTTGTCACTGAGTTCTGTGACAAAATTTGTACCAGCTTTGATCTGTCCCTCTTTTCATGGAGATGGAAGTTGGAAGTTACAGCTACAACTCATCCTACTCTAAAGTACTCTTAAAAGACAATCATCTGCTTTAGCTTCTCTGCCTTCAGCTTTTGCAGTGTATTTTTCCATGTTCTTCCCCAGCTGTGATCTCCACATTATATAAAAAAAGCTTATTTTTATATAGCCCCCATTTCACACCTGCATGATGCAGTTCTCACTTAGGTGGTTACCAGAAAGTGATAAAAACCTGTTTCTTAAAAAATCTGAGAAGAGAGAAACAAGGAAATTCTGAACTGAAAGGAAGTCAGCAGTGGGTATACTGGATGCGGATCTGAAAGGACAACTCCATTGCAATCAGCTCTAACTACATTTCTAGCAGACTTGGCTATTCAAGCTGCCAGTTAAATGTCTCCTTTGTTATCTTTTCCATGTTCTGTTGACTGGGAAGGGATGGGTTTAGATTGTATGTACTTATCATTTGGGAATGTAGAATAGCAACACTGAAGTCCAAAGCCTCCTTGTTGTTATAAATATATGGAGAGAGTTGACTGAGTCAAGATTTGTCAAAATCAGGATCCCAATTAGAAAATATCATTAGCTTACAGTAAGGATAACTTGTGCTTTTCTCTTTTAAAAAACAACAAAAAACCAAAGACAAAACAGAAGATCTTCATCAGAGGTTCTTGGTGAAATTTTAGTCTTGTTCTTCTTCTTCAGCCTTGAAAGCAGTTTTTCTCAAATGTGTGTTCTGCCAAAGAGCAATGACATGAATGAGGTGTGACTGTGAAGTGACAAATGTTTTTATGTAGTAAGAGAGGGCTTATGAAAGTAATGAGACATGCTCAGATCTTTAATTGAATGTCTGATTGCAACTGGACGCAATTCATTTGAAATTTCCCAGGCAATGGATTTCTGTTAACTGAAAGTGGAGTTGCAATTATTAAAAAAAAAAAAAAAAAGTTTTTTGGCATTCTTGAAACCTGTTCTCAAATTCTGTTGTGAAAATGGAAAGCACAGGTGTGTATTTTTCACTGTTCACAGGACTGTTGTGTGGATGAATCAAAATGTGTACAGTTATTTGCTGTAACATGTCAGCATTGCACCGTGCCCTCCCTGTGCCATGGTTGCAGTTCAGACAGTGTTAATTGTGCACTGACATTTGGCTGTTGGTGAGTGATGGGTGCAGTCCTGGGGCAGATGGTGTAGGGTAGGAGCCAGGCCACACAGCCAGCTGTGCTGGGCTATAAGCAACCTGCGGGTTGGATGTACTTGCTTTACACACTGCACTGCTGGAGGGTCATAGAACCTGATGTGCTTTGTGATTGTGTGAAATCCCATGTGAAGGTAGATCTCTCAGCTTTGTTTCATCCAGATTGGGATGTTTTTTTCTAGCTGATCTTCCTGGATGATGTTATGAAATCCAGATGATAAATTGAGAGTATGCTATTTAGGCAGAAAGTGCATTTTTTGGTGCCCAAAGAGAAGCAGTGGGTAGAAGCAGTTTCCGCAGAACCTTGCTTGTCATAGCTGACATTTTGTGGACGTGGTGCAGAGTATATGGGAAAATCCTTCCAATCTTAACTTCAGATACCTGCTGGTTTGACATGAAATAGTTAAAAGGTCTTCCTAGTAGGGATTTTTCTCCTCATTTATAATAGGGAAAGTCTAGGGAGATAACTTAGTAATATCTTAAAGTTAGTGAGCTTAAGTTAGCAATGGAATTGAAACTTCAGTGCCAGAATTAGACTCCAGCCCAAATAATACATTTAAAAAATAGGCAGCTAATAATTTTCTTGAAACTGTCTTGGAAATTTTAAGGTGCTGCTCATCAGTTGCCATGTCAAGAAGATTCAATAAATTTCTTTATTTCGCTTTTGTTCCTCTTCACCTTCTTTGTACACGTGGTATATGTAGGCATGTACTATATTGTGTGTTGACAGTACTGGAGTTGATCCTTTCTCAGGACGTGCCTAGTGCATTACAGCAGTGGATTGAAAAAGCATCCCCACCAGTTTGCTTTAGAAGAAACTACGAGAAATAAACTATAATGTTGAGGGCTGATTCTGCAGTATTGAAAACTGAAATTCAATTCCTGGATTTTCCTTGAGGAAATTCAAGTCAACATATATTTTAAGAGTGCAGTGACTTAAAAATAAATAAATCTGTGTTGATTTTCTTGCTACTTATAATTGCAAGTATGGCATTTTGAAGCAAAGAATTCAGGAGCCTCTGGAGTATCAAAAGAGAAAGGAAGAAATGACTTAACCATTTATCCTTGAGGCTAGGAAGTACACTTGTGAAATGCAGAAACTTATTCCTTTGAAGAACAATGTGTTTCTGTTCTAATTGGTTTTTATATCTTTTGCTGGTGCTGAGATGGTTAGTTATAAATGTCTATGAAGATAAGATGTGCATGTAAGGATCAGTGAAAACACACTTACGTTACGATACTTAAATGTGGAATTAAAGGAGATGGATGACACCAGCTATAAAAACAGAAGTTATATGCAGGCTTATTCTTAGAGCATGACCAACTTTAATAAAAGTGTATTCTGCGCAGTAGGAAACTGATGATATGATAACCCTTTGCACTACAGTACTATCTCCTCTACTCCTAGCATTCAATTATTTAAATAAAAGGACTTGGCTGTTTAACAAAATGTTGGCTGGTACACAGAAATATGTAATTTAACACATTTCATTCTATCAGCTTTATACTTTAATCAACTCAATAGACTCCTCTGTTTTTCTTCTGGTTGCACTGTGATTGCATTCTTTTATCAGATGTTTTGAAGAGCTACACTGGATTTAGGTAACATTTTGAGTTTAAAGTAGGTTTGAGATGCATTTTAATAACAGTTGAAATAGAAAGGTAGCTAAACATGTGCATGGAAGAATAGCTTATGTTTTCTTCTACTTACAAGCTCACCAGTCAGGAATCTGACAATTTAAATTAGCAAAATTAAGCTATATACATGGCATATTATGGTGTGACTGAAAGCAAAAAGTATTAGGTACTAATTTATAGGCTAAGGCATGATCTTATGGACATTTGTATGTGACTCAGTTTATGTTATACATCAATTTACTTAGATCTGTAAGTGCTTCCATTCTCAAGGCAAAATAAAGGGCAACAGAATCCCACTTCTATGCCTCTAAGGTAAAGGAATAATATTTCTAATACCGAGGTACAAATAGAGTAGGTGCAGACTCTTAAGAGGAATTCCACTATGTACTTCCAATCTCATTTGAGAAATTAAATAGTTGGATATAGGATGTGTATGAGTATTGTATTTAATGCTATTTTAATTACTCAAAATGATGAAAATCACACTCATAAAAACATGTTGTGTCCTTACCAATTTTCCTAGAAAATGATCAGATACTGTAGTGGTTACTATCTGGGAAGTTTGCTACGTTGACAATTGGGAAAGGGGAGGGTGTTCCTTTGGCAAGTGCTATTACACAAACACACATACACACACAAAATTAGGCATGGGATAATAAGCATATACCCTAAATCGAAGTCTCAGATGCTATCTAGATCTACTGGATCTTTCATTGCACAAAGATTTTAACCACTGTAGTTTTGCAACTACTGTGATTGTGCAGTAGTCTTTTTCTGTATCTACAAAAACTCTAAAAGAGTCAAATTCAGTTAATCAAACAGTTGAACGATGAGAAAACTTTCAGAATATTAAAAAGCAAAACAAAAACTGCTGGTGCATGTTCAGTAGGTAATAGTAAACATCTTTTTTTTTCTCTTTTTCAGCCACAAGGCATTGCATGTTATTGAATAGTCAAAAGCAGACATCTGTAAGTGACTTCAGCCGTTATTGCTATATTGCCAATATTACTTGTAGCTGTTATGATTCATGTTTGCAACTGCCACCTATCCTGCAATTATCCAGTGTAAATTTTATGCAAAGAGGAAGAATTAGAGAAGTGCTTACTGAAAACCTAATTGATCACGTAGTTCTAGAACTTCTTGTTTCTTAAATGTCTAAATTTCCATAAAGAGCCATCCAAGGGATTTATTGTCCGCTTTCGGAAATGCGTCCATAATAAACACTGCTAGAATCTAGGAAGATTTATTTAACTGGTAGTAAGAGTGCTGTAGGATAGAAAAAATTTAACCCAATCTTACTGCAGTTCTTCCCTTGTCCATTATGATGAAAACTGCAGGTCTTCCCTTATTTCTTACAATGAAAGAATCTGATCCTGGCTGATTCAGTCAAGAGAAGAGTGTTTCAGTAAATAGATGGTATCTAGGATTTCATTAAAGTTCTAGAACTTGTATTTTCTAGGATACAGTTATCCTTGCCTCTCAGGTCTCTACTCCATAAGAGAAACTTGTCTGTGACTCTGTGTGACTTGATGGCTCTGGAATGCTTCTTGTGACTCATGACTGAGCATTCTGAGCAATGGGCCTGTGCTTCTTCTATTAACATTCTCAGCTGCTAAGAAGCTAATAAAACTGCCAATAAAATGAATTTAATAGAAATACTTGGACATTAACGATGAAGCAAAAAGTAACCAGTTTGCTTATTAAATTTTGATTCCCAGGTACAAGGGCTGCTCTGAAAGTTATGTCTCTTAGTTTATTATGTTAACCCATGATGTTAGAGGCAGGTGTTGATGGTATGGTGGTAGAGATTAAACCTTCCTGCTAAAATTCCACTACGTTTTCTTGCTGTGAGACAAATAGCAGCAGAGAGGCAGTCTTACAATATGGCATCTGATGTAGAAGTGCTTCTGGAGCAAATGTGTGCCACTGAATTTATCCATGCAGAAAAAAAATAGCATTCATTGATGCCTTCTGAATGTTTGCGGAAAACAAACAGTGGTCTAGACACTGCAAAGTGAGTCACTGTGTCAGTGGCACCGGTGACAGTAGGTCACCTCCACTGGTGAAGTTCTTTTGCAAGCATGGCATGTTCATTGCTGGCAAAAGTGCATAACTAGTAGTGTGACTGTTGAAAGACAGGTTTTTTTTGTAGCTGAGAATTTGCTCTATGGTATGTGGTTATTTAACTCTTTGTGTCTTTTGTGGTTTCCATGTAAATAAATAGGAGGCGTTACTTTCAGGGTAGGGTCCTGGGTGACTCTAAAAAGGGTCATGTCACTCCCGTTTATAAGAAAGGGAGCAAGGAGGACCTGGGGAACTACAGGCCAGTGAGTCACATCTCTGTGCCTGGGAAGATAATGGAGCAGATCCTCCTGGATGTCACGCTGGATCACATGAGGAATGAGCGTGTGAACCGAGATAAGCAGCATGGCTTCACCAGGGGAAGGTCATGCTTAACAAATCTGGTGGCCTTCTGTGATGGGATAACGGCACTGGTGTACAAAGAGAAGGTGAACGATGTTACTTACCTGGATTTGTGCAAGACCTTCGACAAGGTTTCCTCAAAATATCAAAATTGGGGAGATGTGGATTTGACGGGTTGACCACCTGACGGATAAGGAATTGGTTGAAAGGTCTCAGACAAAGGGTGGTGATCAATGGTTCTGTGCCCAAATGAAGGCCGTTAATGAACGGTGTCCTCCAGGGGACTGTCTTGGGACCAGTGTTCTTTAACATATTAATCAATGACATTGTTGATGGAATTGATTTTGCTAATGACACCGAGCTGAGTGGTGTGTTTGACATAATGGAAAAAAGAGATGCCATACTCAGGGACCTCAACAGACAGGAAAGGTAAGCTTGGGTGAATCTAATGAGGTTCAACACAGCAAAGTGCAAAGTTTTGCACTTGGGCCGGAGGCATCCCAGGCATATATACAGACTGGGAGGAGCAGTCCTTCAGAATAGCCCTGCAGAGAAAGATCTGGGGGTCCTTGTGAAAAAAACTGAACGTAAGCCAGCAGTGTGCTCTTGCAGCTCAGAAAGCAGATGGTATCTTGGGCTCCATCAGAAGAGGGGTGGCCAGCAGGGACAGGCAGGTGATTGTCCTTCCAGTACAAGAAAGACGGAGAGCTGTTGGAGAGGGTCTGCAAGAGGGCCACAAAGATGATCAGAGGGCTGGAACACCTCCCCTGCAAAGACAAGCTGAAGGAGCTGGGCTTGTTCAGCCTGGAGAAAAGAAGTCTGTGGGGTGACCTCCTTTCAGTAGCCTTTCAGTACCTATAGGGAACCTACAGACAGGAGGGGAGTCAACTCTTTGAAAGGGTAGATGACAGCAGGACCAGGGGAAATGATATTAAGTTGAAGGAGGGCAGATTTAGGTTGGATGTCAGGGGGAAGTTCTTCACTGTGAGAGTGGAACAGGCTGCCCAGAGAGGTTGTGGATCCCCGTCCTTGGAGGTGTTCAAGGCCAGGTTGGATGGGGGTCTGGGCAGCCGGGTCTAGTATTAAAGGTTGGCAGCCTTGCCTGCAGCAGAGTTGTTGGAACTTGGTGATCCTTGGGGTCCTTTCCAATCTAGGCCATTCTATAATTCTCTGTCTTTGAGAACGTTCCCTATAGAACCAAATGGTATCTTCACTCACAGGGGCCGTTAAGGCTTACAAAATAAAGTTGAGGCAATCCAGTTCAGTAATTTTTGGAATAATGAGCCCTGGCACTTTAACATCTGGGCAGCTGTGTCTGTGAGATGTTTTTGTTGTTGATTCCTTCAAATCATCTAAGAGTGAGTTTCATTATTTTGAGTCATGCAGTATTTCAGTAGGAATCCTCTGTGTAAGTCCCTTCACTCGTTTAATTTCTTGTCCGTTTTCAGCTGTCATTTACAGTACTGCTACAGATAAGGGCATATCAAAATTGAACTCCCCAGATTGATTACCATTGTATTCTTATTTATAGTGTTTTTTTGTCTATTGCAGTCCTTCTGATTTTAGTAAATCTGTGAATGATTGTGTACCATTACTTTCAGACTGTGGAAAAGATGAGAGCTTCAGAAGTGTGTCAGAGAAATCAGTCTGAAATCTTTTAAGCTTGAATGTTAACTTTCATGTCACAGCAACACAGTGTAGAGTTTTCATTAGGCAATGCTGCAGGCAAGGACTTCTATATATACTAACTTTTAAACTCATGACGAGACGTCAAAAATGCCAGTTTTCAAGGATACTCATATTTAGGAATTCTGATATTTTAACTTTTCTGTACAAGAGAACAGGTTCTGTCCACTGGTGAAGGTAGAGGTTTTAACAGCAATTTGACACCAGAACAGACGATATCACAGTAATCCTAATGAAGATCCTACTGCTTATCAGGTCTTTTGGTCAGATGGTCTCCCCACTTTACAACAACCAGTGATATCAAGGCTAGCTTAGGGAAATCATAAGATTTATCTAATATCCCTCTCTCCCCCTCCCCCCCCTTCTTTTTTCCCCCACAGAAAATAGATTTCTATAAGCAAGTTACCTACTTTTTTTTTTTTTTTATTTTTTTAGGTGAATTTTGCTAAATGGTTAGGCACAAGCGATTGCTAAAAACAAACAAACAAAAAAAAAAAACTAAAAAAACCAAAAAAAAACCCAAAAAAAACCCTACGACCCCAAACAGCACATAAACTTGTTATACCTCCTCATATGTCATAAACATTTCATTTTACATATGTGTATATTTTGCATGCTTTCTCAGTGCACAGGCATTTGCGGTGCTGAATAACTTGGGAATTTGAACAGAACTTGCATTCAACTGCTTTGTTGCTAGTGCTTTGCAAAACATTCTTATTAAATTTGTTTTAAAGAAATAATGCTAGAATTTTTTGTAAAAGACAAAATATAACCAAAAAGTTGAAAAACAAAACAGGCAATTGACAGTAATTCTCACTTAGTAAGACATGCAAAAGGTAATTGACATTTCTTATTTACTTGATTGAATCCTATCCCTGTTTCATATTTAACAGGAATATTAGTGCATAAAATGAATTGAATACATTGAAACCATAGTTATAACTAGGGAAGAGGCAAAAAAACATTTACAGAATGTAAATGCATCAGTATCCAGGGCATAAGGGCATTAAAAAGCATTGAAACCATAAAGGTGGGGTAAGTATTTCATTATTCATTTTCAATCGAAGCACTTCATCACTTTGGTTCCCTTTAGTTGTGAAGCAGTGATGTGTTTTGCTAAAACCTAAAGCTTAATAGAAGGATCAACATATATCAAATATAGAAAATGTTTTCAAAATAAAAAAGATCCAGAAAATAGACAAATGTAATTGCTGTGATCCAGATTTTTGAATTTATTTTAAGCTATAGCTGACATGTGAATACTTTCAGGTTGAATATCAAGAATAGGCTCTAAATAAAGAGCATGGTTAAGATCTGTGACTACCTCCCCAGAAGTGATCATGGTACTGAGCTTGCCAGCAAGTGATGTCTGGACAGCCTCTGAGGCGTTTTGTTTGATTTTTGGGTGGTCCTGTGTGGAACCAGGAGTTGGACTCAATGATCCTTATGGAACTTGTTTTTGTTACATTGGTTGTTCTTTTGTGTTATTGTTGTTATTTACAGCATTATAGAGCTATTTAGGTTGGAGGGAAGCCCTGTACATCTTTTAGTGCACCCCTTGCTAGAGTAGGTTGGCCAGGACATTGTCCTGTTACCTTTTAAATAGCGTGATTGATATTTAGTGTTTGATTGCTGTCACAGTAAAAAAATATATATCTTTTCTGTTCAGATTGAATTTCCTGTGTTTTTTTTTTAATTATTTTTTTATTACTTTTCTCCTTTTTTTCTAAGTTTTGCTTAGAAAATTGCTTTTTGTACTGTCAGCAATAGCATCTGACACACTCTTGGCTCCCCCTCACTAGTAAGACTCCCCTGAGCCTCCCTTTCTCTAGGCTGAGCAGGCTAAGCTCATTCAGATACTCCTGCTATTAATGATGCTTTAGTCCTTTAATCTTCTCTGTTAAACTCAGGTCTAAAAGATGTCACAAATATTTTGCAGTGAATGGAAAAGGAAACTTATGTTTCCAGATTTTAACAAATATGATTCTTTCTGACTCTATCTAAGCAGCTGGATAGGTACTGAATGCCTGCAGATAAACTGAAGAATACTGCAACAACCCGTATCTTACCAATGTGACTGAATAGTGGAAGCAAGACATTTAGTATCTGCCATATCTACTTAATAAGCAGAAGTTGACTTTTCCTGCTTCAAAGATCTAATATGATCATGTGTGATATTAGATCTTGGGATAGGTTACCTAGAGCTTCTCACAAAGATAAAATGACCCAGCACTTTGTGTCCTGTGAATGACATCAATAATGAGCATTCATCTCTTGCCTATCACAGGGAAGAGATTTCCAGCAGCTCCACTGCTGAGCATGAAAGAGAGGAAAATAGCTCACAATGCTGAAGATAATCTGGTTTTGAGTATATTCAGAGCACAGGAGGTAAACAGTCGCAAACCAAGCTCCTTCCAAGAAAGAAAATATAAAACAAAATAGTGATTTGTCCAGGCAGAAAATTGGTATATATTTATTTTGAACTGAAACTGCATAAATCCAGATTCAGTTTGAGAATTAGTTTTGGGAGAGAAGAGATTAAGGTTTGAAATGTCAGAATAATTCTGTTTGATCATTCTGAAATGAAGCATTTCTGGCTCCCTAAGCCAGTGGTAAGGGAACTGACCTGTAATTGTTTTCTGATTCAGAAGATGGACTTGCACTAAGGCATCTTGTGCCTCTTAAAACTAGCCAGAGGCCTTCTGAGAGGGACCTTTCTCTGATTTGTCAGCTGAAACCCTTCTACTACCTAGATCAGTGCTAACTATTCAAAAAAGAACAGAAGACTCAATAGTTTGTCACATTCAGTGTATTTGAAAAGTGAGGGGAAAAAAAAGCAACCAAATGCTTCTATTCTGGGTCAATTGGTTTGAATTTGTTTCTTCGATTTTTTTTTTTTTTTTTTTTTCAAGTCAGTAACTAAATTGAAAAATCAATTATTTACACATCTGTAACTGTATGCTTCTCTTCTGCCAGCTGATTGTTGAATATGAGCATTTTAACCACCTCCCCTCTTGTCCAGGACACCCTCATTCTTCATCCTGGTATTGTAGAGCTGAGTGTGTCATTCCTTCATATGGAAAACCTGTGGTCATCTTCTGAGCTCATTTTATTTCTGAAGTATCATAAAAAAGATAGAAGGAAGTTAGATATCAGACCTTTAATTTTTCTACACAGTCACAGAGTACTTACAACCAGTTTATTTATGGAGCTATATGAAAATCAATGGAGCAGTATTTATGGAAGATAATGATATCGGAAAGGTTTGGTTAGCAGGTAGAATCCAGATCATTGGCATATTATTCCACTAAAATGATAAAATCTATGTTGTATGTGTGTGAGTGTGTAAAAGCAAAAATGTGTATAACAAAAGGGAAATCTTTTGAATTAGGCAGTATTGCTTAAGGTTCCTAGCTTCAAGGTCAGTCATTCAGTTTTCTAAATTTTAAATTCTGGGGGCATCAGCAATGGAGGACAAGGTGCTAGGAAACTTGATGCAGAATTTGAATTGACTTGTCACACACTTGTGAAGGAGTCTGGGACAGATGACCTGAGAAATTCCTTCTTGCCTAAGTTTCTGGAATCATACATTCTGGAATCATTCTAAATGACCATTGGAGTTTTTTTACACAGATTCTACTCAGTCAGACGTTGTAATTAGGACCATCTCCATTTCAATACCTTAGAAGTGAATACTGACTGAGAGTCATCTCATTTTCTTACTGTTAATGAATTCTTTCCAACACAAAAAGATGGGATATACAAGATATTCAAATACTGCTTTGCTTTCTTTGCTTAATAAAACAAGTGAAAGGAAGTGAATAGCAATCGTGCATCTTAAAGACTTTGTATTATTCATAAAGCATATTACTTTTTTAGACTCCCAAAATTCTAATTAGAACTTCACAAAGCAATAACAAAGATAGCAACTACATTCTAAACTAATAATTCTAAGCCCAGCACAAACTGGAAAGTCCCAGAGCCAGTAAAATAATACAAGACACCTGTTTTATATAGTACACATCAAAAGCAAGCCCCAAGGACAATAACTTTTAATATAATCATTATTAAATGTTTATTAGCTAAAGCTCAAAATATCAAGAAATGTATTGTAGTAGAGAAACAACTATCTCCCAGACACACAAAATCATTCTGTTTTGATGATTAAAACTTGGGTTGCCAATAATCTCCTGGCCCAAGGTAGCAAGTGTTATTACTGCACTTATAAGTAATGAAAGCATGTTTCATTCCGTTTTTCTATTTATAATTTAAAGTGCACTCCTGTTCATCTCTCTGTTTGAAATTAAATTCTTAAACTAAATGCTTTATAGTTTTTTCATTCTCCAGGAGATAGCAAAATTACTAATAAAAAGTGTCTTCAAAAAATCTAGAGAGGACTTCAAATGAAGAAATTCAGGAAAGGTTTATAAATGCTTTGAAGATGCACAACTTTAAGTCTGGTATTTTTTTGTCTCAGTTTTTCCTCTGAACTAAAGAGTGCTGGGTTTAACTTAAATCTCTGTTCTCATTTTTATAAGAATAAGCAGAACTATAGGTTATTCTAGTGTTATTTCTCCAAGCCAAATTGATCACATACCACTAAGTACACACTGAAACGGAATTGAATTTGTAACTTACATATTGTATAAAAGAGGTGATAGAATAATAGAACCATAAAACCAGCAAGATTGGGAAAGACCTCTAAGATCATCCAATCCAACTGTCCACCTATCACCAATATTTCCCACTAAACCATGTCCTTCAATACAACATCTAAATGTCTGTTGAACACCTCTAGGGATGGTGATTCCTCCACCTTTGCAGATTCCTCCAACCCATTGCAGTGCCTGACCACCCTCTCAAGGAAGAAGGTAGTGGTAAATAAATTAACATATGGAATTTCCCCTTATCTGGAAGGGGAAGGTGTGAGTATGACTTCTTTGTGATTAACAATCTTCTAATGAAGCACACATAGAAAAAAATGTTTGAATGGTGCTGTTTAATTACTAACAAGGAGATAGTGCTGATTGAGGCAGATGGTTTTGAACTGAGGAGTAAGTGAAGTGATAGCAAATTGAAGATCAGTAAGGCTGAGTTTCTGGACTTAACTTCTACTCAGACAGCTGTTCTTGTTAGTTTAGCTAGGCATCTACTGTAGGCTCCTTAGTTTTGGCTACAGCTTAATTTACAGTTCAATGCTAGTGGTTCTGGAAGCAGTAGAAATCTTGGCAGGATTGTGTTCTTAGAGGACAATGCTATGTGTTGGAAAACAGGAGCTACTAAACAGCAGTTGGTTAGTGAGAGTCAGTTCAAAGTAGTCTTGAGGACAGCTGATTCAGATTGAGTAGAAAAGCAAATCCTACTGAGTTGCTTGAGAACTCTTTAGGTTTCTTTACAGAACTTTGATAAATCAGTAGAATTAATAATTGAAATCAGCTGCTTTCTTAAATGTTGACATTTCTGTAAAAAAAAATAAGATGAAAAATGGTTAGAGAAGAACTTCTGTAACTGAAGAATTGAAAGCAGGATCTTGGAATTAATCAGCATTTTAGAGTAAGAAAAGGAGACAGTGTTGAAAGAAAACAAGGTTGAGAAAATTGCTCTAAATAAAAAGTGGACAGGGACAGTGATTGCTTAATCCAATCTACTGGCAGCCAGGCAGCTATCTCCAGAAGTACCTTCTGCAATGTCTGCTTTGGAGAGCGAATTAAAACTTGTGCATCTGCCCTTTGTGTATCCTTTTTACCTCCTCTGTTACAGAAACTCTGCTGCGAAAAAAGAAATCAGAATTCATTTGGTCGTGGAAAGAAAAATACTGCTAATAATTTATAGTCAAAATGGAGCTTAAATCTCTCTCTGTGGAGTGCATTCAAAATGTTTTGAGTCTGTTTTGTTTTGCTTTGTTGTTTTGTCTGTGTGTTTTCGGAAGCATACAGACCAATTAATTGTAGGAAATTCACACCTTCCCATGAATGCCCCTGTGCTTTGACATGTTCTCATGTACTCTACCACAAAATATTTTTCTTTCCATACTCTGATGTTGCTTTCTGTGGAAGCAGCTTTCATGCACTGAATAAGGGGAAATTAGAATGTTAAAGATTATAGTTAAAGATTATATAGACGTTTACTTACAGCGTCTTTACTACTGTGTTTTGGAAATGCTGTGACTCTAGGCATGTTAAGGAAGTCTTCACATGCCCCAGAACTCTGATGCAAGCAGTTTTTCTGTTACTGTAAGTGCACTAGCTCTAGAGAAAGATATTGTCTAATCAATTTTTCTAGATTATTGTTGAAGGTGTTTCTGCATTGCCTCTAGTAATCTAGGGAAAGGACAAAGAAAATAGAGAAAGTGTGGAGGAGATTAAAAAAAAAAATAGCTTGTTCTGCATACCACTGAGTTGAAGTGGTTGCATACTGTATCTGAAGGCAAAACAATATGGCAGAATAATTCATATAAACTAGGAAGATAATAGTTCTCCAGGAAGACCATGAGATACATGGCTTTGTTAACCAATTTTTTTAAGAATTGTTGAGTAAATACGGATCAGGATTATTTGACTGAGTTGTTTGGGATTTGGATTGGGGATTTTGCTGTAACTTTTCTAGAATCAAATTACTTCTCTGATTCACTCAATGTAAATCAAGTACGTAAGCAGTCTCCTCCAATCTCTCTTTTATCTGGTTGCTTTTTCAGTTCTTAAATGCTTAATTCTGTTGAGCTTTCAGATGTGTTTCATGTTTTAAGAAATTTACTGGTTTCACCCACGTGAAATGCTTCGGGAAGCTTACAAATGTGCTTCTTAAAGCACTAGAAAGAAATAAAAGTTAACAACCAATCTTACAGAACAGTTCACAAATCATTAATTCCCAAACATTTTTTGACATTTCTTCAGTTTAATCTTTATTTATGTAGTTACTTTGTCAGCAGCTTTGTCCTATTTACTCTTATTTGATTTGTGATCATACATCTTAATATTCTGTTTCAGGGTTAACCATATCATATTTCTTACTTCAGTAAACTCCTTCAATTTATTGATTTGTACTGCTGCTAATGCCTTTTTCTGTTAATTTCAAATTACTGTAGTGACCAATAAAACTGAAATACCATCAGAAGCTGACACAACAACTTTTGGTCAACGTGTATTTTACAAATTGAAAAGTAAAGCATGAAAATTCCCGAAGCTTGTCCTGAAAAGCTGCATATTTAGCCCAACTATATATGTATGCATAGTTTAGCCATTTCCCTGTATGTATGTTTTTTTTTTTGTTGTTGTTGTTGTTTCTTTTTTTCCTTTGGCAGAACTTGATTTAAGAAAGTCTGCAATGTGGCATATTCTGTACTCAAAGAATGGTACCTTATTATGTGGTGGGTGTGTAAAGGGCACATTTCATTTATATTGGTCTTCTTTTTCCTTAATGTGTGTTTTTTTGATAGTCCTTCACTTTTTCATTTTCATAAACTGTCTCCATGTTGTACCATTGTTATTTACCCTTGGCATCTCTATAATGAGATGCATAATGAAAGCATCATCAATTTATATTACATATTCCTTAGTTCCCTTTATACTGATTCCAAAACGAAGTCTCAATGAGCCCTAAATGCTAATTTTTATTGATGATGACAATCAGGAAATTACATACAAAAGGTGATCTTCCTATGATTAAAAAGAAGTGCGGTAAAAATAATAAATGGAATGGGGCTGTATTGCATCTGGAGAGCCAAACAGACTTTTTTTGTCCTCCATTGTAACTAAGTGAAACTATGAATGGAAAGGTTAATGTTGGATTTCAGCATGACATTCTGTACTAGACATTTGCACTCTGAAATTAGAAATAATTGATATCATACTTTCTGTTGGTATTGTAATGTTTATAACTTAGGTAGTTTTAGAATGCTGATCTAGTGCTTTCCCTGACTTGCAAATCCTATCTAAGTTCACAAAAGGCCAGCTTCTGCTTCTGAAAAACATCTCATTAGGCGTGTGGAAATTAAGTGCTTAAGGAGCAAGCAACCTTGGCCACTGCTTAGAAGCTCCTCGAAGATGCTGTGTGGTGTAGAATAAAGTCTAACACTAGAACTTTGTCTTAGAGTGAAATGCCACTGTAGAAGTGATGTTTCCTTGTTTGCTGCTGCCTCAAAACTAAGAAGATTGTCCTACTCTGCTATTAAACACCTGCAATCATTATTCTTAATGACTCTGGAAGAATGATAAAGAAGGAGCATGAAGGGAAATGTAGGCATTTGAGGAAAACAACTTTGGGTGTATGAATGGTCTTTAAGTTGCATTAGTCCCTGGTGTTCTGCAGTGAGATTCACTATCTCCTTGGTGTCGTTCTGAAAAGCATCCAAAGGTCTGGCAGCATTTTGTGACAGAGTTCAGGAGATTTTCAAGGAGTGAAGCCCTCCTCTGGAGGAGTTGGTTTGCTTCCCGATTGCACAGTGAGCAGAACAGGAGCCTGCTGTTCTCTTACTCTGATTTTGGGGGCAGATGAAGTCCAAGTACGGCCCTGTGATTCAATTTTGCATTTTAAGTATTTTACTTTTTCAATCAATTTGAAGTTTAATATCGACTCTGGTTAAGCAACAGTAAGTATCACCTAATTAAGCCCAGCTAAGAAGTAAGCAGAAAGTAAGATCAGACTCAAGTTTCCCTTAAATTTTCTTTTAAATTTCTTTTTTTAACTAGTTTAGATATAGATATACAACAGTTCTGGCTAACTTCCATTTTTCCTCTCCTAAAAGGCAGAATGTGTGTAACATTGACACTGTATTTCTGATGTAGAGGCCACTATAACTGCTAGAGACTTAGAAAACAACGATTGAAAAATTATGGGTTGGTGACTGATTTTTAACATGAGTAATTGTGTGAAGTATATTTATAGATTGTATGTGTAAAATCATAAATTCAGCCTTTTCTGTAGAATGGATGCTATCAAAACATTATTTGGAATACTTCGTAAATTAAAGCAGCAGTAGTTACTTTTCAGGTCTTGCTGAAAAGCAGGAAGCAGCTGAGAAAAAAAATTAAAGAAACTAATGATTACTTCATTTAATAGAATCTTAGGACAACTTGAAAGTCACTGTGGGAAAACAATAAGGTGATCTGAGCTTATTATAGTTAGTAATATGGAACCATGAATTGGAAAAGAATAATTAAGAGTGGAACTACTAGTATGTCAGCATTTTCCATCATCCTAAACCTTAAACATTGCTTGTTGTTTTGCTGGAAGGAAACCAATAACAATCCTTGTGATAAATATTGCTGAAAAGAGAATTTGAATTAAGATGCATTTGTATTTTATATTTTTTTCTGATGTACAAGTATTATATAGAAGAAAAGAATATTGGCTGTTAAAGCATCCTGATAATTATGAAATGATCCTTGTAGAATGAGCTTTAGGTTACAATAATTACTTTGCTGTAAAAGAACTACTTTATTTTAAGAGAAATGCTAAAACCAAATAAAACCAGAGCTAAATCTGGAGTGCATATTGGCAAGGAAGTACTAGGTGAATTAAAACATCTTTTTTTTTTTTTTTTTAATCCAAAATGCTCGCAAATTCCTTCCTATTCTACATTTTTGGGAGGAAGAGAAATATTTCATAACTGCCCAATTCAAGTTTGGTAGTTCTGTGGTGTAGTTCTTCTGGAAGAGAGCTTAGTCCTACAAGATAATCCTCCTGCCTTATGGAAACTAAGGAGGTTTTTTTTTTACGAAGGAGAAGGTCTCACTAAGTTTAAAGTTAATTGATGAAAACCAGCAGCAAAACTGGGTAAGAGCACTGAAACTTTGGGTGTGGATCTCTGCTGAATTTTCTGCATCAGTTAGGTGTTGTTCTTCTCTCTTTTCCATAGAACATCTCTTCCCAGCAGATTACTGAGATGAGTAATCTGATTAATCAGCTGTTGTCTTTCTTTCCTGGGAACTGGAAACTTCCAGCAGTAATAATCAGTTCTACCTCAAACATCCCGATTTTCCTGTGGTGCTTAAATCATTTGGAACTATTTTCTACAGTCTTTTTTTATCTTAAGTATCTGCAAAAAAAAGCAAATTCTTAATTTAGGTACTTATAGCAAGAAATACACTACACTGTGTCAAGGATACACGGTAGTATTTCTACCTGTTTGCTCTGTTTTTCTAGTTAAAAGGATTAGTAGGTTATGTGCTTGGGGAAACCTTCGCTATCCTGCTTGCTTTTTCTGCTCTTCTTCATCCCACAGTGTGACTTGTGGTTCTCCAAAGGTTGCTTTGGCTCCCTCCAAACAATCATAGAGGATAGGAATTGCCAAGTCAGACATGGTTGAAAAGAGGCAGCTGTAGGAACGGATAGCAGGAACACAGGAAAGGAGAGAAGTACACTGTTAAAAACAAGACCAGCTTCAGTCTAGACATGTATAATGCCATGCCTTTCTTTCACTCTAGGTTTTTTAATGCTAATCACTATCAAAGTCTAAAATCTATGCTTGCTATGGTAGTGCCGGAGTAATTTTAACAACTTGTAATGCCTTGACCTGTTATGTGTGGATACAACCATTCCCTCATGTAATAAAATTAAGAAATAGGACCTAATTTCTTACTGTGATTTAGCTGTTGCAAAGAGAAACATAGTGCTATTTCCGAAGTTTCTAGATAAATTCTTTTATTTTAAATTTCAGTAGAATCTGCTGCTTTCTTGGTTTTAACTTACGACTCCATGTCCTAGTTTAAATTCGGGTTTCTGCTTGTAGCGTTTGCTCATGTGTTTATGGGTATGTACAGGTTGAGTCTGTAATTGCCTTAGATGGCTGTTGTTGGCTGTTTGGAAATACTTAAAAGCAGACAGAGTCATGCTTTGTTCAAAATTACACTGGGAGAAAGTGGCATCTTTCTGTTAATTTTATGCTGACTTCAGGCTCTGGATTCGGGCCTAAATTTGCATGCAAAATGTAAGTGCACAAATCGTATCTCTGTTTAAAAATTAAACCTTGGATATATAATAAAAAATTTAGATGTTTAGTAGCTAGATCACCAGTAATTAGAAATGTCAGTTACGATAATTTCAGATTTATTCATAGGGATTTCACATCCATAGACAACTCTGAAGGGACATGCTTCCAATAAGAAGACCTTTGCAGGCCAGCTTCCCATTGTGTTTCATTAATACACGCTTTTTCTTTACGTAACTTGACACATACTGGCCTGATTATGCTTTTGCCCTAGCTTGACAAAAACTTGTTCTGACTTGATGGGATAAAATGAGAAGAAATTCTGATTTGCCTTCAAAGTTGTAAATGAAATGTGCTGCATATTCCCCAGCAAATTAGGTATTTTCTTGCATCTGTTGAGTTCTGGCAGTCTTACGTTGTGGATGAATTCTCTCCTTTGTGATCATAGCTTTTAATATTTGAGATTAGCAAACTCATTGAGTAGCAGTGGAATAGGCCAGTTGCTGCCTTGATTGACCAAAGACTTAGGCTGAGTGGGAACAGGAGTGAACATCAGCAACTGCATTCATTAAGCCAAGTTCAGTAGGGTCAGAAAGACTAGGGAAAGCTGTTTCAGAACCTCTTCCAGATCTATGGAACTTTTTTGAGAGCTGTGATGCTAGTTGATGTGCCTAGCAGGAGTCACATTAGATGCCCCTGGTCTTTATGGGCTTAGCCTTCATACAGGCTAAGTGAGCGTGTCTTGCTTTCCAGATCATTTTCCTGTAATCTTTACTCCTACTCATATATCTGAGGGAGAAATGATAATGAAAGAACAGGAAAATTGTTCTATTCCCTCCTTTAAATAAAAAAAAAACAAGGGAGGAAGGGCTTTTTTTTTCCTTTTTCTTTTCTTTTTCCTTTTTTCCTGTCAATAATGAGGTGAAGCATCTTTAAAGGGATATTAAGCTGAATGAAGGTAAGTAACAGGCTCTGTTTTTCGAAACCTCATGAATTTGCAGCTGGAAGGAATTTTTTCCCTGTATGTTCTTTTATTTAATCTTTTTTCCTACCTACACATTTTAAAGTACAAGACATAGTTCTGCACATGGGCATGTGACAAAAAGATTGAGACTTTCAGCATGTCATCCATCCTTTCAATTCACAGACAAACATACTCTGCAAGGTAAATGGCAATTACTGCTTGCAGGCAATGTAAAAAAATAGTCATATTTTCACATGCAACACATGTATCTATGCAACTTCCGTGTGTGTGTAATCTGAGCAAAGAAAATGATAAATAAACTTCTGGAGAGAGAACAAATGCTTTACTAATAATCACAGGCCACTTTCCATCCAAAAGGGGTGAAAAAAGGCAATTAGTTGCCTCTGTCTTATAAGACATAATTTGGGCCATTGAGCTCTGTAAAATACTGATCTTTGAGCATGACAATATGTTTCCAGAAGATAAACTAGTATCCAGATCTACAGCAGTTAACTGTTTTAAGGTGCCTTGCACTAAATGCAAGGGAAGTAAGATTCAAGTAACTTGAAAACGAAGTAACTTTCCTTCCTATTCTGATAAATACACAAAAACAGTGTTAAATGGAATTTTACTCTTGAGCTGGAAGTGTCACCAGAAGTAAATCGTATGTTTTGTAATCTTTGCATGAAGAATGCATATTTTAATAGACGTTGTGCTTAAAACTCAAACAGAAATTATAGGCATACTGCAGAAGTTGGTGTTACAGTGTTTTGCAGCCTCTGTCCCTGCTGAATGAATTAGAAACTGGTCAGAGGTTGCCTGATCTCCAGGCAGACCAAGGTGATTTGACCATTCTAATTTATACTCTCGCTTCCAGGTTTTGTAATGTGGGGTCAGTGCAGTGTTGGTTTATTATCAAAATAAATTTGTGTTTATTTCAGGCTCAGGTGAATACAGCCAAAATTATATTCTTTGGACTTGAGTTTTTTTGGTTTCTTAATCCATGGAATTTAACAACTTCTGATTTTTCTGTGTGCAGTACATGAGATGAAGCAAGATAATTTGTATAAGCTTATTGTGACTCCCTAATTGTTTTCCTAAATTGAGTAATCCAATGCATTTAAGAGTTCCAGCTTATCTGAGTGCTCAGAGAAGTCAGATGTGCCCGTTTCCAGGAACCAGGTGATTTTTAGCTCATGGACTGCAAGCTTGTATGTGCCCCAGGTTAAACAAAAAATGCATACATATATATATCTCATGGGGGACTCTGCTGTGTAGATTGTTTCTATTTGCTGAATGCTCTAGAAAGAATATTGTTGTTAAGTATAAAAGCAAAAAAAGATCGTGTCTACTGATTACCTTTGCATCTACTTTTTGAAAATATTTGTTTTAAGCACTAAAAAAAAAATCTTTAATGTGTGAGTGAGCTTCAGGGAGTTGTTTTCAGCTAATGGCATAGCTGGAAAAGAGCTGAAACAGCAGAATTCTGTTCCTAAAGTTCAGATTGATTGTCACTATATAAGGCTGGTTTATAGCCTCTCTGGAACAAAAATATTGCCTTTAAATATATGGTGAAAATTAATATTCCAAGCTGGGAATAAAGAATGCAAATTTAACATTCCTCCCTATTTCCAAAACTGACTTTATGAAATAGACGAATTTTTAAATTTAAATTCCATTTCAGCTGCCTTTTGTGTCCAAAGCCGAACTGGTGGGTTAAGATTCAGTTGAGAGCAATAAATTGTCATTTACTTTTGGCTTATAACAATCAAGCTATGATGAAAAAGAGGAAATAAATAAGTAAAATGTTGGACCTCTCTCATTGTAAGCTGGACTATTCCATCAGAAATATAAGGCCTTGAAAAAGTCTTATTCTCAATTTGTATAGTTGTCATAGGTGAGAAATAAGTAGCAGCCGCAATTTAAGTAAGAATTGAGCTTGTTCAGATAGATCCAGCTAAGAACCCTTGCAGTTTGGATCCTATCTCTTTGGATAAGCGCAAAGAAATGTTCTTGTGGCATTATCTTAGGGAAGACCTAAGTCTGCTGTTGTACATGGAAATCAGACTCTGCTTGGCTGTAGCTGGAAGGTCCATGTACGAGGCAGGTCAGGTCAGTTCCATAGCCACACCGCAGGCCACTGGATGCAACCTTGGATTGGCTGCAGGACGTCCCACTAATCCTACAGATGGTGGTAGAATTTGATGGGAAGCACATCACAGTCCAGTCTGTTCCTTCAGAGCAATTTAAAAATGGCCACAGTGCCTTCAGTATAGTGGTAAATATGTGAACAACTCCTAGTAATATTCTTTCAGACTGCTACTTCAGTGAAATGCTGAAATTAAACATTAATTTAATCTGTAATGGCTTTTGCTTCAAACTGGGGTAATTTTAACTTCTGCTTACAAAACAAAATATTTTATGCCAAAGCTTATGCACATGAGTACCCTTAAAATGAAAGCCTTTTCACACTTAGGACTTGAAAAGTCACAATTTCAAGTCTTAAATTATAGTTAACAGTCAAGAAATATTCATTTTCCACTGTGCAGTGAGCTGGAATGCATGAGAAATGCACCCTACAGAGCATGTTTTCTTTCTTGCTTACACTGGGATGAATAAGGAATAGCTCAATTCAAATCAATTAACATTGCCTGGCACATACGCATGGTGCATTTGGTTGACAGGAACACAGAAAATACTTGTAGTACTGGAAGAATTGGTGAGATGTAAGGAGTTCGGAACAGGACCCATCACAATGTTGGGAAAAAAAAACAACACAAGACAACACTGATGTTTAAACGATAAGTTTGAAGTAAATTATGCATGAACTCTACAACAGAAGCAGTGACTTTCCTTCTTTTATCTACTTGTCCTTTGCCTGGAGATCAGGTAGAGTTATAGGTTCTAATAGTAAATCTACGTCAGACAGAAATTCAAGAATGTTTTTCTTTCAATCACATAATAATTGACATCTGACTTTCCGTACAAATAAACTCTCTGTTAGCAAGGACACCCTGCTAGAAAAGAGAACACTGAGCACAGGCGGATTCATATGTAGAGAAAAGTATTTCCAAACAGTGGGTAATTTGTAGCCACACTAACTTTCCTTACTGCATTGCAATTCCTAGTATAGAGTAGCAGAGTAGATAAGAGCTACAGGTTTTAGTTAAAGGAAAAAGAACATTTTTATTTGCTTTGTGTTCAGTGGTTTTAGATTAAAATAGTTTTTTCTTTGTGTGTGTATTTTTATTTTTTTTTTTCTCCTTAAAAGAAAATGGGAGGTGGGGGGCTTGGGGGGATACAGAGAAGTAATTTTTATGTATTCCACAACCCTTCTATTTCCTACCAACCTCTCTTCTTCTACAATAGGGTCAATTATCATCCTCTCTTACCAGTAACAGGAAAAGGTCAAAAGTGAAATAAGAAAATACCATCTTTCCTAAGGGAACAGATTCATAATGTGGAAGGGAGCCTGTAATTTGGCAGCTGTAGCTTTGGGAGGCTAAAGTTTAGTACAGGAAGAAATTGGAATGTCTCTCGGTTGGGGAAATAGTGGTCATCAGAGAATGCAGCTGACACGATTTCTCCGTGTAGAGCTGACATCAGGATGCTTGGTGCTGTCACTGAAAGAAGGCAAAGAAAGGCTCCGTTTTATATTATTGTCAGTTCTGCTTTTTTATCTCACATATCATGCTCAGAACTAATTGTGTTTACTGTGTTCCTGTAAGGCAGGTAGTGAGCATTTTATAATTAACTGGGAACTCCACTTTCCTACTTCTTCCCAACAGCATATAGGCAAGGGATTCCTTTTCTCTTTCTCAGTGCTTTAACCAGATTTTGTATTTGTGAGCACATAGTTGTGTAATTTCTTTTCTTTTTCTTTTTTTCTTTTTTTTTTTTTCCTTCACTAATTTGTCATTTGTATCTTTGATTTGTCTTCAGTTAATTTCAAGTGTAAATGAATTTCTAAGCTTTAGAGTTTGAGGCTGAAGCGATTCTGGACTCACAGATATGTAACTGTTTTGTAACTTGAATTAACATTATTACAGAATTTGGCTTAAAGTCAGTTCTCTTATTGCCATTAATTCATTTACTCAACACAAATGTACACAAGGCATGAGAACTGAAGATAGGTGAGGACGGAAGAAGTTAGAAAGGATTGAAGGAAGAAATAAAGATTAATCCAGACTAGAATGAGACAGAAGAAATAGGAAAGAAAGCCAAAGAGAAGATACACTGTTTCCCTGAAGGGACACATTGTTTATACAGCACTCTGTTGCCTTTGGTGAATGTGTGAGTGCCAGGATGAAGCATGGCTTAATTGTTGAGCTTCATTATGCCCAGAAAAATTAGTTGACTCTTCCCCAGACTAACTGTTTTACTGCTGTCCTTAACCACACACAAATTGCTATCTATTAGACCAGGTTTCCATTTACACTGTTGATTTTATTAAAAACACAGTCAGGACAATTCAGTATTGTGTACTTTCTGTTGCCTGGTTTGTTTGGGTTTTTTGTCCTCCCCCCACCTCCCTCCCCATTTTCTGCCATTCCTGCTGTCATTGTCCCTGTAGTTCTTCTGAACATTGTTTAGCATGATTTTACCTGTGTTTGTAGGGTGTTCTCTTCAGCTGTTAGTGTTCCTTAAAAGTGAGAAAAAAGATGAGCTTGTTTTTCTTGTAACAAATAGCCTAATGTGACATTTACCTATGCTTGAAAGTTACTGTCTGGAGGGGAATTAAAAAAAGAGAAAAAAAAGAGTTATTTTATGTCCTTAAACAAAAGTGTGGGAATTTTATTTTATTATTTTTATTTGATTTTATTTAGAGTAGAGAAAATACAGTCATAATGCAAATGATAGTTGCTGGTATTCCAACTAATCATCTGCAGGTAGAGCAGAATCTTTTGTTTCTGATATATGATTCTCCTCCCACTCTTTAATTTATGTGGGGTTTCCATTCTTTGTCTACTTGCACCAATGAGGAAATTTCCCTAGAATGGGTAAACTAACAAGACAAAGTGGTGAAGCTGGAGTTCTCCTTTGTGACCTTTCTAATTCGTAATTCTCACCTAAAAGAATGAATAAGAGCTGGCCTTTTCTATGCAGTATGCAGTATGGATGTATGTGCTTACTAATACACAGTAATGATGGATTTAAGGAAAGAGGAGAGGCTCTGAAATGTGGCAGACTTAAAATAATTAGAATATTTACCCTTCATTTGTTCTTCCTAATTTGTCTTGGCACATTTAATAATTAGAGGGGAGATTAAAATCTTGCTTGTTCTCAGCTGGTCTCCCTTTCATACTTGATCCCTACAGTGAAGTTGCAGTGCTAAATTTGTGGTATCAAATTCATTTCCATAGCGGCACAGATTTTCGTTGTGACATCACAAAAGTAAATGATTTTTACATCACTTGGGGGTTAAGCTGCTCTAGAGGAAGAAGGAAAATAAAAATCATCTCTTTATATTAGAAAAAAAAAAGTGTAAAAGCAATGTACGTGGTGGATCAATCCAGCAACTGCAGATCCTGGGAGTATTCTCCTTACTCTTGAGTCAGTAGGGCTGCTCAGTAGGGATTTCTTTTGTATTGAGGACTGAAGGCTAAGCCCCACAGCACGATCAAGTTTTTTTTTGTTTGTTTGTTTTTGTTTTTTTCTTCCTTCGTACTGTCTCTTCCATTTAGTTTAGCAGGGAAATTCCTTTAATTGTATTTAAGAATTCCTTAAATTGTATGTAAGAAACTTGGATGATTTCACATAGAAATACAGCACTCAAAGGCATATGTGTGCTTTATTATCATGTCCTAGAAAAAAACCCACCACAGGATACAGCATCTGGTAACCTAGTTGTAAATGAGTGCTAGACATATCCATGCAGAAATAACACAAGTGATGTTGTCTTCTCTGGCTGATATCATCTAGAGGTGATGACAAGCGTGTGTTCAGAGAGATCTAACAAGCACTAGTAAGTAAAAGGAACAGGCAATTGAATGTTCCAACAGGTGCTGATGCCTGCTGGCCTGATAGGAAATGAAGGACATCTTGGTGGTGGGGCAGTGGTCTAACGTGAGTTGATCTCCTGGAAATCAGTTACTCATAGCTATTAAACTGATAAAAGACCAAAGTTGTTCAGTGACAGGCAAATATCAGTTGTGTTTTGAAGATTAGCAGGCTCAATTTTAAACATCGAGGGAGACTATGGTTTTTAAAAACTGCTGTGTTTAAAACCTCCTACAGCTGTTTCCAAACGTGCTAGTTTAACAGTGCCTTAGTATTCTTTTTATTTGAAGGAAGGACCATGCATCCAGTCTTCCTAGTCAAAATCTCATTCCTTTTCCTATTCCAAAGTCATTGTAATTATTACACTTCTAGCCCTTTAAAAAATGTATTCAGTCTGAAATAGAAAACTTGTTTGTTGTTATTATTTTTGAACCATGATATTGATTTCCATATTAGGAATGGGTTCTCAGAACAGTCAGAAAGATGAGTCTGATAAGGGCAGATAACAGCTAAGAAATAAAATTGCCCTTTGCTGTTCCGTGCTTCCCTTCTAAAAAATCCTACTTGTAATTGGTGCAGGAACATATTCTCCAGTGGTAATGGATGAGGCAGTCAGGGCACCTAGAACTGTTTTGTAATGAACCATTTTTTTTTCTATTTGTAAAGTAATATTGTTGAGCAAGGTTTCAGTGTCTGGGTTAAAATACAGTCTGCCTGTGCTGAATGTGAGTCTGCTTCTCAAAAGTGGCCTTCAGAAAGGATTGCTTTGCCTTTAAAGCAAAAATGCTTTATTTATTTGGTTTAGGTAAATAGAAACATAAATGTAAAGAAGAATCTTTTTTGATCTTGTCCTGGTCTAGTGGGAGGTGTCCCTGCCTGTAGCAGGGGAATCGGAACTAGACGATCTTAAAATCCCTTCCAACCCAAACCATTGTATGGTTTCTATGATACTTCATACAGAGCCAGATTCTAAAGCGAAAAGCCATTCTGTCTTGGGAAATGTGGATGGAAACCACACCAGCAAACTTTAGAAGGCAATCTGTTGAAATCTCCTTTCTGAGGCACTTGGAGCCACACAGCTGTGAACTGCTTTCAGAGGAGACAAGTGCTCCATCCTGGGCTGCCCTGGGCACTGCTGGCATCCACAGGTGGGGCAGAGGCATGGTCAGGGCTGTGTGCCCCTCACACTGCTGCCTTAGTAATTTATTTTTCCTCTCCATTCCATTCCCATACTCCCTGTGGAGCGTTGACTGTGTGTGTGAAAGGGTAAAATCCAGGCTATGTGGATAGCAGAAAGTGCAATATTTTCAGTAATCTGTCTTTGTTATGAAACCACAAATAGAAATAAATGGAGTGAAATTCATGTAGGTAACAAAAGTTAGTTCAACAGTGTTATCACAATGGATCATTTACTAGGGAAGACAAATTCATCTCTCTTATACCCTCGGATTACCCATTTTAGAAACCCTTCATTGTATTTCTCAATTGCTGTTTACTTATACAAAGATCACGTATCCGTGATGATTTAGGTTCTGCAGTCACTAAGCGTAAACGGTGTTGCCAACTCTGCAGAGTAAAGAGAACAAAGTTCTTAACAGACCTGATATTGCACTCTGTGATCTAATCGCAGTCATTTTATCAGAGTCAAGTGTGAAAATGGATATTCACATGCTGTGTTTTGTTTCACTTCATTTTGTCTACTAGAAATCATCACCCAGCCTAAAAATGGAGAGTTTGAGTATTTCTAAAGGACCAGAATTCCAGGTGAAACAATCAGATTACTGTTGGGACTGACCCCTCCCATTGCACAATTGGAGTTTGACCGAGAAAGCTGTAAGGTGGTTCTGAACCAGGCAGAGGCTTGGGAACAGCCAAGCAGCTGATGCTGATGTCTCAAATAAGGTGGTCAGGAGTGAGCTTGCTTCTGCTTCAGAAAGCACCAGGTTCATGCCCTTTCTTAATTTCACAATTTGTTCCTTTCATTTTTGCCATGTTCAAATTGTAGCTCTGTTTGTGTGGGCATGTTGCTATCGTGTTAGGAAGCCTTAATGAAATGAGAAGTTGTTATGAATTAGGACAGAAGGTTAGATATTACACTCAGAAAGAAGAGTAGCAGTAGATAAACAAGTAAAGGTGGGATAGAGGAAAAGGCCAACAAAATAGAATTGTGTTTATGCCCCATGGTTTCTGGAAACAGCCTTACTAGTTTAACTGTTCCCTTTGCTTTTACTGCAGGTGTTATCTGACTGCAGTTCATGTCATAACCCAGCTACATAAGAATGTTTATGATTATGCAAACCCTGTGGTATAGTTACAAGTTTCAGTCTGTGTTTTCTATTCTTGGTGCTTTTTTTGTCGAGTTTCAGGTTTCTATAAGGAAGTTAATACCCATCACAGAGGTAGTGCTTTACATATGAATTATGTGTAGCATTCTTGTCACCCATAGCAGTATTTCTCAAGCAGCATATATCTCCTTATATCTTTCATGTAGCTATTCCCCAGGTGCTGATTTCTAGTGGAATGTGTCCCTATGCATATCAGATGATCTTTGAGGTTCCTTCCGACCCAAGCTCCATTCTGCGATTATTACATTTTCCCCCCCATTTATATCTTAAGGACAAAACAAACAAAAAACAACAAGAAAAAACCCTAACGTAGAGTGATTAAATTGAGTCTGAAGTTTCTTCCAGGATTCTTTGCATTCCAGCCTTGCTTTTAACATGTTTCTGTTTCCTAGACAGCAGGGTTTATGTAGATAGTGGTCTGTGTACCCCACATGATGCTTAGTGTGTTTGAAACCATAAGATGCATGATTTACATATTGATTTGTAGCGATCTCTGTTTTGCTTTTCTTGTCTTCAGTATTCTTTCTTTCTTTTCCATTACAAAACATACAAGGATGTGTTTAACTGACTTTGTCTGATGATCTGCCCAAAGAAGTTGAAGAAGTGCATACTTTCTGAGTGTAGCCTTATTGCAGAAACAGTTCATCATTCTAGAAGTGTGTCTTAGTTGAAATGAAAATATCAGGGCAAGAAATTAATACAGGCTGAAATCAAACTGCAGATTTTAATCTATATTTAACCTGCAAAGAATGAAATCTCATATTCACAAATGCAGGAGGATTCCCAGAGAGGTCAGTGTTTACTGTTAGTATTGTACTGTAGAGCAGCCCGAGCCAGGATATAGTAAATATTTTACAAACTTTGGAAAATAAAAGTTTGTGCCAATCACTCAGCAGGAATATAGATTATCTTTCATTTTGCAGTTCTCTCCTATAGGGCCAACCTCAGAGTACTAAGCTATTCATTTCTATAAGAAGTAATTGAATCTATTCAGATTTATGTGCAAGAATGCCTTATATTCATTTAAAAATTCATGTAAAAATTTATATTCAGTAGGGACATGCAGTTGAGCTACAAGGCAGAATTGAGAATCAAAGTATGTGTGTTAGAATGGATTGTGATGATGCTTTTACAAGGACTGTCTAACTCTGACTTCAAAAACAAGATGTGATTTAAAGGAATCAAGTGTCTTGGAGAAGAAGATGTGACTGTCTGCTTTAAAGACATAAATAAGCACTGTAGAGCTTTCACCTGCCTGTTAGCAGGAAAGGAAAATGAATAAAAACAAACACATAGAAAAAGAAAGAATCCTAAAATGAGATCCAATGTTCATTCCCATTATGTTTCCTAATGATGCTCATTACAATCCTAACTACATTTTAATGCTGAAATCTAATGCCTCCATTCATCACTGGAAATGCTGACAATTGACAAACTTAATAATAACAAAAAACTTGACAGGACTCAAAACTCTATGAGCATATTTATCAGGAGAAAGCTCCTGAGTACCTCCTTGGGCAATAATGGAAGACAAAATGAAAATCCCAACACAAAGGAAAAGGAAATCAAAGAAAAAGACACAACCAATCGAGTCAACTATCAGTATTTATGGTCTTCTTATTAATGGTTTCTTGGTCACATTTTTTGTTGTTGTTGCTAATAAAGTTCTCCTTTTCAAGGAAATGCTAAATATAGAGAAAGAAGGTACAAAAGAGGAAAGCAAAACATTCCTGAGTCATTTTGATAAATTAGCTTAAGAGATGATAAATGATGCCAGCAATTACTTAAATTATGATCTTTCTAATTTATCTCTGTCCCATTCAGAAGCATCTGAAAATTATTAATATGCCTATCTAGTTAGCTTTGCAAAATTATCACTCGCCCATGTACACCTACACCTTATGATACACCATCCATCTGTAAAACTAATTCTGTAAAATGATCTTTTTAAAGGGAGTAAAGTTGGTAATTATTTTCTTTTCTCTTATTTCTTGGTTCCAAAGTTTGAAATGCAAACATCCCAAGTGTTTTATTTTATGTTATTATTATACTTTCCTGCTTTCTTTTTTCTTAATAAAATCTCAGTAGATGTGAAGGTCTGTGATATTACTGAATTATAGATCTCAATAAGTTATTTGACATACAGGGAATTTTATTCTGGTAGCAACACAGCTGAATTTATCTATTCCAGAAGTCCAAATCTCAGTTGTCTTCTGTAATGCAACTCTGAAATCAAAGTGATAAGGATAAATTTAGTATAACTTCCATTACACTGGGTATAAATTCTGTGCTTGTGAAGGCAAGTGCTAATATAAATCTCCTTTTAGGTAACTAAGTTAATACATTTCATACATTTAATTGTTGTGTTTGTGTATCACTGACAGTAGATATGTTTTTTTTTGTTTTGTTTCTTGTTTTTTTTTTGTTTTTTGTTTTTTTGTTTTTTGTTTTTTTGTTTTTAAATTAATATTATTAAAGCACTTCTGAACTAAGTCCTTCACTTGGTAGTAAGGTGGAAAGAGCAAAGCATTTATTTCTAGGAGATTTTACAGGCTCTCTCCTGTGATGTACAGCTCTTTTAATTCTTTACTCTGATCTGAATTCTAGATTTTTACATTTACTGTACTGGAAACATTTTCAGCCTTTCTGTTGTTCTCTTCTTCCAATGTTTTTCCATTCTATTTTGTCTGTTTCTCTTTTTATGTTTTTATTTTCTTTTACTCTAATTTTTTTCTTTGCTTTATATATATATTTTTTTCCTTACGTTCTCCACTCAGTTATTTCCTTCACCTGTTTTGGCTTCTTTTGAATGAAGCTCTCAGGTCTAAATTGCCATCACTTCAAAATCCAAAGATAAGCCCCATCAAACCTTACATACTTCTCTCCGCAAGACAGTATTCTCAGTGAGAGATTGGTGGTGGTGCTGCTCTGCGCTACCAATTTCTATATTTTAGCAAAAACATAGATCCATAACATTTAACCAAATCTTATTTATCATTAAATCTGTCTATCTAACTATATAATATACATAGGACACTCTGAAAGTCATGCTTTCTATTTATTTCCATGGAACCTCCAGTGGATATGTAGAGCACATTATCAGGTACAAAACACCAGTTTTCGACATATTCGTGACTGTTAGCTGTGTGTTTTCAGCAGCAGTGGACAGAAGCCTGTAAGCTACACTCATAAAATGTGCATCAGTGGAGGTAACCCACTGTCACTACTGCTGAAACACAGCACACACTGCCTCACATACTCACATCTACTGTTTGGTCTCTAGAAATGTTCAGCAAGCATCCATGAGTTTCAGTGGATGCAATTTTTTTCTGCACGGAGAAATTAAGTTCACACCTTTGCTTTGTATGCACTTCTATGTCAGATGCCATTTTGTCAGACTGCCCTCTGCTGCCATCTGTCTCACGGCAACAACATGTAATGGGATATTGCTAGGGAGGTTTAAACTCTAGTACCGTACTAGCAACGTCCACTTATTATGCCAACATAATAATAAAAAAAAAAAAATAGTAATAGGAGGCATTATTTTCAGAGCAACCCTATAGGTTAGAGTTCTTTTTTCCTTTTCTGTCTGATACAAAATCATTGCATATTATCATAAGATAGCAAATGGCTGTGCAGAAATAAAGCTGTAAGACGTCTCTTCTGAAGAAGGGTTGAGGGAGCCAGGTTTGGGTAGCTTGGAGAAAGCTTTGGGCAGAATTCATTGTGCCAGCACTGGAAGAGGCATTCAAGGCCGGATTGGATGAGATCCTGAGCAACCTGATCTAGTGGTAGGCATCCTTGCCTTGCCCTGCACCCTGCAAGGGGAATGGAACTAGATAATCTTCAAACTCCCTTGTAAACCAAGACGTTCTGTGATTCAGTGCAGTAAAGTTTTAGGACTTCTAGCCCAATGCTATTTTATGCCTAAGCAGAGAAGTCCCCATAGGTAAGACAAAAAACAATAAAGTAAATGGATTAAATCCTTCTACCCAAATTTATTCAAGAGTAACACATGCAGAAAACCATAGGTTTTTTGTTTTTCTTTTTTCCTGCTAATATAAATCTCTGTCATATTTACCTCCTTCTACGTAACTGCTGAGAAATTCTACATTTAACTATGGATATATGCCTATATGGATATATGCCTCTTATATGCCTGATTTATTAAATTCCTCAGTTACTTGCAAAATCTTGGTTGAAAGGTCTGTCATAATCTGTTTATCTAGACACATTTGGTGAAGTGATACACTTGGACTTCAGATTAATGTACCAAATATGTCTGTATGATCTTGCCTTATAGCAGTGTTCTGCAGACTGGTAAAAATTTTTCTGTGCAAGTAGAAAGCAGCTCTGTAACTTTGGATTTTTTGGTAGTAACAGCAACTCTTGAGGACACATTCCATTAGATAACCCTGTTCATGTCCAAAAATCCTGCCTGAGTAGATCAGTATTTCACATGCAAAGAATTTCACCTAAAAAATATTAAGATTAGCCTTGTTTCCTTATGAACATAAAACACTGAGAAAACTAATAAGAGAATTATGATCTTGGTAAAAATGGAAGTGAGCAATGCTTTGGGTTTTTTTTTGTTTTTTTGTTTTTTCTTTTGCTGGTTATCCAAATAGTTGGAATGTGGTAGATGTGACTCAGTTTTCCTCCCTAATAAGACTTGGTGCACCTGCTTACTCCATTGTACTTCAGCAGAATTTACACTGTTGCTGTGTATGAATCCTGCCATTTGTGGGGAAGACTCTTCTAATCAGAGGCTTGTTGCTATTTTAAAAGAATAATCACAGGAAATACTGAAGGGCTTGCAGAAATAGCAAGAGCCAACTGGCTCATAAAAGCTAGTACAATTAAAGACATGTATATGTGATGCACCTCTGTGGAAGACTTCAGTAAAGTTACATAGAGATAAGGAAATGTACATAATCAAGATTCAAACAAAAATTATTTCTACAGTTCATATATTAGAAACGAAACTTTGCACAGCAAACCAGTCTCACAAACTGCCTCTGATTTCAAGAAAATAAATGTCAAGATCTTTAAAAATGAACTCCTAATAATAAAACAACTTTTAGATTCATCTTGATCCTTCTTATGTGCTCTTTCTTGTGAGTCAGAGTGATTGATACTCAAATTATTTCCTGAAATGTAAATGATTCAGGTAATCCCATTAGGAAAGATATGAAACTGTAAATTTCTTATGAAGTAAAAATTACAGTGCAGCCTGCTGTCTTGAGAGCAGTTTCACAGTCTTAAAAAAGAAGAGAAAAAATTATAAAGACAAGCACGAATATGGAGCTCCAAGCTGCAATGTGGTCTTGCTCAAGTGATGCCAATTACAATTGATTGAAAACTGATGTTTCACATTTGTTATAATTCTGGGTTATGTACTTCTCCAAATTAGAAGAGCTTTCTTTTTTACCTTGCAGTGGATTGATACAAAAACTTTCAGTCCTACATCTGGAAGGCTTAGGATAAGCACAACTGTCTAATTTTCATTTGGTTTGTTTTCTGTTAGAGCGCTTCAGCCCAGAATTCCTGGTACTTTGATGACAGAGAATATTGTGCTCCATAGAATTACAACTGGAAGATAACATTGTTATTTCAACTCTACTTTATTTGGTTTCTTTTCACTTTTATTTTTTTCAGTGACAGCCAAGATTTTATGATTTATCTTTTTAAGATGCAATTACAGAAATCCACTTTGTTGTTCCATAGTCTGGAACCAGATTGTGTAATGGTGTAGCTGACCTTTTCGTATTATAACTTTTGCCAGTCAGAGAGCAAGAGAGGAAGAGATGCAAAGTAGTGGAAGGCTGTAACAGTTTTCATCTGACTTAATATGGTGATGGTGAGTGAAAAAAACTAAATATCAGAGGGGAGAAAAATGGTTGAAAGGATCCACTTAACATTTATCAGTTACTTAACTGCAGTTGATTATTGGATACTGTTTCATGTCTACTATGCTCACAAAAAAGTTGTCAGGCATGATGGTATCTTTGGTTGCTTCACACAGCAGCAATGGCGTTATAATCTTTGTGCCTTTCCTCTGCAATTTAACAGAGGACAGTATATGTGATTCAGAAGGTTATGATGTCTCCCTGGGACAAGCCATGCCATAATGCTCTTCAGAACATGTGAGAATGGTGCTTCCAGTGGGACGTCAAAAACATCATAATGAATGAAGACAGCAATTTAATTTACATTGCTTACCCAGGAAAGCCTGCATGTTTTCTTTCTAACATAATATTGTAACAAAAAAGAGGAGACCCTGATATCATAAAGAATATTGGGTCTACTGTAAAGAATTAGCTGGTTTGTTACAACAACCTTCCTCTTTTATTCCCTGAATGATTTGTTATTGTGGTTTTAATGTTCAGTTTGTTAGCAAGTTTTTATTGTAGTGGGATGTTTAAGATTGTCTATAACTTTTTTCTAATTTCCTAGAGATGTCTGTAAATTTACCATAGTTACATACTCAAGATGTGCCCTCCCACAGAACTGTTTCTGTTTTATGATTCTTGCTTGCTACGTTCATTTGTTGTTGGTTGTTTTTTTTTTTTTTTTTTTTTTCCTTGGGTCTTGCTCTTAAAATATACAGATTGCTGAGATAAACTGTTCTTTTCATAAATGCTGTTCAGCTGAACTTACTGGCTGTTGTACTTAGAGCAGGAAGGGATTTAGCCATATAGCTGTATTTATACATTTATTTATTTACTGAAGTGTGGTCGAAGCTTTCCTATTAATTGGATATCTGCACATTCAATAAAGATCAATCAGGGTTCCATCACATTTTGTTTTTTTTTTTCTCAAACCTGCTTTTAAGCACTTAAGTGTGGCTATTGAGTCCAGCCTTGTGTTATCCTATGCAAGTACACTTCCCATTCTCTCAAATCACAGTGTTAAGCTCAGCTTTTGAGCAAGTTGTTTTCTTTCGTATCTACTGCTGCCAGGTAAAATTTTCAGAAGCTCAGTTGGCAGAAAGTTAATGATCACCTTACAATCTGTATTTTAAAAGCTGTAATCTAGGCATTATTAAATACGTATTTTACTGTCACTGTTTTCTGCTTATATAGGGTTTTCTTTTCCTTTGTGGTGTTCCTTCATCTGTTCCAAGTATAGAAAATGGTCATGTTTTTTCTTTCTTCTAGGGACACTGAACAAATAAAGCTCATGCTTGGTTATTTTCATGTCTTCTGTAAGCAGCAATGCAGTTCTATTTAGGAGACTGAACTGAATTTTGGTAGCATTTTGGCCCTGTCACAGAGGGCAGAGTCGAGTGTAATTGTATCCTAAAGCCTGCAGGAACAGGGCACCACTGATAAATTAACAATTACTTTAAGAATTGTTTAAGGCACAGTTAACACTGCAATTCTTTTGTGTCTCTTTAGCTTGTGATACATTTCATGATCCATAGAATAAAAAAAATAAAATTAAAAAGATGTTAAGGCAATATTGAAGCTGTGAAGACTAGAAAGTTAGTGTAAAATACTACCAGTAAAATATTTTTCACTTCTAGGGAAAGAAACATAGGAAAACTAAACATGTAGAAAAGCTTAGTGGTTAGCAAAGGTTCCTTTTTAATTGCGGTGGTTCACCATGCAGCATTCTTTTTGTCAATCAGAAATAAGGCTATATTACCCATGGTCAGCAGTCCTGTATCTAGAGATTTATAATGTGGATACTTTCTATCTTCATCTTTATTTTATGCTTTCAAAGTTTGAGTTGAAACAAAAACATAAATGTAATCTCTCTGCTGTTTTACTGACTGAAGTTATAAATGTGCTGTGACAGCCTGCCATTGAGATGTGAGATATTTAGTAGGATTTATCTGTCTGGCAGTGCAAGCAGCAATTCTTCAAAATATTTCAAAAAGCATATTTTTTTCATATGTTTTGTTGATAATGATGATAGGTTGGCTATTTTATTTTATCTTTTAACAGTATTTTCTGACATAAGTTCTGGTATAGTCCCTAAAGAACACATCATAATAGTCTGCTAAACTGTTGCCTAATTAAAAAAAAGTGTGATTGCAAATTCCTCTTTTAGATAATGACTATCAAAAAACTGGTCTAAGAAGTAGTCCCAGACATTGAAAATTGATCTTTAGTAAACATAGGAGAGCAAGGCGTAGAGCTTTTCCTGCTGAATTACGTACTTCAGTGTTTCTCTTCTTAGAAAATAAAATTCATTCGGTGAGTAGAGATCACAGAATCACAGAATTGTAGGGGTTGGATGCTTTAGCAGCATATCAAGCAAATTCTGCACATATGGACAGTGCATATAGATATGTGTCCTTAAATATAGGGAGAAAAATATCCATTTGTGGTCATTCTTATGCATTAGCCTGCTTCTTGTGTATAAATAGATGGTTTTTAGTTTTCTGATGTTATTTCTTCTGAGAATATTAAACTTTGGCCCAGTGCTGCTGTAGCTGAGTTTTAATAAATTACACACATTAATAAAAAGGAATGACGTGTTAATGAAAATATGTCATGTCTTATGAATACATTTGAAAACAATATGAAGATCTATCATTTTATCTTTTGATTACAGGCAGTACATTATTGAGCACAAAAACTGTCTTTGTTCCTAGTTGAAAAAAATTTGAGTATGTTCATGTTCACTGTGACATCAAAAAATCAACTTCTAACCATGTTACATTGTTGATGTCCTCTGGGTAATGAATGTTTGGAATTAGGAACATAGCACATGTTCAAGACAAACCCTGTCATCCAGTGTGTAGGCATGTGCTACATTTTCTTGTTCACTGTTTTATGTAACAGTAGGACAGATCATTTTGCTGAGTATATTGTTCCGAGTTTTCTCTCTATATTGGACATATAAGATTCAAAGTAACGTTGGAAGAGCTTTGACAAAATTGATAAAATTAATTTGCTTTAAATAAATTTTTGTCAGGTCCGAAAGGAGATAATCTCTCCAAATGTTTTTGAACAAGTCTTTAGCTTGGAGAAGAGAAAGCTCTGGGGAGACCTCATTGTGGCCTTCCAATATAAACAGGAGGGAGAATGACTGTTTACAAGGGCGATAGTGATAGGACAAGTGGAAATGGTTTTGAACTAAGACAGGAGGTTTAGGTTAGATATTAGTAGGAATTTTTTCGTATAGGGGGTGGTGACACACTGGAACAGATTGCCCAGACAGGTTGAGGATGCCCCATACCTGGAAGCATGCAAGGCCAGGCTGGATGTGGCTCTGGGCAGCCTGGTCTGGTGGTTGGTGACCCTCACACAGCAGGGGGTTAAAACTTGATGACCTTTGAGGTCCTTTATCAACCTAGGCCATTCTATGATTCTTTGATTCTATGATTCTTCCATGCTCCACAGCAGAGCAAGTCAGCAACTGCCTCATGAGACTGAATGTTTACAACTCTTGAAAGAACCTGTTGATGTGGCTTCCAGGATGCTCTTCATCATATTTGAAAAGTCGTGGCAGTCAGATAAAGTTCGTGGTGACTGAAAAAAGGGAAGCATTACTCCCACTTTCAAGAAAAAGATGAAAGTATGACCTGGGTAACTACAGGCCAGTAAGCCTTACCTCTGAGGAAGATCATGGAATAGATGCTCCTGGAAGAGATGTTAAAGGATATACAAGACAAGGAATGTTGTCAGTGACATTACGTTCAAGTTGACGCTGTCCTAAGTGGTGCCCCTCTGGGGTCTGTCTTGGGACTGATATCAGTGGCATAGATAGTAGGATTGAGTGTACTCTCAGCAAATTTGCTGACGGCACCAAGCCGAATGGTACAGTTGAAATATTAGGAGGAAGGGATGCCATCCAGAGGGACCCGGGCAGGCTTGAAAAATGGGCCTAGAAGAACTTAATGAGATTCAACATGACCAAGTGCAAGGTGTTGCACTTGGCTTGGGGCAATCCCAGATGTATGTACACGGGGAGAACAGCCCATTGAACTCCTTGAGATGAGCCTTGCAGAGGAGACCTCTGGGGGTCCTGGTGGACAAAACTGTACGTAAACCAGTAGTGTGTGCTTGCTGACTGGAAGACAAGCTATGTCCCTGGCAGCATCAAAAGAATGGTGAGCAGCAGGGAGAAGGAGGTGATTATTCCTTCTCTACTTTGCCTTTCTGACATCCCATCTGCAGTACTGCATTGAGAACTAGAGACCTCAGCACAAGAAAGCTACAGTGCCAGAAATGAGTGTCACGAAGGTTATCGAACAGCTGGAGCACCTCTCTTGTTGAGGGAGCCAGGTTTGTTTAACTTGGAGAAGAGAAGGCTTTGGGGAGACCTCATTGCAGCCTTCCAGTTCTTGAGCGGAGGTCATAAACAGGAGAGACACAGACCCTTGTAGATGGGCAGGTAGTGGTAGGACAAGGGAGATTTAGGTCAGATTTCAGGGAGAATTTTTTTACTCAGAGCATGGTGAGGCACTGGAACAGGTTATCAGAGAAGTTGTGAGTGCCACATCCTTGGAGGAGGTGTTCAGGAACAGATTGGATGGGGCCCCTAGACAGCCTGATAATACAGATTCCATAACTACCAGTGCTCAGGTTGCATTTCATTAAAGGTGCAGAACACTTCAGAAAAAAGCACCTTAGTTGTTTGTTCTGTTATCTAGGTCTCACTGAGATTTTTGGCTTCTTAATTAATTTCTAACAATCTTCTGTTCTTTTATTTGTTGGGGAGTTCCTGAAGAGAAACAATATAATCTTTTAGGGCTTATGAGAGTTTTGTCCTGGTTTAAAAGATAATGGTGTGCAAGAGAAAATGTAGCCCTTATTTATGGCTACATTTAGAGAATGAGGATGTCTAAATTTGAGAATTCAATTAAAAAATTATAAATATTGAAACTGAATTTAAAAAAAAAAAAAAATAGCCTGTTTGTGGTATGACTGTTCCTCTTACAGCAATTTATAATCATCTATATAGACCTGGAACCTTGTTTTGTTGTCTTCAGCATTCTGTTGACATACTATGAAGATCATTCAAAACTGATCTGCAAAGGATAGATTGTATATCAATCAGTTTCCTTTGTATTCCTTCTTACTGAAAAGGAAACAAAACCCTCAGCCTATCAATATCATAAATTGACCTGTTCTTACTCAGCATTTTTTAAGCAGTAGTTTAGCTATGCTATGGAAAACAAATCTCAAAATGTGGATGGAATGTGGATGCATTTGGTCTGAGGGTTCTAAATAATTAATCAATTAGTTATCAATTGATATTTGATTGTGTCAAGGCCCCTATGTTGTGCGTTCGTAATTGCACTCCATGTGTGAATGAACGTCCATTCACTCCCAAATTTTGCTGCATGCAAGTGTCAGAAGATGGAGAATAGGCAACTTAAAACAAAAAAAAAAGAAAAAAATATTTCTTAGTCAGCTTCCTTTTATTTTCTCTAAATCATCATCTACTACGGACTTAAAGTATTTGTTTTCAGGGTTGCTCTGTTTCCTTTTTGTGAAGACTTCAAATTATAGAGTAGTAAATATGCATTTGTGGTTTTTTTTTACATTTAAAGTAAATAAGCCAACATTTCTTTGTTACATGCTTTTGCTACTTTGATTATATTCATAATTGCCATAAACTTAATGAAGATTAAAAAATTCCCTTTAAATAAAGAAAATGCATCCTTACTTTACAAGATATCCATAATTTTGTGGTACTTGATCTTTCCTGGTTTTAGCAGATATGCATATCACGTTTCCTTAAAAGTCTTTCTTCGAATCCTTGTAATTGATAAGCAGAATATTTATGCACTCTGTGTAATGTTCTTTTGTTACTTATCTGCCTCTTTTTCTGCCACCCCCCCCAAAAAAAAAGTACAGTGTCCTTTGATTCCTGGACAACATATATAGACAGAAAATGAAGGAAAAACTTAATATTTTGCTATTTCCATTTGTTCCACTGCTCATATTATTTATGTTCATGCTTTTTCTGGATGGTTGTTGGGTTAATACCTAATCATTTTTAAGGAGAAATCTTCATGTCTTGAACTTTCAGAAATCCATTTAATATTTTAAAGTTCAATTTGTAAGTCAACTCACTGTTTGTAAGGCAGTTCCATTTTGAAATTGGTTCAACATTTGAACCTCTGCACATTGGTTCCACTTCAGTATGCCACAGAGACCTAATCCTCACAGAAATGCTATTTGATCCCAGGAAGAAAAAAAAAGATAATGGATTGACCCTCTGCATGAAACCATAAAACAGAGTTCTGGGTTGCTGCCATTCAAATGAATAGAAGCCGGCAGCAATTTTAACACCTTTCCAGTTTCAATTTTACTGCATTTGCAGGCACATGCTGAAATGGTAAACATTTTAATGGTCAGGCTCTGTCCACTTATACCATTACTATATCCCTATTATCTCCTGGTTTGTGTGAAACAGAAATGAAAAGGTGGCAGATTGCTGTGAATGAAAAGAATGAAGATGCCATTTGCATTCATTCCAGTTGAAGCAAATCCCCTTCTTTCCTATTTCTTTGTTGTCCTTCAGAGAGATCTCTCACAGCTTCTGAAATCTGTGAGCCAAGCACTACATTTCGATCATGTAGCTGAAACCCTATGCGTCAGTCTACCATCACTTTCATAACACTAAACCTTTTTTTATAGAAGTTCATCAATTATTTCATTTCTTTTTAAATCTAATTGATTCAATTTAATAGAAAACTTCAGCCACACATGCTCTTTTCAATTTTAATTTTAATTTTATTTTTTACTGTTAATAAGTACGATTCTGTAAAGAGCCCAGAGCACAGAAAACCTGTTTAAAAGGCAAGCAGCTTATATCTTTCTACCTTCTTGATTTAAAATAAGCTTAGCTGAGACACTCCCCTGCATGACCCTTTTTCAGGGATGAACTTGCACATTTCCATTTCCTTGGCTAAATTGTGGGAATGGTATAATCTTTAAACTTAAACATACAGTATGCATTCCTAACGTGTTCCTTCATAACAATGAATCATTTTAGAAACATTCCCTTTGTTGCCCCCCTTGCCTATGAGGATTTTGAAAATAAGCAGTTTCTTTAAAACCAGTCATCAGTTAAAAGAACAAGGGTTTGGAGTACATTGTTTTATTTCCTATCCACAGATATCTTCTTGAACTCTGTGAAGGAGACCCCAGCCACATCTGGCACTTTCTAAAGGGGAAGCAGAATGAACAAAAGCAGGCGGCAGTGGGTGCATTGTAGCATAAACTGCATAATTTGAAGAGCCAGTCAATTAAACCGAGGAATTAGTTTTTGCATTTAGAGTCAGCACTTCTCGGCTCGGATGGTTATTGGAAAAAAAAATGTTTTTCAGCTCAATACTGCTCATTGCCTCAAATAGGTACATCTGAAATGTCTTGTTGCCAAAGGATATGGAGTGTGTGTGTGTATGTGAGTGGGTGGGGATGTGCAGTCCGTGGCCATAGTACTATAACCACAACTGTTTTGCCCCACTGAGTTAGCCATGCAATCGGGCATGCTAACTGTGACACTGAAGGAGTAAGCAAGGAAGAATTCTGATATACTCACTTTCATCTTGTGTTCTTACAGAGGTGGCTAGGGTTAATAGGTGTGTTCTTCTGTATCATACAAGGTAGTAGTCCCTGAAAAATATACTGGTAAGAAAAAGTTATGAAGAAGCATAAAACTAATGTGCTTGGACTCAGCAATCCTTGTTGGCCCCTTCCAGTTCAGGATAGTCTTTTTGATTCTATGAGGAATAAATTTCCTAGTTCCTGTAAAAGTAATCCCAGAGGAAGACATCTGAATTGTCAGCAGAGCAGTAGTTCCTGCATTTCACATTACGTGTTTTTATAAACGTTTTGTGCCAAAAATTTTATAAAATCACTAGGCAGCTTCATGAGACAGCAGTGTGTGCTCTTCTCCAGGCATATCTTTTTTCCTACATCCCTGATCTCAGAGGGCTAACAACCATGAAGGGGCTGAGAAGGGTGACATCTTTCTCTGATCTTGCAGAGAGACCAGCAGTCCTCCAGAACAAGGATTTAATCATAAAAATTTAATCATCAAAATGAGTTGCAGAGAGGCAGAACTGTAGTTTTCTAATCCTTACTACATTTCATTAAAAAAAAAAAAAAAAAGACAAGTTGTTCAGAGGTGTATATCTTGATTAGAAATGTCTGCATCAAAAATACTTGCTTGTGCAACCTCAAGCACATATGCAGTCTGTTCTGGGCAGTCACTTGATCCAAGGAACTGGAGTCTGTAGGTGTACCTCAAGTGACCTCTGCTGTGAGCTACAACACTATATGTAGTGCACAGGATTAAAACAAAATGCTTGTGATAATCCCGTATCTATAAACTAGTAACTGTAGCTATGTGTCCTTAACTGATAGTACAGATCACCTTTTTTACTATAAATTAACTCCCATGACTGTAATGCCCATTAGTATAAGACACAATTTTCCAACCTTGACGTAGTCTGTGACCATGCAACCGAAATGAAAGCATGGATCCAAGCAAAAATTCTTCATTTCTATAAGCTACATTTAAACCCCAATGGTAAGTGCTCATCATTTCCTTGTGGTATCTGTGTTAAGCTTTCTGGGAAAGAGAAGCTTTAAAAAATGGCATAGCACCCCAGAAAGCAACATTTATTGTCTCAAAGGCATGGAAAAGTCCCAATCTACAGCAAATTTCATACCATTTGAAAACTAACCATAGTCTCAAGCCTGTGAAAGCTCTCTTTGAATATCCTCCAAGGTTTTTATAACTCTGATATGAATTTGGATTCAGATGTTGTGACTGGCTCATCTGAAATGAAACACAAACACAGATCCAAGCATTCCAAACTTTGCCAAGCTACCCAGATTTGGTTTGACTTTACTGATTTCTTCTTCATTCTTAAGCTAACTCTTTTTCTTAAACAAAAGTGTTTTTTTCGCTTACGACAGTAGTGTTAAAATAATGTGCTAGAAAAGAATTTTTCCCACACACTTTCCATTAAATGTACTATGAGCCTTTGTTTGCCACTTTCAAATTACATGAATAATTTCTTGCCGTTTTATGCAATTAGTCACACTTTGAATCAGTCAGCTTTCAGAGGGAGAGCCTTTTTTATGTCTATGTGCATGAACATGAGTGGATTGGTTACTAAACCTGGTTATTTTTTTTAACTTATCACTGAATATAAGTAGAAATTATTGTTCACGATATAAAATATATAGGGTTTTTCTTCTTCATCTTTTAAAGGAGGAACATCCGAAAGAGCATAGTGGAGTGTACCCATGTATGTGTGGAGGAAAAAACTGGATGACTTAAAAAATTGTTACTTGTCATGTATGGAAGTGGAAGTGTCATGTATGGTCACAGTGTAAGGAAGGGATGCTATTCAGAGGGACCTCAACAGACTAGAAAGGTGGGCCCGGATGAATCTAATGAGGTTCAACACAGCAAAGTGCAAGGTTTTGCACTTGGGCCGGAGGCATCCCAGGCATATATACAGACTGGGAGGCGCAGTCCTTCAGAATAGCCCTGCAGAGAAAGATCTGAAGGTCCTCGTGAAAAAAAAAACTGAACGTGAGCCAGCAGTGTGCTCTTGCAGCTCAGAAAGCAGATGGTATCTTGGGCTCCATCAGAAGAGGGGTGGCCAGCAGGGACAGGGAGGTGATTGTTCTTCTCTACTCTGTCCTCATGAGGCCCCATCTGGAGAACCGTGTCCAGGTCTGGAGCCCCCAGTACAAGAAAGACGGAGAGCTGTTGGAGAGGGTCTGGAAGAGGGCCACAAAGATGATCAGGGGGCTGGAACACTTTCCCTACAAAGACAAGCTGAGGGAGCTGGGCTTGTTCGGCCTGGAGAAAAGAAGTCTGTGGGGTGACCTCCTTTCAGTAGCCTTTCAGTACCTATAGGGAACCTACAGACAGGAGGGGAGTCAATTCTTTGAAAGGGTAGATGACAGCAGGACCAGGGGAAATGATATTAAGTTGAAGGAGGGCAGATTTAGGTTGGAAGTCAGGGGGAAGTTCTTCACTGTGAGAGTGGAACAGGCTGCCCAGAGAGGTTGTGGATCCCCGTCCTTGGCGGTGTTCAAGGCCAGGTTGGATGGGGGTCTGGGCAGCCGGGTCTAGTATTAAAGGTTGGCAGCCTTGCCTGCAGCAGAGTTGTTGGAACGTGGTGATCCTTGAGGTCCTTTCCAATCTAGGCTATTCTGTAATTCTCTGTCTTTGAGAACGTTCCCTATAGAACCAAATGGTATCTTCACTCACAGGGGCCATTAAGGCTTACAAAGTAAAGTTGAGGCAATCCAGTTCAGTAATTTTTGGAATAATGAGCCCTGGCACTTTAACATCTGGGCAGCTGTGTCTGTGAGATGTTTTTGTTGTTGATTCCTTCAAGTCATCTAAGAGTGAGTTTCATTATTTTGAGTCATGCAGTATTTCAGTAGAGAGAGTGGTGAGGCTCTGGACAGGCTGCCCAGAGAGGTTGTGGATGCCCCGTCCCTGGAGGTGTTCAAGGCCAGATTGGATGGGGCCCTGGGCAGCCTGCTCTAGTATTAAATATGGAGGTTGGTGGCCCTGCCTATGGCAGGGGGTTGGAGATTCATGATCCTTGAGGTCTCTTCCAACCCTGGCCATTTTGTGATTCTGTGCATGGGTCTGAGTGTGCCTTTTTTCTGTGATTGCAGAGCATTTGCTATGTCCAAATCTTAGTTCCAGTGCATATCTACGTTCAGATGACATCTCAAGTCATAGTAAATCTTCACTAAATTTCCCTTGAGTTCATAGAGATATTTTAGTATTCCTTTTCCAATTGCCAAGCTTTTTCTGTCCTTTTGGCATTGAGAAATGCTTGCTATCCATGTTAAATAAGTTGAGTAGCTGTGGAGTAAGACTCTAGCTGTCTCATAGCTAAATATCCTTAAACTGAAGGCTAATAAATAATTTTTATCCATTCTAATATCTCATCATTTATTTATTTATTTTAGTTATGATGAAACAAAAGATAGATCTCATGTTGATTAGAAGTCAGGAAACTGAAAATGTAGTTACACTACATAGGAAATTGCAACTGCAAGATGTCCTGCAGGCATCAATTGCGGAAGAGTGCAGAAAAATTCAGAGGGGTTAAGTCCATCTTAAACCACCAAATGCAACTGTTTGAAAGCAATGCCTTGCACTCACAATTAGCATTTTCTGCAGTTACAGGGGCTTATGATACCGCTGTATGCACCCCACTATGTCTTTTAACTGCCAAGCAAGTGAAAGCTGCCTTGTCTTTCACTGCTGCGTTTTGTCTGCTTGTGCTGTATTCCCCCCATGCTCCTTGGAAACTTCTGCTTTTAACAGAAGCACTGAACCTTGTTCCATATAGCCAGCCTTGGCCTGCTAGTTTGTTTCAATAGTCAGCCACGTGATCCCTGCAAGCATGAATTTTCTCTTTTCCTTAAGTGTTCCTTCAATACATCCTTTGACAGAATCTCTTGATTCCCATTTGTGTTTTGTAGGGGTAGTTCACAACAGATCACATTTTTGAGATACTCATCATTGGTTCCTCAATATCTTGTGACTCTGCAAACACAATATTTGTTTTAGATGGTATCCCATCTAAGGTTTATTATAAAGGAGCTCCTTGTAAACATGTACAAGGCTTCCACATGCTCCTTCTCCAAGTCCTTCTTGAAACAGGAGATAAGATTTGAAGTCCTGTGTTTGCTACCTTTTTTCCTAATAGTTTTTTTTTTAGTTCTTTGCAATTTGTCTGCATTCATCTGTTAGCTTTCAATTTACTTGAATCGCAAGACGTTTATGATTCCACTCACTTTTTTATATTCACTGCTTTTATAGAACAGAAATATAAGCCATGCCTAAAACTCTAGTATGTGTCATGATAACAGTAATTAAACAGCACCAAAATATGTACTGTAGGAAAAAGCAGATGTGTCAAATACAGACCGGAAAGAACTGTTTAAATTTTATGATGCTCCTGATAGAGAAGCTTAACATGCAGTGCAGTTGTTTTGTTTTGGCTTTATTGAGTGTGAGAAATGCAAGTTTTTGTTTGTTTCTCTATTTGTTACCTCAGAGGATGTGTCTGCAGTGAACAAAGAGGAGGTTTTAGAGGGAGTTAAACCGGCTGTATGGGTAAACTTTACAAGTAGCACAGGGACTTTTTTTTTCCTAGAGATCTCCAGGCAAGCGTGTGGATGTCATTACAGTCCATGAAATTAAAGCTGCAATCTATTAAAAGTCTCTTCACAATCTGAAGGGAAAAGCCAGCAAGAATTGTTTTAAACCCTCTGATATCAGGAAATCTGAATTTCTCCATTTAAGACCATTTTCTTGGTCTCGTATGTTAATAATTTCTAAGTTAAATTACCAGCAAAAATATAACAGAGACTACTGTTCTCGTGTTCACATATTGTATATGTTGCCTTCTTTAGAAAATAAAGAACTGCAGGGTTTGTGTACAATTTCTTCTTCTGTTTGCTGCATGATTTAGAAGAACCTAGTAATCCAAAACCTAAGCACATTTATGGACCATGCTTCCTTTAGAGAAACATATTCTGTGTTTCAGTAATAGGCAGAAAATAATTTTAGAACATAACTGAAGATACAATCACAATTTAATAGAAAATCTCAACAAAGGTCCTGATCAGAGCATTCTGTGTTCTCCAGAGTGATTGCCATTTTCCTTTTTCCATTGTTCGCACTTACATGACAGTAAGACTCTCAATTGAAAGTGGATGGCAAGACAAGCATGCCCAATAACACTTCACCACTTTACCAATACTTTAATAAAGTTGAAAGATCAATTCAGTTTCTAGCTTTTCTTGGAGAGGTGTTGCCTAACAAGATACAGAATGATAAATGCTGATCTCTGAAAACCACTAACATATAAAGTGCTACAGATTTTTTTTTTTAATGTAACTGTGTGATAAAGCAAGCTTCTACAGAAGAATCAATGATGCAGCTGTCCTAAGTCATCTAGAAAAGTAAAAAATGAAGTCATTAGTAAAGAATAAAATGCAAACATTACTGAATACTGGAACATTTTTCTTCCCATATTTCACCTTGAATTTTTACTTGTTTGTGTCAGATGCAGCAAGGTGAGAATAAGATGTGTAAGCTTAGTTTCTGCCTATACCACAGTAGAAGCGGGTTAGTGAACCAAGAGAACTGAAATGCCTTCTGCTTTTAAAACTAAGCATACTTTGCCTTCAGCCTGTGCTGAGTATCATGTATGAAGTATGAAAAGAACATTGTGGTTATAATTCATTGCTTGCTGTCTTTGAACATGTAAGGATGGAACAAAGAAAGAGGAAGGGAGAAGTATTGCTGCTCTGTTGCCAACCTAATACTAATATGATAGGTCCTTGAAGACTTTGAAGTCAGACTGTTAATGTATGGCACACTAATTCTATGTATTATAACCAGGTCACCCTGTACTCAATTTCCTCTTACGCTTAATTTGTCCCTAGCACTGTCTGTTCATTTCGGGATTACTCTAGGGGTGCAAGTTTTGTTCTGGACTAACAGGCTATAAATTTTCCATGTCTACTGGCAAAAGAGAAGTCCACACCCTTCTCTTTACTTCTCTTCCTCTTATTCCTCTTTTCTTTGCTACTCTGATGTAGGTTCACTACTCAGGTGCATGATGTTGCTGTTTGCTGTCTTCTCTGAGAAGATGCTACAAATCAGAATAGAAAGAGGAAGACTTCTGCACCAGTTTGTCATTGGCTGAAGACACATGAGCCTACAATTGATCAACATAGTCTGTTCTTAAGAATAGTCTTATATTTCTTGCTAGTATTGGTCTAGTACTATCTTGATGTTGTTTGATCTTATCTAAGCCAACACAAATGCCTTCTTGCCTCCAGCTTGCATGAAGTATCCAACTGGTGTGAAACTCTGAAAGGTAGTTGCCATCAGCCATTACGGTCTTATCTTTTTTGTCCTTTGTTTTCCATGCTATGTTCTTGTAAGGTAATAAATTGAAGTGACTTATTGTCCACAAATTACCTTTTGGTGTTCTGAGTTATCAAAAGTTGGTTTACCAAAAGCTTTAAAAGAACAGCCCCCAACTTCTCTTAATGACCAAAGCACTACTTTCCTTTGAGGGTATACATCACCTGCATAAGTCTTGATAACTGTCTGGGTATATCCAATAAATTTTTCTCAGGAACTTGGACCCATTCAACCTCTTCATCTTGCAACTGACAGAAGCAATAATTCTTTAATCTGACATACCCAACTACTTAGGTAATGTGTGTTCAAACAACTTCAGTGCAGACTACCAAAATAAGACACTTTATTGTGCGTGTTTCTTTGTTCTGAAACAGCATAAAAGAAAAATATATGTCATGAAGTTCACGCTTTTATATGTTGCAGGGGGAGAGGCTCAAGTGAAAGTGTTCATAAGCACAATATTAAGTGCATAGAATTATTCTCTGCTGTGACTCTGGAGGGAAAAACATGAAATGGTTATGGATATTAGAATTCTTTGATCCTTACAAGTTAAGTAATTGAGATTTGTCACTGCTAATAACAGAACATACTGGTTCTAAACAACACCTTGGTGGAGAGTCCAAAGTACATAGTTTCCCAGTATTGGAAGTCAATGCAGCGTGAACATGGCTAGCTATGGCACGCAGAGGTGAATACATCCAAGAACTCTGTGTATTTCTATGTAGCACCATAGGGTATGGTCAGCATTGCCAGTTCTCAGCACAAAACCAGATGTCTGAGATGCTGGTGGGTTTGTTTGGAATTGTTCTTAACTCTGTGGAAGGCTAATGCAATTGTATTAGATGAATGCCTAAGATGAATGGATAATTCATGTTGGAAAGGATCTCAGTGGGTCTCTAGTCCTCACTCAGAGCAGGATCATCTTTGAAATCAAACCAGGTAGCTCAGGGTGTGAAGAGACGAGGTCTTGAAAGCTCCAAAGATTGAGACATAAATCTCTTCATGCAACCAGCTAATACTATCCTGAAAGGGAAATTTGGTTTTCAAATTTGGTCCACCTGTGCAATCTTAAATTTAACCTTTATTTCAGAGTACGTATTTTACAGATCTATTTGTGTGTGTATGTTTGTGAAAAAGTTGCAATAGCTGTATTTGTAAGTGATGATCCTTCTTCCATAACACTTCTTAGCTAGAACAGCTTGCTAAGAACAAAACTGACACAGAGGTTGGAAAATCTGTGTATTAGAGATAGATGTAATTCCCTCTCCCCAGATGTTTTCCCATAGACATCATCTCTCTGGCCTTGGATGATTCTCTGAGACCTGTCTGCTGAAATTAAGGGCTCTTTATCCTGAATGAAGATATTCGAAGGATATCATTTCACTTAATTTGTTAGAAAATAGATTGAATTTGACATCAAATACTATTTGACTCCATGGAAACAAGAAGCCTCTTCTCCATTCATGTTGTGTCTCTGAAGTATCATCAATACTGTATTCCTTATCCTGCTATTAATAATTACGAGCTTAATCCAGGATTAAATGTTAATTTAATACTGCTTCATCAAACATTCACAGTAGTCTGTTTACCTCTCCAAAGCATTAAAATAAAGAAACTAGGTAAGTTTAAGGAAAGATCATAAAAGTAGATCTTCTTTGTAAAATCTTTGCTAGTAATAGCTCTCAAACATAAATGGTAAAAGACAGAACTCTTGCAGTACCTAATGATTAGATAGAATTAGTTGAAAAGCTACTGTTTTAACTACGTTTAAAAGCTACTTCAGAATAAATGTATGTTAATGTAACACATGTAGAAAGATTTCACCAACAAAAAATACTGCATGCAATTATTTTGTTTTCTTCTGAGAGAAAAAAAGATAGTATTCTCCCTTCTTTGGTTCATTAATCATTCTTGGATTTCTGAGAGATGTACAGCCTTATTCCCACAATCATCTTTGTCTAAAATATACATACACTATCAGAGTAAGGAATGGTACCAGTTTGTCATCCAAAATCACATTTCTGATGGAAGGATTTATACCTGTGTCATTTCCTTCCCTGCACCCATGTGCTGAAATTGACTTACGGTCTACATCACAACCTTCTCACTGTATTTTCTTCCTAAAGTGAGGAAATGGATTATTAGCATGCATATCATACTCTGGTCATCAGAGCTACAACAAGATAAGAGAAAAAATGTTGTCAAACATGGCAGAATCTGCAAACTTGCATCCAGTTGTATGTTTAAACGCAGACAAACTGCTGTAAGAAATGCAATTCACACGTTTCAAACATTGGCTTTTGACTTCTACCAGCAAGGAAGAGATCTTCAACTTTAACAGTTAATACAAAATATTTGTGTGCCTGGTGAATACATAAAGTTAATTAGAACAAAATTGTTTGGCTTTCCTCCTACCATTTGTTCAGCTCAACATTTCTGTATGCATAGGAGGGAGGTGGTTTTAATACAGGGGCAATGCTGGTTATAAGCTTTTCTCCTGGAGAATTTATCCTGTGCTTGGTATGCATTGTTTTTACAAGGCTGAACTTGTTATTTGGGGCACAGAGCACAGTTTGCTTAGCACAGAGGTCTTGTTTCTGCTATCATGCAGGGGAGATTTGGGCAGAGATAAAACCAAGTCACTGTGAAATGTCCCATCTCGATATAATGCATCTCAGTTAACAGCAGGGAGTCACAGTAGTTGAAATAATTAGATAAGACTTTGTTCCTTTCACCTGAAGGAGAAGCCATGTGGTGGCAAAATACAAAGGAAAATTGCTAGGCCATATGTATTGCAGTTCTCTGTTTCCACGGAGTTATTTTCTTCTATAAAATGCTTACCATAAAATATTGATATCTATACCAAGGAATGTTTATACTTTATTGGGTCAAAACTATAGGCACACATTTCATCTTATGCCTACATCATGACTGTCAGTATGTAAAGTGCTTCAAAATGGACTTTAAGAAAACACACAGCAGTATGCCACTTCTTATAGGCAGATTCTGCCACAGTTTTTGTATTTATGAGTTCATGAAAATTTTGAGTTCATGAGTTCATGAAAATTTCATGTAAACCAAAGCAAACATTTTGAAACTATGCTAATTATAAATCGAATAGAACTTCTTACAACTCAGTTACATGAAAAAGAAAAGGAATAAAAGCAGAAAAAAAAAATAAATCAAGAGAATTGGATGATGTTTTCTTTTGTATTTTAGCTTCATCAGTGAAAGGATTCTGTCTCCCAAGCTAGCTGCTTTAAGTGGAGCTTTGCTCACAGATAGGTTCAGACCCGGAGGAGCAAAAGTCTTTAAGTCAAGGAATTAAAAAGAAACTTAACAAGGTCTAAAGAGAATACAATAAACATTGCTTGAAATGAAGAAGAAAGGGCAAAAACGTTTTATGTGCACTCTGTCAAGTAGACAAATTGAAAATGACCAAAATGACAGAAACAATAATTAAGGCAACAATAATTATTTTATATTTATAAATGTATGTATTTATTTATATATGAAAATTCTAAGACTCAAAAGGAAAGCAGTAAAGCAAAGTGGTGACAGCTAGGAAAGTCAAAGTCATGATGTTTCTCGTATGATAGCATCAGCTCTGTGCAGCTGCTTGAAAAATTTGCATGTAATATCAAGAGAAGAACATCTGCTGCTCAGTATGCAGCAGGCCACCAAAGCTGCTGTAGAGAAGAGGTGGGAGGAAGAGATAGATAGGAACTAGACCATGATAAGCAGAACACGAAGTGGCATCCCACTGAATGGCATGACCTCTATTATCACTTTTGAAGTCATTTACTCCCACTTCTCCTTCAGTGGCGAGCAGTCACTGTGATGGAGGTAGCTGCCATAGGCAAGTTAACATGGTAGTCAATCTCCCAACGTGGGATGATTTTCATTGAACGAGTGTTTTCTGCAACATGAAATACACATTTTCAAAGTGACAAAATCCTTTCTATGAACTGAGGAACAAATTACCTATCCCCTCCTTGCAGCCAGTACACAGCTAATATGGAGAGGCAGCATGGCAAAAGACTCCATCAGATACAAGAACGATGGCACAGAGTAAATACACAAGGATCTGTTTGTGAGCAGTCATGCATAATAAGAGAGATGAGCGTCTTTTATATATACATATATATATGTGTATATATTAATACTGATTCAGGCATATGTTTAAAACTATCTTAAAGGGCTTTAAAAAAAAATAAATCTGTTTCTCCCAGTAAATTCTTTAAGTTTTAATGGTTCATTATGCCGAGCAGCAAGTTTTGAAATGAAGTTGCAACCTGTACAGTTCAAAGAAAAATACATGTGTTTTTTTTTTCCTTTCTAAGTATCTCAGTAATTCAGAAATTGAGTCTTAAGAGTATATAAATTATTATTTACAAGTCGTGTGTTTTACTTCACTGTACACATACACAGGCATAAACCATTAGAAACCATTTTGTTTAAAGAGTAGTATGCTACTTTTCTTTTTATTTCCTTTATGTTCACACACTGATAGTTCTTGTCTCCCTTAAATAATTGTTCTGTCAATATTAAAGCCAAAGTAGCACTAGTGGTCATTTCAGGAACACATTTATAATACAGCAGTGCTTAAAAGATGTTGTCAGATCAGCTATATTTGGTTTGAGAGCAACGCAATTGTCTAATAATCTAATAATAATTTAAAAATCTGTGACACCATCTGTGCAAATGCCTGACAGAGGCTGTGCTTTCACACAGTATGGCTTGCCTACAAAATGATTTGATGTCTATGGTGGGCAGCTGTTTTTACAAGTTTTGCTATCAGAATTATCTTTCTTTGTCCTCCATATTATGTGCACAGAGGTCCCTATCTGGGAAAATGCTAATGAAGACAGTATGGCAGTTACAAAAAGACCTTGTACTGACTTCGTGCAAGAATTCTGATTAATGGATTCAGTGGAAATGGTATGAGCCAACTTGTAAATTACAGTTTGGATAATTTTGTCAAGTCTAACATTATGAAATGCCAAACATGGTTATTAGAAATAGCAGAATCTAAGACTTTTCCTTATTTAATCAGTAAACAAATATATTTACAAAAAGAATTGCAGATTTGTATTACTGTCACTGAACTGTTGTTTTGTTTTTCTTTTGAGAATATTTTCTAATTTTGAGCAATGAACAAAACTGTTCAAAAGCCGTTCCCTGTTCTGCTACAGACCTGTAAACCTGTGAGTATGAGTTTGTGTGAAGTGAAGTGCTAGCTACTGTATGCACGCAGTCGTAAATCATTCAGAATTTCAGCTTATTCTAGAAAGTACAGTGGATTGCTACTAAGGATTTTTACAAATACTCTCAGCTTTCTAGTTAAGTTCACTTTATCTGCAGGGGTTGAGGAATAAATGGTAATGTGAACAGAAGTGGAGGAGTGAGATCCCAGGGATGCTGCTTGGGATGTATAGCTGAATAGCTTATATAGTTGTACGAACTGAATATTCACAAAAGCAAAACAAAACAAAAAAGTTGTTTGACCAGCTAGAGGGCAGAAATCTGCTATAAAGCACTATTCTTCTTTTACTCGTATTTCATTGGTATGTCAGCACTCCATAGGAGAACCTGAAAGATGGTGATTCTTGGTTCTCTGTCTGGACCCAGACAGCAAGGAAGACTCAGAACAGCTATGTGCCATAGAAACAGAATGAAATAAAAACATTTACAAGTTGTGTTTATTGTTTCCTTCGTATCATGTGCTTTGTTCTAAGCCCTAACCTGAAATCTAAAATGCTCGGTTATGGCTGCAAATACACACATGTAAAAGGAAGACTTTCTAGAAATTAATACTTTCAGAGCATTCTGTGGTGTAGTGACTTATGCATGTGTATATAAAAAGCACTTTGAAAAAAGAGTTTATATATAAACCACTTTTCAAAGATGTGTCATGTAAGAGACTTTCTGATAGAGAACTTCTCTAATATTAATATTTGCCTCTTGTGAGTCATAATTCATTTTGTCACAGACTGCAGTGGCAGTGCTTTGCTTTTATTAAGATAATAGCTTTGTTGACTAGCAGTGTTTGGAGCTATTTCATAACAAGGGTCACCATGTGCTTCCTTTGTCACCACGACCTTCGTATTATGTCTGTACTTTCTACTTCAGTCTAACACACTGCTTTCATTTACTTGATGGTTACATGGTTCAACAGCACTTAGAGAGTTGTTGACGGCAAATGGGAAAGTTTCAAAATACTGCTCTTTAAAATAATACCTTCTGTTACATTGTGTTCTAAATTTATTTCCTTTCTCTTTTCTTTTTAAAAGGAAGACAATTGCATAAAAAGTAGTTTTTTGGTTTTTGTTTTTTTGTTTTTGTTTTGTTTTGTTTTTCCTTTGATTCAACAATTTTATTTGATTTCATTTCATTTTCACAAAATCACAGAATCACAGAATGGCCAGGGTTGGAAGGGACCTCGAAGATCATGAATCTCCAACCCCCTGCCACAGGCAGGGCCGCCAACCTCCACATTTAATACTAGATTAGGTCGCCCAGGGCCCCATCCAACCTTGAACATCTCTACAGATGAGGCATCCATAACCTCTCTGGGCAGCCTGTTCCAGCAGCTCACCACTCTCATAGTGAAGAATTTATTTTACTTTTTTCTTTCATTTCTTTTAACCACAAAATTCACCTCTTAGGTCATAGGTGGCCAATGTTTTGGTTTGTCTGGGTCTCAGTGACTGAAGAGGAATTGTCTTGGTCTGCAAGTACTTAAGTTACATCAAAAGTAATGGCTTGTATTTGGTTCCATGACTTTCCCTGGCTTTTTTTTTTTTTTTTTTTTTTTTTTTTTTTGTTAAACTAAAACATCAGTGTTTTTCAGTGAAAGTAGCTACAATTCCTAGCAATTTCTCAAGGTGTTTGTCAGAGACTTCTCATGAAAGTTTACTCTCCTATCTTTCATCCTTGAAAATAGTTGGCTGCAAATGTACATACTGCCAGAAGGCACTGACATAAATGAGGTCTGATTGTGAAGCAAGGGATATTTCTCTCTGTAAGATAGGGCTTATGGAAGTCTGGTAGAGATGCATGATCAAATTTTTCTTCAACTTGCGTATCTGATTGCAACTCAGTACATTTCATTTGAAAATTCTCAGGTAATTTATGTCAACTGAAAATGGAATCATAAATATATTTGAACAAAAAAAGTGATTATTTTTTCAGCAGTCTTGAAACCTGTTCTCAGATTGATTTATCTGAACAAAAATCAATGCTGCATTATTTGTTGCTGTTCACAGAGCTGTGTTGAACCAGTGTACCAAAATGAATAAAATTATTTGCAGTAACTTAACACTGCACTGTGCTATACTGAGGTCAGATAGTTACCTTCTAACTGCAAGTTAGTAAATCCAGCTTTGGGATGCTGTAAGTGCAGTCTGCTCATTGTCATCCATGTGAAAGCACAGTCTGGAAAATGACCACTGTGAGGTTATCTGTGTGCCCTGGTTGTCCCTGATACTGTTTTGTCCTGTAGGAGCTGTATCTTCTGAACTGTCTGTGGCAGCCTTTGCCACAAGTGGCAACATGTAAATATGTCAGGATGCAATGAAAAAAAATTATCTTGCAGATGGAATGTTGACTTGTGAAAATGATCTCGTGTACAGACTCATGGGATAATAGGGGCACAGAAATCCACATCTGTGGACTGTGCAATTTAACAGAAATGTGGAAACCTTCCAGAATTGAGTGCAGTACTATATTTTTTAATTGAATTAAATTATTTTAATTCACGATTAGCCCTTCAGTATTACTTCTACAACCAAAGGACCTGTTTTTCACCATTCATTCTGAATCATGAATGCATGCCAGAATTTCATGATTTGTCTTTTTAATAAACTGCAAGTGTTTGTGGTGTCATCTCCCTTGACAGATTTGATACAACATGAAACATCTTTTACACCTTTGGGAATGTTTCATTATTTTTCCTGTTTCATTTGATGACAGTCTGGTCTGTTTTGGACAGAATAACTATTCAGCCTTCACACCACCCTAAGGCACAATAAAGCACTGTAGTATTAAATCTAATTCTAATATTACTTGCTGTCCTATTTACTTGTGACTGTTTTCTTAAAAACCTTGGGATTCTCTATGCCGTCTCTTCTTGCATTTTTAAGCTGTTTTTCAACCCATTTCAAGCAGGGATCAAAGCACTTGAATTTACTTTATTAAAGTGAATTTACGTTATTAAAAGTTTAAAATCACCCTCATGTAGTTAATGTAAGTGACTTTTATATGTTCTACCTTTACTTGGTCTGTCACTAGCATTCAACTCATTGGATCAGCTATAGAAAATGCTCTTACAGTGCCTGGCTGTCATCAAGTAGTTCATGTCCAGGGCAGTGCGTTCTCTTGTTGTATCCTATCCTTTTGAACATTTGTTTCAGGTGATTTGCTCAAGTAGGAGGAGACAGTTGGATGTAACATTTGTTGTTTCAGTGTTTGTTTTAGCGCTTCTTCATTTCAGCAGCCTTTTCATGCATCGCTTCGTTACTATAGCTTATGTTATCACTTATGCACAGATGACACATGGATCTATAATTCTGGATGGTCTACTCAGATTTTGCCTTTGTATTTCTCTGCCTGCAACATCTCCATAACTGGATGAACGGTAATCCTTTATTACAAACAAATAAGTCAAAAAGGATTCTTTTAAATCCTTTTGTTTAGTTTTTCTGTTGTGGTTTTTTTTTTCTTTTTTGCTCATGAGTATTTCTTGTCCCAAATACTGCATCTCTTTTCCTACTTCCTACTATGGTATAGGAATTTTAAAGTGTTGAATATAGTTCATTATATAATCAATGCCTTGCAGTTCAAAATGTGATTTTTTTTCTTCCCTTTTTTTCTCCTTCTTCCATTGGCAGAACTTAGAAAAGAAATCCCGGAAATATCTGATCCAAGTTCTCTGAAAGTCAAGCAGAACTCCAGTTTTTTTATAAGACTACCACTTCTCAGGCCAGTGACCTAAATTTTAGGTTACAGCAAATACAAAAGCCACAGTCCTTTACTCCACGTGCAATCCCATTTTTATTGTTTGATTTCTTTTTTTTTTTTACTTGCCCTGAATATCAATTTATTTATAATTTTTTTTTCCTAAACTGTGGAAGGCATAAAAATTGTAGAAAATATTTTTGAATTGAGCTTTCTCTGTCGTATCTTCTATGCAATTAAAAGTCATCAAAATGTAATGCAGTTTGTCAACTTTTAATGTACTTTTCATTTTGATTTAGACTTGATCTTCAGTTAATTTTTGCAGAATATTTACTCTTCCATTGTATACTCTTTTATTTAATTTTTGGCTCAGTCCATGTTCTTTTCATTCAGTGCACACTTTATGTTAAAAATGTTTAAATTACTTAATGAGACATAGTCACAGGTTGCTGACATTGCTGTAATTATTGCTTTACTGTCTTGGCAGTAGCATGAATAGGTGTTTTAATTCTCAACCAAAGCTATTCTCTCACCCTTATAAAATATCAGTTGTATTTATTTTATTTATTTATTTATTTGTTTATTTGTTCAGGAAGTTCCCAGTGTGATAACCATAAATACGTACAATTTGTACAGTGGCATTAATAGAATCCTTTTTAGAAGGAATTATCCCCTCTGAATTTTTTTTAAGTGGTGTGTAGGCGTGCAGTAAATTGACTAATCTTGTGCTAGAGTTATGGTGAAGACAACATCAGAGTGATTCTTGAACTGAGCTTGCCATACAGCTTCAGGACGAGAGATGCAAATCCTGCAGAGAAAGCAATAAATGGTTAAATTTGGACATAGGTGCCTGGAATTTCTGTGCATCCACAATCCAGACATGCAGTTAGAGTTCTGGCTGCATGTCAATGTCTGTGGAGCAGTTGGCAACCGGTGTGGGGAGCAGGCAAGATAAGGCTGCCAGAAGGAGGAGGTTACTGGTACCTGAAATAAGCAGCACTGTAGTTCTATCCACAGGGCCAGCAAGTCATGAGGGATGGGACTGTTGTAAATTGACAGGTGCTGTGTGCCAGTACTCTCAGTGAGTCCATAGTGCAAGAATTCTGTAGTCACCAGGAAATTCAGACAGAGAGACACTGTTCTTAAATGACTGGAATGAGACACATGATGGAATTGTGACACAGCCTTATCACCATTTTGGTAGAAGTCCTTGAAAATGAGAATTGAATTCTCATTGCTTTGGTTTTGGGCTTCTGACAATAATAACGCCAGTAGATACTAATTTCTAATCCATCTCTACTAATGCTGCTAGTTCTATAAAGTCGTTGAAATGCTAGATACCAGATGCAAGAAAAGTTTTTTTAATGATCCTTGTAGATGATGAGAATTTCTGTCATCTCAATGACCAATGGCCAAGGTATGATGTGAAGGTATACCTGGAGTTGTGAGCAGACAAAAAAATAAGAGGATTATATACGGCTCTTATTTTAAGTAGAAGATAGCAGGAAAAAAAAAAAAAAAAGAAAAAGAAAAAGAAAAAGAAGTGGTGAATGACAGCAGGAGAAACCTGTTTTCTAGAGACACCAGCAGGCTGCAGCTGGTGGTTTAGGAAGTGTGTGCTGGAAACTGACCTGTGGCATACCTGTGCCCATTGACTCCACAAACAACCTTACCCAAAGCCAGACCTCAGCGACACCAGTTGTATCAGATACTGCACCCAATGCTAATATTTTATCATGTTGACTCACTGTAGCAGACAAATGTGCTAGTGTTCACAAGCAAACCTAATTTATGAATTTGTAAATTAAGTTCATTGTGTATTGATTGGCCTGCAATACCATACATTATGTGTCATATTTGTACCTTCTTCTCTATTGATAATAATTCTAAGCTTCATACCCCTAACAAAAGCATGTAAATATTAACATGCAAGATTATTAGCAAGAGGAAAACAGATATTCAAAACACAGAGATAGAGAACTTCACTATCCACAAATTTCCAACACACTCAGTTTTTTTTTGGTGGTAAAGTTCACTGTGGTCCCAGTGCTCGTGTTTAATCAGTCATCTTGATTCCCATTAAAACAATTCTTTTGAAAGTTCTTTTGAAGCTGATAATAACAATTACATTCAGACTAGCATGTTTTTATGTGTTCTCATTTCATTTTCCCCTTTCTTAAATGCAGATACAATGTTGTTTTTTCTGTATTCATAAATGCAATCTTGCTTTGATAGCAGTTGTAGTCTTTTTCCCATGTGCCATTTTTCTTTATATTGCATCTGCACTGACAGTTGTTTGAATTTCCCAGCCCAAGGCCTTTATGAACTTGATAGTTTTGCTTTCCATTAGCTGTTAAAATCTCCTTTTATACTTCTTAATCCTAATATTATTTTTAATATTTTTCATATATTAAATCTTTTCTTAGTTCGTTCTTTTGTTAAGAACTAATGTTCTTCATAAACACAGAAACAGTGTTTTTAATTTGGGGAGTATAAATAAGTTGACTTTGGCTGAACTTCACTGAAAATCAGATTTCTTTTTTCATCCTTCATCTTTTACAGCTTAGGGAACTTTTCCTGTTTGTTAAATCTCCCTCCAGAGTTACAGCTCAGCTTCAATTCAGATAATTCTCAGTTGATCTCTGTACTTTGAGATTTCCAAAATACAAGCTTGTTTTTGAAATTTTTTATCCTTCTGCAGTTGATGTCTTTCCATTCATATTTTGTCCTGTAACTCATGCTGCAAGTTCCTAGCAAGATTTTAATCTTTGCCTTGGAAAACTTTTGCCTTCTGCTGTATTTGGGAACTTGAACTCTTATCTCATTATCCTTTCCAGCTGGTTACCCAAGTTTCTCCTTTTGAAACTTAAAAATTCCTCAAGCCCTGTATTACTTAACCAAATCAATTTGCTCCATAATTACGTTTTTATTTTATCCATTAGATAAATTAAAATTCATTCTTGTTTTATCATACAGTACTGAAAATATGCTAAAATCAAATTAAAACAAAACCTCTTCTGGATTTCTGACTTCTTTGTCTCTGCCAACTATCCCATTAGCAGTGTTTCATTATTAGTAGCTATTATTAATAACTTAGAGTTGCCAGTCTTTACTTGAAGAAGTGAGGTCACCAGTAACTGCATATTTCTCACATTTTCTTTACTGTATGTCATTACACGAAGATCTTCTTTATTATAATCTGAACCTTTGCATCTCAACCTGTTGATACCTATCTGTCATAGATGAGAATTTCTGGAGTTAGTCTTTTAAACAAAACTGAAAATAATCTTTTAAGAAGAAAAGAATAACTGGGTACAAAATTTCATCTTGGAAGCTTACAGTGATGAGAAAGTCTTTTGAGCTGGTTTCATTTAACTGACATTATGGAAAAGAACTAAAACATCTGAAGGAATACCCAGGTCAAGTTCAATATTCCAGTGTGCTCTGAAGTGTTTGAAATTCTACAAAAAACTTTTTGAAGACATAGATAAATAGACTGAAAATCACAACATTTGATACTGGATAGGTTAGAAGGCAAAAAGGACAAGCAGTTTGATAGAGGTATCACTATGGAATCTCAACCTGTTCTTCACAGTGAAAGCAGTTGAATTAATAAAAGCGGGACCAAAAACTGGTACACTGCAACTAAACTGTAACAGTGACACTTGCTCTTTCTCAAGTGTTGTTTTGCAATAGAAATTCATTAGCAATGTAAAATGGAACAGATAGTGTTTTTATTAAGAAATTGCAGCCCTTAAAAAACTGCATTTTTATTGGAAAATTCTGACTAAACTGGTTAGAAATGCCGAAGTGGACACTCCTTGTAGTCACCATCTTATCCTGTTCTTATTGTGACTTCTATGTTTTGGAAGCCAGTGTCCTCCCTGAGCTCCCTCACCCAGTGCTCCTGCAAAAGCTCTGCTGTCTTGCTAATATCTGAGGTATCTTTATGGCAGTGCAGCTGTTGGGAGTGCAAACACCATCTGACTGATTGTGGGAGTGAGGCTGAAGTTGTAAAGCTGGTACAGTTTACCAAAAGTGCTCATTTTGTCTTCCTCTTGAGCTTAGCTAGCTTTAGGATTTTCAACTGTTTTATTTTTGCTCTTGTTTGATCTCATGCCTGCAAAACTGTGAGTGCTGGTTCTTATCTTCTGTCATGCACTTGTCCTGTACTACACACATTCAGAAAAGGACACATTAAACAAAAGGGTATACTTACAGAAGGAAATAGGGGAAAAAAAGGAATCATTGAAGAGTTCCCTTGAGGAATGCAGTGACATGAGAAAAAGCTTGAACTGCCAGGGACACATCATCACTGGCTGAGCTGAGCAACAGCCCTGAGGAGTGGAAGTGTGGACTATCACAAGGCCCTGCTGAGAGAGGAAGATGTCAATCTCATCTGAAGAGAAGAGGCTAATAGCAGTGAAAAATAGCAGCAAGGGTTTTGATGTCCCAGAAGAGCAACCAAGGGCAGTAGCTTTCTGAGTCATGATTTGTGGAATCATAGAATGAGTAAAGTTGGAAAAGAACTCCAAGATCATCTAGTCCAACCATCTACCTGCTACCAATATTTCCCCAGTAAACCGTGTCCCTTAGTACAACATCTTAACAATTCTTGAACACCTCCAGGCTGATGACTCCAATACCTCTCTGGCAGCCCATTCCACTGCCTGACACTCTTTCACAGAGAAGAGATTTTTCCTAATATCCAACCTGAGCCTTCCCTTGCGCAGCTCGAGGCCATTCCCTTTCATCCTATCTCTGGTTATGTGGAAGAAGGGGCCAACTCCCACCTTGCCACAAGCTCCTTTCAGGCAGCTGTAGAGATTGATAAGGTCACTGTTAAACAATCCCAGTTCCCTCAGCTGCTTCTCCTAAGACTTGTGTTTCATGTCCCTCATCAGCTTCGTTGCCCTTCTCTGAACACACTCCACACCCTTGATGTCTTTCTTGGAACGATGGGCCCAAAAGTGAACACAGTACTTAGGGTGCAATCTCACCAGAGTTGAGTACAGGGGGACAGTTACCTCCCTGCTTCTGCTGGTGATGCTGTCTCTGATACAAGCCAGGAAGCCATTGGCCTTGGCCACCTGGGCACACTGCTGACTCATGTTCAGCCGAGCATCAGTCAATACCCCAGGCCGTTTCCTCTACACAGTCTTCCAGCCACTCTGCCCCAAGCCTGTAGCATTGCCTGGGGTTGTTGTGACCTAACTGTAGGACCCAGCACTTGGTCTTGTTGAACTTCATCCCATTGGTCTCAGCCCTACTATCTAGCCATCCAGATCCCTCTGTAGGGCGTTCCTACCCTCAGGCAGAATTCTTTTATTCAATGACCATATTAAAGAGAGAACTTGTGGGAGGAGAGAGAGAAGTATACCATCACAGTAAATTGTTTCTAAGTCATTTAGTCCATTCCTTTGCACAGCTTTCTCTTGCCCTCTCTTTTTAATAATGGTTGAATAAATTTAAAATATATTTCAATATTTTGAAATGCAAAGTGTGTATATTTTTCTAAGCAATCTCGGAATGGAATATTTTCAGTTTTGTGGAAACCAATCCTATTTTTAATCATTGAATGATTACTGAATTCATCCAGGGTTCACAAAAATTTTGACAGAAGTGACTGGTACTACAGCGAATGGGCTAGCCCTTGGAAAAAAAAATCTAAACATTATTAGCTTTTAATACTTGATGCCCAATGGGCACCTAGTGTGTTGTGAAAGATAAGTAAAATTTAAGTGGATTATTTATGCAGTAAAAAAGCCCCATATTTCATTATCGTGATATATGGCATATATTCCATTCCAGAGAAGGCTTCATATATCAAATGTGTCACACAGCTTGTACCTTTTTCTGCAGCATGCATATACTACATGACAGAAGACATAATTTGAGTTACAGTTGGTATATTAAAGCCCTCCTGTGCATGGAGGTATTGTTTATAAAGGTAACATACAATTGTAATTTTTCAACAGGGACTAGTTTCATTCTTTTGTTTTAAGCAGAAGAATAGGAAATAATGTAAAATCTCGATTAAGAGGCAAGGATTGTATTTTCAAAGTTATCCTTCTCGTACTTTTATCTAGTTAAATGCTCGTACTGATGTTCAATCTTTCTATCCAGAACCGACACTCAGCACATCTTAGAAAGATGGAGAGAAACTTGACCTCTTTTGCAGCTTTTATCCACAAGTTAGTGAGGGATCATCCTATACTGTGCTGTAAGATTTGAGAGGCCATGTAATTGCCAATGCGCTTGGCTGGCTACTGCAAAGGTATTGCATGGTCATATTGTGTCAGGATGAGTGCTCAAAGATTTCTGATACCTGACTACACCACTCAAGCCTGGATTTGTACACAGTTTCAGTGTTTACGCAGTTTCATCTATAGAGTCGGAAGTATAATCTTAGTGACATGGCTGGCCTCGAACATCAAATCTTGTCTTGAAGAAAATCAATTAAAATAAGAGTAAAGGGTTTACTGAAAAATGTATTTTAAAGAAAATATCTGATACTTGGAAGAATCCAAACAGTACTAAACAGTCCTAGATTATCACATGGTTTGCCTGAGGCTTTAGATGCTTTGGAAGCCTAAATTTACACACAAAGATGGAGCTTTATTTGCATGCATTTTTCATTTAGTCTCAAACTGTCAAGAAAGTATATGTACACAAAGTGTTGCAGAGATATCTATTAAATCATTTATAGGTGAAGTTGTCAAATTTACATACTTAATTGCACACAACCGAGCACCAGTGCACAAAATCAAAACTTACTCTCACATGAGAAAAGAAGCATGGATTTGTAACTTTGTGTGTGTGTAAAGAATTGATTGATATTTATTTTGAGCATTATTTGTATTGTTTGCTTTGTGACAATGCATGAAAAAGGACAAAAAAATCTTACATTACACTTTGTTAGAGACAACTGAGGAGATAGTGGATAATTAGTTTTAAATATTTTTTGTCACCTTCAAATAGCAATTACGTATTTCATAAATATTTTATCTATACAAATATTATCATAAGTTAACTATAGATCTTCCTCTGTAAGAACAAACTTATACTGAAATCCTGGGTGTATTATAGTCACAGGGAGAATTGCCAAGACTTCAGCAGGACGAGGATTTCATCTCTAGTCACACTCCTGCAAAGAAAGAGTAGATACTATAAATCTCTCTTCCGTATCATATACGATATTAAATGTAGATATTCTTCTAGCACCATCCTATTCTCTTCAAAATCTGCTATTGTAAAAGTAACCATTCTGAGATGGTTCAAAATGATGATAAAATTAGCGCATCAAATTTGAATTCTGACTTTGCTCTGAAATATAGCAGGATGTTAATTTCAGTGAAACTGTAATTTGATAAATGTTTGCAAAGAGATAAACTAAAACCAGAATAATTTTTTTATTTTTTTTTCATTTTTTGGTATGTTGTTTATTTATTAACTTCTAGTGAAAAGATGATTTGTATTTTTTGCCTTGGGGCAGGAGATAAAAAACTGCATCTAAAATTCCCTATTTATTTCTAAGTAATACAGTACTGTATTGAAAATCATAAAAACAGAGACTGCAAATTGAATTCCAATAACTCTACTCTGTGAAAAACAAAAACTCCATCTAGTAAATCGGAAAGCATTATTGACAATTATATGCAAATTACCAGTCTTTTGGCAGACTCTTCAAAATTATTATCTTATGGCAACTCTGTAAATTACACAGTTATGCCAGTAATGTCAGATTGTTCATTATACTTTATTGATACATTCACATTCCATTATATTGGAATATTTTTGATGGATCTTATGAGACTTTCTTATTTGCTTATTTTTTTTCCAGCTAAATTTCCCTTGCATTTGTACTTACCCTCAGAGTCTTAACTTCTTGTAAAGCTGAAGTGACGGAGCAAGTGAACTGGTTGAAGGACCATCACCTTTCAGTGTTTTTTATATCCTGAAGGCCACCAGATAATGCAGGCAAAAAATGAGTGTTGTATTGTCGTTGTAAGACTTCATGGAGTCCTGTGAATACCTTCTCTTTTCAAACCTGGTCACTCTTGAGCTCAGGCCACGTATTCCTCTCCCTGCCCCAAATTCAGTAGCCTATTTTTCTTCCTGAGCTGAGAACAAATTTACTATTGCTTCTCTGCTACGAAGTTTGTGCTCACTCTCTCTATTACAGCTTATATTTAATAAACGAGGAACAGGCACCCTGTTTATGTTTATTCATAACAAGTTTAGGTGTTACTTTTGAAGATAAAGAAACGAGTTTGATGATACACAATATCAGCTACACGCTCTGCACTGATAGCAAACTTTAGCAATCAAGGAAAGATAAAAAGGTTTTGCAGAATTTAATCACATACTTCAAAGTAGGCTTAAGAACATATATTTCAGAAATTGAGATAAAGTATGAATGTTTAATTTATCTTCCTTCTTTTTTACCATGAGTGTTTCTGATTCTGTTGCTAATAACCACATTGCTTGTCAGCCAACACCTCTTTCATTATTTTTTTTTTTTAATGGAGTTATTTTTTACTCCTTTTCTGAAGTAACGTCTGTTGAAAAAAAAACCCTCTCTTAATTAGCTTTTAGTTTTCCAAAGGATGTGACTAATGCTTAATTTTGCTTGTGTAGATGACATATGTTTTTTGGGGTGTCTTGATATATTTTACACAATCGTTGGAAAAAAGAAAGTTGATGTAAAAATAAGTAATTTGTGAGCAATGTCACAAGCTGAGGTTCAGCTCTGGTAACTCCATTTCTAGAGTAATCTGTGACCATATCTCTATGTGATGCTGAGGATAGACAGTGTAGTGTTCCATTTTGGCTGGTTGTTGCAATAAAGTGAGAAATACGCTTCTCTGCTATGACTAGAGTCATAGAGGTAACTGTGAACTTGTTTGGGCAAGGTTTCTAACCAGTTAAGAAGCACCACCTTGCATAATATTTTCCTGTTTTTCTTTTGGATATTTTTAATTGAATCTTGGTAATAGGGATACTGTTTAAGCAAAACTCAAAACACATCTGTGCCCTTTTTTATAAAATCAAATTAAATATGACTGTGATGTTGTGAACAAATACTTAATATTTATGTAGGGGCAATGTTTTGTCTAGAATGAGTATACTTCTCCAGATTGTATCAGCTAACTTCCATGCCTCATGTGATGTAGTGTGTTTGGAGAAGAGCAGCTCTTTTTTCCTTATTCAGGTCCGCCTGCTAATCTTCGAAGTGGAAAAGTCAGGATGAAGGGCACCTGTCACAGACTGAAATACAATTTTTTGGAAGACTTAAATTAATATATTTTTTACAAGTCTTACTGAAATGAAATTCTGGTACATCTTGATAGTATTGTCAGAGACCCCCTTCTTTCTTCATTCTGTAGCTATAAAAGTGTCAAACTGAGAATAAGAGCTGACTGATGTTTGTACATTTCAGAATCCCAAAACTATTTCTCCAGCGTGAGGACTGACAGCAGACTCTGCCTGGTCACAAAGTAGTCTATTTTCGAAGAGACAAACTTTGAGGAAACCTCTTGATTTATATTAGCTTTTGTTTAGCTTTTCTCTTTGCTGGTTCCAAAAACGTGATCATGATAGAACAAAGAAAAATCAAAGAACAAAGGATTAATATCTCAGTGGCAAACAGTGCTGACAGCCAAGCTGGTAGTTAGTGCAGAAAGCTGTTAGCTTGTGGTAAAAGGCTCTGTGGGCCTCCAACATTGGTACCATGGGTTTGTGTGAAGAAGGTGCTACATCTATTTTAGATCTTGCAGTTCTGAGACTTGTTCTTTCTTTGGGGTTCAAAACTAAGTGATGTAAACACAGAAGGAAATATTGCACATCTGTACAGCATACATCTCACTTGCTACTTTCCAGAGACTGAAGAACTCAGGCTAAGGACTGTGCTATAGAAGCTGCTGAGAGCCAAGGTCTTCATGAGGGACTGGGGGTGGACCTGCTGGCTCAAGTGCCGGCCAAAGAGTAGAGCAGATTCAGTTTGTGGGGAGAACATGAGAACCATCTGAAAATTCATTGCAGATTAACATTATTATTTAACATCCAGCCTGTGGCCAGTTTAAAGTAATCATGGTAAGATATTTCTTTGCATGTTAGCAGGCATTGTTCAGATAAACAAACACTAATATTCTGAGTGACTGAAGGAGTTGGACCATGTAAAGGATACCAGTCTAAAGGTCAGCCTTAGAACTTGAAATTCAAGCGCAGTTTTAAAAACAGAAGGCTCCGAAATTGTAACATTGCACATAGATATTAGGCCTGAAGAGCAGGTCTGCTATTTTGGCATATTAGTAGCGCTAAGTGAACTCCTGCTGTGTTTTGGGTCTGTGTAATGCCAGCTCTTCAGTATATCTGGCTTCTTTCCTAACACTGTCTCATTATACTTTCTGAAAAGGAAAACATACTTCCTAGAAGCTACCTACAAGGTGGTTTGGCTTAGCCTTCTTGTTTTTTTTTTTTTTTTCCAGTTTTTTACGTTTTCCTTTCTTTCATGGCAGCAGAAAGCACAGGCTCCCATGAGAATTCCTCTGGGCTACAGTTCATTTACAGCTGATTTTAGAGACAGTGCAAGAAGAGTACTTTGATTCTGAGCATGTCTGCTGTCTTCCTGACTGAAACAGGGAAGTGCATAAATCCAGATATTAAAATGAATAGACAAAAAAACAGATGTTTTACGAAAGCTCTAGAACCTTAAAACCTTTGTTTGTTCTGTATTTTACTTGATTATCTGAACATGTTCTCACTTTCCTAGCAAACAACTGCAAAGAGAAGTGCAAACAGTCAAAGGGAACAGCAAAGAGGATTTTAAAAATGCATGCAATTACAGAGGAGTTTAGACAGAGAAAATCCTTCCCTTTGGCTTCTGTGTTTAAAGTGAATTGCTGCAAATACTGTACAGTGTAAGTAGTGGCTTACCTCTGCACACTGTTTTGTGAGAGATGTGAGGCTGGTGGGATACGTTAGTTGTTTTATTTTGTTGCAATAAGATGGGGGGGTGCATGGAGTCCTTTCCTTCATTGCTTTCCATTTCCATGAGAGACCAATGGCGGTAAAACAGAAAAATGTGACTTGATAAAGCTGGAAATAGCTGTTTTTTCCAGTTCCCTTCTGAGAATTGTGTGTGGTCTTTGTAGCACTTGGAATTCTGTATGATTAGAAGAAAAAGCTAAATAATTTGACACAACAAAGCAGTGCACAACTTCAGCTGCTAACAATGACTTAGTAGCTTGCCTGTCTTTCCAGAATCTGACAAGTGCCTGAGGAAAGACAAACAACTCCTATTGTGAGAAGGAAGGAAGAAGTATTAAATGCGGCTGATTTTGAAAGGAAAAAAGAAAGTCTTTGCATGACAAATGAAAATAGAAATGCAAATCAGCTCCAAATACTTAACATATCTGATAAACAATTGCATAAAAATAGCAAGTGGAGACTTTAAAGACCTTCAGACATTCTGTATTCATATTAACTGTTAGAGTAGCCTTACTTAATTTAGGAATAAGTGTTTACACTGCTGGACACAAACATATTCTCCCTGATTGGGTAGACATTTCTGTGGCACATGCAAGCATCAGCTCCTAAACTTCAGGATTTTAGTCACACAAATGATTAAAATTATATCACAAGAGCTGAAAATATGCTCATAGGCTAAGATATTGCTCAACATTTCCTGAAGCACAAGAAAAAAAGTGTGACATGGAGAATGTGGGGGAAAAAAGAGAGAAAGAAGAACATTGTCTAATCATAGTGTGTTGTTCAGCGGTGTCTGCACAGATCATCTATTTGAGCTGATTGTGCCCATCTACTTAAAGGGTTGTTTTCTGATAGCCATATTTCAGCTATTCTGCAATCTAGAAAAGCATCTCTGCTCTATCACCTCTACAGGTACTGACTCCAAAATAATTTATATAGTGTAACCTGTAAGAAAGCCTAACAAAAGCAAACAATATTGAATCTGCTGGGCCTAAGGTGGATCACCTATTTTGAAATGTTTATTTTAAAAGAAAGGAGGCACCACTCCCGCGTGCAGAGTCTCTACTTTAGTAGGATAACTAACCCATAGGTCAATGATATGTTGGTTTTTTTATTCTTTTTTCTCCCATTGTGGTTTTTCTCTGTAACATGCACATTTTTGAAAATACAAGCACCTTCTTCTTCGCATTTATCCATGCCTCTTACAGTAGTGCTACTGTTTCAGAATACTCCATGGAAACAGAAGCAATAATACACAGTGTGACTTGAATTTCAATTTCCAGACAAGGCATTGGAAGTGTTAAAATTTCAGCTTAACCTGTTGTGCAAACAGATGTCATAACAACACATAAATTCTTTTCCAGCTATGGTTTGCCTAAGGAAAAAAGAAATTCTAAAGGGAAATCATAAAATAAGCTTTAGCATGAGATCAGATCTGGTTAAACATTTTTTGTTTGCAAGTATATGTTATTTATGATCATTCATAATGTTCTCCAGCCTTCTTAAACTCCGGTCACCAAACATAATCCAATGACAATGAATTCCCTGGATGTCTTACAGCTGCAAAATAAAAATGGATGTTAAGATCTTGGAACAACCTTCTAGTTCACCATCATTAGCTAAAATAGTGTTTTCTGTTGAGAAAATATAATATAAACTTATTTTAATAGGGTGGCTTTGGGACTCAAATGGTAAACTTGTCTAGTAAATACTGAACTATTGTTCTTTCCCTTTAATAAGAAGTGTTTTATTACTACTTACATCTTTCGAGCTTAATGCTTTCATTAATCAGCATATCAAGGAATGGCATTAAACATTAATAAGACATAGAAACAGGTGATTTTCTTTCAGATAGCTGAACTATAACACAGAAATTCTGTGGCTGATATTAGCCCCACTTTCCTGTAGCAGACTGAGGAGATGGATTATATACCTGTACTTTTATTCCTCCATCAGCTTGCTCATCTGTGCCCCAAACCAAACTGAACAAGACTTTCAAGATCGTCTTTAAGGAGTTATCCTCTGCTGTGTCCAGTGGCTACCTGGTGTTTGCAAAAGCTTTATGCACTTTGCCTCACAGTTTACATAGCAGAGCTATGATATTTCGGTGGAAATGGCAGCATTCTGCACTAAAGGAAAATGAACAAAGAAAATTTCAAATAGTTGGTGTTATAACAGGGTGCAAGACTTAGAAGCAATAGAACTGTTTTTTTGTTGGTTTTTTTTCCTCTTCAAGTAGACTTGAAACTTTGGTGAGAAATGGAAATCTGATTCCTTCCCTCTGCACAAGTATGGTGGCCCTGAAGAGCTCCCATCACAGCTGCAAGTGGTTAGGAAGCACTCATTCATGCTCACTGCTCCCTCCAGCTTCTGTGAGCAAACTACATCTTTGAATTCCCATCTGCTTTCCTTGACACCTCCCACAATGCACATTTTTTTCTTATTGAAAGGCAACACATGATAGGTTATCCTGATATCCTCGTTTTTTTAATGTGTAAAACAAGAGTTCTATGAAAGTCCTCATTTTCAAGGGATGAGACATGATTTGTGAGGCTTTTTACTCTCAGAAACTTAATTTGTCCTCTTTTTCTTTTGACAGACTATTTATCTCACCTTGGCTAAATCATCTATATAGATAATAATTCATATTCCAGTTGTCAGGAGGTTCTGCTATTTTATGTTTCCTTAGCACAGGTTAGAAATAAGTAAATTAATATTCTTCCAGGCTGAAATTATCATTTATTACATTCTGTTATGTTGTATTTCATTCTCTGTGTAGTCAAGAATACAAAGCCAGCACTTTTTCCCCAAAACTTCAATATTTTACAGTTTTGCCTCTCACTACGTTTCTCTCTCTCTCTCTCTCTTTTTTTCCTCAGTCTAATTCCAGTGTGCTCTGCATATGTCCTGCCCCAGTCATAACAAATCTGCATCAAGTAGCCATCTGGGCAGCCCACACTGTGCTTTCACTTATGAAGGACAATTCTCCTGCAGGAGTTCTCTTTCTCAGTCCAATGAGAAGAGTATTAAGGATTTCCTCTAGGAATCTTCCTAGCACAGTCCTGGTTTGGAGTGTCTGTGGATAAAATACATTCCAGTTAGCTAGAAAGTATTTGCCTATTTGCTCCTAAATTGCAAGAGCGGGAGTCGAGATAAATATTTCCTTGCAGAATGAAAACAGTAGGTTTTTCCACAACTCCGTTTCTATCCTTTTCCATTAAAATTTAAAATACTCCTTGAAGAGAAAATCTAGGTATTTTTTGCATACTTAGAAACTAGCAAACAAAAAGCACTCATTTTACATTCTAGTCATAGGTGGTATCTCACTCTGTGTACCTAAGAAAAGCCCTTAAAGACTGGTGAAATATGTCTGAGCTGATTAAAGAAGAATTGTATTGCCTTTTAAGTTACTGTTATGAGCTGAGCGTTATTTTGTCTGATCCTAATATTAATTTAGAATTTTATGCAAAAAAAAGTTTACTTACAGTTTAGCCTTTTGTATTATAATCAGTGGTGTTTATTTCAGCATGCCAGTTTGTATGTTCCTGGGACATGTCTTCAGACAGTTGCGTTTCTATAACTCAGCATCTCAAAATTCCCTCTCATGACTCAGTCTCCATTTATTTGTAATGTTCTCCTAGTAGTTATCTGAGACCAGTGAAAAACCTAGAACATGGTGTACTATTTAGTGAAATTTGTCAAAACTATGTCACTTGGTATAATTTTGTGAATCGTTCCATCTTAGTAGTAGCAACTGAAACATTTGCTTAAAATCATATCTCCTATTTTGAAAATTGGAAGCTAAGGAGCAGCTAGGCTTTCAGGGCAAACATTCAGCTTGTGCACATTTCATATAAGGAGGTGAGCTTAGTTTTTAAAAGTGCAGTCTGTCAGAGCTTGGTCATGCACCATGGGCAGACCAAAATACAAGCAATATGAAAATCACATTTCTGTCCATGTTGTTTGTTTGTTTTTCTCTCATCCAGCACTCTAAAGGATTGCTAAGGCTTCTGTAAATGTCAGAAGTTTATGTCATAGTGTTCAGCACTCCATAAAGCCTTGCACATCTTCTGTGTTCACATGGTACTTAATTATTATTCAAAGTCAGTTAGAAATTTCCTCCTTGAAGCAGCAGCAGCTCTTCTAGGTAAAAATAAATACATTTATGCACTTGAGATGTTCATTAAGGCAATAGCTTGGGTATTTTTTTCAGTATTTAGACATTATTTTGCTTCTATTAGTTCTGATAGTAGCTTTTCCACTCAAAATAATGGAGCTTGTAACATTAAAATCAATTACACTTACAGATATCCTGGATGAGCTATACTGTCCTTGCTCTGCAGGTCGCATTTCCAACTTTGAAGGCTACAGTATGAATTCAATACGTGTAGGCATTAAGAATTAACACGAGATACAAAGTCTTTCTGGTTGTGTTCATAAAATGTCAGCCATGTAGTAGCCTAGAGTTCTGTTAGCACGGTAAACTAGGATGCAATGAGAAATGTTTCAGAGGGACTTATTTTGGTATTTTGGAAATCTTAGTAGTATTATGACCTTGGATTGTCCAGATTTGTTATTAACCTTAGGTGTGTCCTATATCCTGTTGAGCCTGCATACATGGAATACATATGAGGAGTGGCTGAAATCCCTTAGTTCTTTTCAAAGAAGAGAACACTGAGGGGATACCTCATGCCCTGTGGTTTCTTCACGAGGGAGAGCAGAGGAGCAGGCACTGATCTCCTTTGTCTGGTGACAGCGATACGATCATGGAAATGACAGAGCTGCAATAAGGGAGGGTCAGGCTGGATATCAGGAAAGGTTCTTCCCTGAGAGTGTGGTCAGGCACTGGAGCACGGTCCTTAAGGCCGTGGTCATGGCACTGAGCTTGCTGGAGTTCAGAAAGCATCTGGACAATACTCTCAGACATCTAGTTTGTTTTTTTGGGTAATTTTGTGTTGAGTCAGGAGTTGGGATATTCTATTATGTATATGCACATATGTATGTATTTCACTTGAAGTTTCTGCTGTACTAAAGCTACTCATGCAGTCTGGACTGGAAATTCTGAGCTCTTAGATGCTGTTTTGCTGTAATCATGATGGCCCAACTCAATTTCAGCCCTTACCTGCCTGGATCAGCATGGAGCTGGATCAGCCTATGCCATTCTTTACTGTGGGACAAAACTGAGAACATTACAACAAATATTGTTGCTACCTCCTAAAGCGTTGCATGAGGTGTCATTCTAAGAGGGGACTTTGAAATAGGTGTGACAAGTTAGAACAGTGAAGAGCACAAGGGTGAGATGCTTTTGCCAGTGAAGGAGGATGGAGGTGTAGAACTGGGGAAAACTCCACTGCCCAAACAAGAAATTCACTCACTCCTAAGATTAAAACTCAGAGTGTTTGGGAATTGCAGCATTAGATCTGATTTTGAGAGGTCTTTTTCTTACTGAAAATCAGATAGTTTTTAAGTGCCAATTTATTTTCTGAAATAGGGGATTCTGCTTTTTCTTTCGCCGTTTTTCCGCCATTGATCTCTTTGGCCTGAAATTGAGAGGTTTGTAAAATGTCAGATGATTTCATTTGATTTTGATCAGATTGCAGGTTAAAAATTAAAAGTGGGACCAAAAAAGTTAATTTTTTTTTCTTTTTTTTTTTCTTTTTTTTTTTTTTTTTCTGGTAAACTGCTTTCTTTCTTTCATGCTTGAGTTATTATAAGATGATTTTAATTTAATATTGTGTAGCTATATTTGCTCCAAAATTACATAAAACTTATATGACTCATATTATGGAGGAACAAGGTACATTATAAAGTGTGTTCAAAAGAATTGTCTTCAGATACTAATCAGCTTTTGAAGGAGGAGGAGAATTTGTGAATGTACAACTCCCGCAATTTTCACCCTGGGAGTCAGCACTGATTCTTCTGTTGATACATTCCTTTTGGTAAAGCAAAATATAAATAACAGCATATAATATCCACAAGCACAAAGAAATACCCAGTTCCTATTTTTTACCTTTTCTTAATATTCTTATTTCTTTGCTGTTTATACTTGCTAGTGAAGTACAGCTCAATCTTTTTTGAAGGGTAAACAAACGCCACAGTATCAAACTGTTTTGGTTTAAGGACATGCAAAGGCAGTGCGATAAAGGGGAGACATTTTGTTATTACTGGTACTTCTCCAAGAAAGGTTGTTGTTTTTATTGAGTGGAAAAATGTCACATTTATCCAGTATTCCCTACAGCATTGATCCAGTCTATTGCATATTTGGAAAGTCAGTTCAGTTCAGCCACAACAAATTGTAAAGCTTCGTATAAAGCTATCTAGTCCCTAAAGATTCTCATTTGGCACTTTTGCCTTGAGAAGTCCGTGGAGGCAATAGACTTGCAGAAGTTTAAGGTGTTTACAGACTGTACATCAACTACTACAACGTTTCCTGGAATACTGCTTATTACTTTTGGCTAAGTTTTCCATACCTAAACTTCATCAGGGCAGTCTCCTGACTGCATTAACAGATGATGGAGAAAGAAGCTCTTTCTCTGCTTCTGTTCTTGATTGATTTTTTTGTTTGTTTTGGCTTGGTTTGGTTTTGGTTTTATGTTGCTTTTTTTTAATCTATTTTATGAAACTTTGTGGGTTTTTGGTTTTTTTTTTTGTTTTTTTGGGGTTTTTTTTTGTTTGTTAGTTTGTTTTTTGCTTAAACTCTTTCCCTGTTCTCCTAGCATAACAAAGAAACCTAAGCTCAAACCCAGTTGTTTTAGACTATGCCAGCCTACTTGCCTTAATTTACTGTAAAAAGGCTGGGTGGTCAGTGGAGTAACTGTATGTGCTTGAATTTGAGAAAGTTCAGAAAGAAAATCACTTACACTGCTTAGGGCTCAGAATATGAGCAGTTAAGCTTCCTTTTTGTCTTCAGGAGGAATATAATGACCATAGCTTTTCTAAGAGCTAGACTCACAGCTCGGTGAACTCCACAACTTGAACTAGAATCTTGCCACTTGAAAAAGACAAGTTTTGCACTTTGCTTCCAAAGAATTGTGGACTGTTTCTTAACACACTGTTAGGGATGTATTCTACTTTGCAGGTAAGAGTGCACTTGTTTGGATATGGCACAGTGAACATACAGTGTATGCTAACATAAACCACTAGCTTATACCCTGAATAAAACTAGAGAGGGTGTGACATGATTTAGTAATACTTCAGTATACATCAGTGTACTTATTTTGCATCTTTGGAAAATTTGCATGATGGTTGTAAGTGCCTACGCAAGCTGAAGCTGTCTTCACTGCTAGTCTTATGTTAACAAGATTATGCTAAAAGGAATTCACCTGATGCTGCTATCTCACTGTCATTCTGCCATGCAGACAAGCTTTTTTTCTCTACTGGACTGAATATGATGGAGTGGTTCCTTCCTTCCTTCCTTCCTTCCTTCCTTCCTTCCTTCCTTCCTGCCTGCCTGCCTGCCTGCCTGCCTGCCTTCCTGCCTTCTTCCCTCCTTCTCTCTTTTTCTCTTTCTGCCTTGCCTTGCCTTCCTTTCCTCTTTCAGTCTCTCTCTGTCTCTGTCTCTCTCTCTTTCTGTCCCTTCCTCCCTTCCTCTCTTTATTTCTTTCTAAGCATGAAAAGAGTCCCCGCATCAGAAAAAAGCCTTCCAGCCTGATGTTTAGGTCATAGTTCTCCAGTGTCTGTAATTATTTATAACATGTGGAATGGTTTCTACAGCAGAGACTGGGAGCTTTACAAAAATAATCAAACAGACTTACTCCAAAATACCTCTTATGTGTTTGAATTCGCTCAGATAAAAGTGGGAACAAAGCCTGTGTCTCACAAATTTGGGGTAATGGCAATGATTACTGGACTGGGTATTTATTATAAGGTGGCGTCACATCATTCTTGGTAAATCTGTCCTTCAGAATCATTAGTTATGGAAAATTATTTCATTGAATTTCTACATTTCTTTTTTGATAACCCACACAGTCTTTTTACTGCAAATGCTGTATTCATTTGGGAATGTGCAGCTCTAGTTTCAGTATAAGAACTTGATTTCCTAGGGACCAACACTCTGTGGGTACCAACTGTTTTTTGTATACATTGTTGGCTATATGAGTAAACATAGTTTTTACAGTAAACATGCCATGTTAAAATATTTATCTGATGATTTCATAAATCACTTTATATGTAATTAAAATGCTTTCCATTTGATTGAGGCCCACAGAAATATAAACTCATTTTAATTATCTTAGAGGCTTTGCCACTAACTTAAAAATAAAGTGTCTTGTTTGAATGAAAATAATGTTTTTTTCAATGACACTATCAACTATGGGTATAAACTGGCTTTTCACCATGACTTTATTAATTACAATAGAAAAGCTAATAGAACTTAAGGTCTGGTTTTACATAAGCTTTGATTAGAGAAAGTTAGAGGAAGTTTGTGTAACAAAATCCTTCAGTACATAATAATAATAATAATAATTACTAATAATTAATAATAATAATAATAACTTCTACTACTATTACTACTATGACATCAATTAATACTCAGTTTCCCTTTCCTCTAGGTGGAGTCAGCCTTTTTTCCTTTGGGCAAATTTTGTATATACATTTGCTTTCCTTTTTGTGTATGTGCTAAGATTGAATGATTAAAGGAAAGTGGGCTTTCATCTCTGTAATTAACATTTGCATGAAGCATAAAATGTGAAAATTAGAATTGAGGATGCAGTCGAGGGGGAAGCTGAACCCGTCTGATCTTTCCTGATTTAAAACCATTTGACAGACCAACTCTTTGAGATTCCAGCCCTGTTCAATGAAATGCCAGTGGGGAACTGCAATTGGGAGGGATGCATCCATTCATCCCTCTCAGGCAGCTCAGTATTGTGTGGCAAGGAGAGACAACAACCTCCACTTCTCAGGGTCTTTGTGTATGTGTTCTGCCAGGGTTAGAGGGAGGCAGACATTGTCTCCTGGTCTCAAACAGAGGCTTCCAAGCACTTCAGGAGCCTCTCATAAGCATAAGAATCCAATGTTTACTCCCCATCTCTGCCTCCTTACTTCTGTTTACACTAAAGGAAAGAAGCAAATGTCTGCACTGAAATGAGATAGAGGAAGAGGAAATATTGCTTAACATAAGTGTATTTCACTGTTTGTGTTCAATTCCACACACATTAAATGAAACAACAGTGAGTTGGAAACCAGGTTTGCTTTTGAACAGTATATATAACCATTTTGTAATGTTTAGATTATAAATAACATAAGACTGGATAGCAAGATGAGCAATCCTGTGTTGAGTTGTCTGAGGTAGTGATGCCTAAGAATTAAAAAAGGATTCTTAAATATATATGGTCTTCTTTGGTACAAGAAAGGCTTGGAAGTACGGTGCTGCCAAAAAAGAGCTCAGTTGCAGGCTCCAGGCTTCCCAGTGCAAATTAGGAAAAGGAAAGGCCTGAACAACACAGCATTTATATCTCTTAATCAGAACTGGCCAGCTCTCAGCATCCTGTGGCAGAGGCACTGCAAGAGCAGGTGTTGCTGACCTACTCTGGGGCCTGAGTAGAAGTCAGCCTCCTTCTGGGTGAAGTACTGCAGGCAGAGACTTGTGTTAGTGCAGCTCTTCTCAAGACCTGTGAAATCCTCTGAAAAGCCCCAAGACATCTCTTTCTGACTGGCACTCATAGCTCAGCTGTCTTGATGTGGAAGGCAGAGCAGAACTGTTGGTCTTTCAAAGGCGTGTGACTGGCAATAATTCATAGGCACTTTTAGGACTGCACAACATTTTCTGAAGATTTGCACACTGTTCCTCAGGCTCCCGTTTCAAGCTTCCAAATAGTGGCATGGATCTCAACTGGGTTTGTATGTTAAGAACTGGAATATTCTTTGAGGAAGCAAGTCCAGAATGTAGCAGAGAAAGATGAAAATGATTAGGAAAAAGCAAACTGTTTTTTTTTTTTTCCCCCCCTAAGAAAACAAGAAAGCTATGGAACTAACCCTAGTTAGAGCCTGCAAGCTGTTACATAATTTTAGCTATATCTAAATCTGCAGAAGAGAAATTGTGCAGACCCACTTGCAGAGTCTGTACTGCTCTACTGCTTCTGCTCCAGTGCTGAGCTCTGTTGTCCCTGCAGGGCTCTGCTCTTGGGAACCTGAGCCTACTCTGGGTTAAGTTTCTTCTTCTTTCCATCCCTGCCATACTTCACAGCTGATCACTGTCCAGAGATGACTGTCCTTTTCCTTGTGATTTCTTGCTTATGGTATGTCTGTAAGGTAATGCATAGAAAATACTTAACTGGCATGCTGTATGTTGATTGCAGATTATCAAAATTAATAAGCCTTATCTTACAGTGGTAATATATTAATAAAAACTATAAGTAGCTTTGATGAGTGTAGATTAAGGCTTTTTTTTTTTTTCCTAACATCTGTGAGTGCACTTCTTTCATTGTCTACTGTGCACATGTAGGATTAAAATAGTGTTTTAGAAAAAAACGTCAGATTAGAAAGCTAACAATTGTAATAATTAAAAACAAATCAGTTTTTTTTTTGTTTTTTTTTTTTAGAAATGCACTTATGCATTTTAGTACCTTTGATGAAGATATATATTATAATTTCTAATTGCTGTGATAGAAGTAGAATAGATTTATGGGGGCTAAGATAAGTCCCTTGATGAGAAGAAGTATAGGGAACAGATGACAGTAATGATGTACGTAGGTAATAAGTGAATATGAATCTCCCACACATCCAGAAGAACAAAGAAACAAACAAACAATTCAAGCAGCATCATAAACAGAAATGTACATTTTAAAGCAGACATTTTAAACTCTTTTTTGGAACCACCATTTGAGTTTACTTCTTATGTAATTAGTATCAGACAGAATTTAATGTTAATGTGTGAGCATGCATGAATTCATCCAGATACATATGAAGGCATATAAAATATATTTAGTACTTGAGCACAGCTAGCAGAACGATGTCATCATGCAAAGAGATGTTCACACTGCATAATTACCTTATGACAAACACATACATCGGGATTATAAAGAATCTTCAATCAAAGAGCTGTGCCGTTCTGCATACGGTATAATTTTAAGTAGAAATGTTCCAGCTGTTGCCAGTACTACTGTCAAGCTTGTATCTAATCACTCCTGGTAGCAAAAAGCCTGATTTAATGCTGTTTCTGTGGTCTGAATTTTTAAGAGTTGGGGTTCCAATCCCCAGTATTTGTGCTGTGCAAGACCAGCTCTTTAGAAGTATGAAAAACCTAAAAAATTGAGATTGCTTCAGTGATGTTTCCAAAAATACCATTATTTTTACCCTGGACCTTTGCACTGCCAGAGTAACTTTAAAAAATGTCTGGTAGTTATTATAGCTCGTGAAAAGAACAAAATAGCCTGTATTAATGAAAAAAAGTGGGAGGTGACAATAATTCTTGTGGAATAAATACATATTTTATCCTATAAAAACTGAGATTCTGGAGCTTGCAGTTGAGCGGAAGCCACTGAGGCAAACCCAATGTTCTCCAAGTGTGTGACAGGTCAGGGTTTGTCTTGCCATTCCTACTGTGAAAGGAAAGATTGTCAGGGCTAAGGCTGTCCAGCCTCTCCACAGCTGACAATGCGAGTCAGAGATATAAGAGTCTTACCTGCTTTGTTTGTAAGTCTTGTTTTCCATCACCTAAATCCCTCTGTGACTAGCCACTGTGAGATGCATTAGAAGAAGAAATATAGACAGCTACCCACCTTTGTCAAGACTGGTATAAATCAACATCTGTGCATGTCTGTGTATATACAAAGTTGTGTATATATTCAAGTCAGTATTATCAAATATGCTCTTTCGTACTTTCTGACAACCAACAGACTAAGATAAAAAGAATGACGTGTACCTTTGGGACTGACTCTTTGTTTGCCTTTGCCTTTAAGATTTAACTAATCCCAATTAGTGTTCCATATTTAATGTACATGAACCTGTATTTAGAGGGTGCCAATCTCTTCATTTTTAGATCTTTTAGAATAGCATAGTAAGCATGATATGATGCCTTTCAAGATGTCCCCAAGTAGAATCAGGAATATAAAGCTATCATTTCGGTCTTTTGTAATGTTAAAAATGAAATGCCTGTGGAAACAAAGTGAAAATGGAAAAAAAAATAATCAAAAAAACACAACAACCTCAAAAAAAACAGACAACAAGAAGGCCAAATGTACTATGGCTTAATGTATTTATGTACCACAAATACACAAAAAAGTCCAAACGTCTAAAAATGTTAATGATTCTTGATAAATTACCTTTTTAAACCCATATTTATAACAGAAAAATCTGTTTTGCTTGGCCCACATAAATGGAAAAGGTCAGGGGATGGGTTTGAAAAAAGCAAAGTTCTTTAACCCTCCACCATTACCATCCTGCAGGGCAACAAACATTTTGTGGAGAGCACCAAAATATTTCAAGCAGCTCATCTGTAATGTTCAGCACAAAGCTGGCAATAAGATTCCCTATGAAGAGCAGGCAGGCTATTAAACAGGCTTATAGTTCTGTGCTGCCAGATTCGTGTGACTGAGTCCTGAAAGCAAATCCCCAAGGTTTAGACGAAATCCCTAAAGAAGAGCAGTGAGGATACTTTTCCTATCTTGCTACCCTGGCTTCATGTCACTTTGTCATAACCAAAACCTGAAAACTGCTGACCTGGCAACTAATATTTTAAAACAAGCTTTGCATGCCAAAGTTCATTTAACTGTGATCTAGTGGGATCTGCTGTCAGAAATTCACATCATGTTCCAGGACTCTGAGGGCAAACAGCAAGTATCCTCTCCCAAAGTAGTGCTGCTGCAATTTTGACAAGCATGTACTGAAAAGAAGGCAGGGAATACAGGTAAACTATGCAGCCTGAAAAATCCTGCTGAAAAAGACACAAGAAGTGCAGTTCATCTTATGGGAGTTCTTCAAGTTAAATTGAGGCTAAGGCTTTCATTACCACCTCTAACCACCTATAATTTTGCTCTTTCTGTTCTCAGCAAAGAGAGATAGACATCTCTGAAAAGCAATTCTTTTAAAAGAGGTAGGTAAATCAATCTCTCTGTCTGCTCACCCCGAGTAACATCATACCTTTCCTGAATGAAAGGACAAATTCACAATGGCATTAAAGTCAAGACTCCCTAGTTTCTTTATGGAGTTTGGAGTCCTTACTTCAGTTAGTGAGCTCATAGGGGAGCACCAAGGCATTCTATTTAGGAAGTTTTTTTTAAGTTAATGCTTTTATTCAAGAGATTAAAATCTGGTGAATGTAATGGCTTCATTTTAACTTAATTACCAAACAAACTATTAAAATTTGGTACCCTTCAGATTTCTGGGTGCTGAAATCCAAAGGGAACCAGAATTTTCCAGATGGTACTACTTTTTAAATGCTCTTCATACTTCCTCTTTGTTACATGCCTTATAATCATCCAAGTGAACAACCATTTTTCAAAATCAAATATTTTAATATCACCTGAGTGAACCACTACTCTGTGAGTGTTTTCCCTTTAGCAGTGAAGATGTATTTTGATTTTTGATTATTTAGATATGGTTTCATTCCGTCCTAGATTAAAAACAAACAAAACAAAACAGCAGTGAAAAACAGGAAGTTTTTTTTCTTGTTTTTCTTCCACCTACAATCATTGCCAAGAGCATTCCACACTGCCTGCAATAGCCAGTGCTTCACATGTCAGAAACCTAACAAGTCCCCAGCCTTCACCCTTAAGCTCTTTCTACTGCTCACCTGAGCTTGCTGCAGATGTTTACTCTGCACAAATCCCTATACATAGGGGAAATTGTTTCTGAATGTTGGTGTACTGGCATTCCTGGTCTGAAAGTATGGCATTCATTTACATTTCTTTTATTGTCTCTTGTTATCTAATGTAGCTCTAAAATGTTCAGTTGAGTGTATTATTGATAATCATTCTGCTATATAACCACATTATGTTGTTGCAGAGTTGTTCTTGGTGCACATCTGTGCTTCTCCAGATGTGGGTATTAGCTATTTTTTCCATGTAACTAGGTGCATGTATGCAGTATGTATATTTTATATTTATCTACCTGTACAGATAGATACCTATAAAACAGAGCAGCCCAGCTTTCATGACCGTAAAAGCTGTTTTTTTCTCTAGCAGCCTTTACCTCCTTCTTTTGCTGTTTTTCTTTCCATTAAGTATTCTTGATTTGGTGGTCTAATGCTGGATTCAATTTCTGTTCATGATTTAGTGAAGCCAAGAAAGAAAGGAAATGAGAAGCTTAACGTATTTCTGAGGATCTCTGAGCAACTTTGTAAATTCGTATTGTAGTTCTTTTCTCAGTAGAAATTCTGTTTTACTTCAGTAGCAGAAACCTCCTCAGTGCCCTCTTTTGCCTCGTGCTCTGAGTGAGAAAGGTGTAAAATGATGTCCATTTGTGTTATCAAATTATTTTTATTGATAGGAGTGTATTTCTGTGGAATTTGCCTTCAGACGAGTTGTTTTTTTTTTTTTTTTCTCATATTTTAAAGCTCTTTTCTTCAAAATTTGTATGTGCTGTATGAAATGTTACAACTACAGTGACTGTAGTGTAGTTCCTGCAAGGATAAGTACATGTTCCATATTTACGTCTCTTTCATGCCTTATATGCCATAATCTTTTACTGATTATATTGATTTGAACGTTTATTACATTTATATTTTCTTGAAGTGAACAAATACAGAAAGTTTTTTTTTTTTTCTTTTTGTTTTATTCTGAATTTTAAAAATGTTAAATGTGAAAGCACTTCAGAAGGATGGCTAGCCTAATAGCCAGACAATATTAAGAAAAAATTGCAAGTGTCATACTGAAGAAAGTAACACCATACATTGTTATATACAAAATGTGTGTCAGACTTCTTTATGTATACTATGGAGTCAGATCAGAGGTATCTCCTACAGATTTTAGCTTAGGAATCTCATCTTGTGGTAGTTTGTATCAACTAACTTCAAAGCATTATGGAAATATGCAGCCAGTGAGTCTTTAATATGCCTCTAACTCTAGTAATGTGGAACTACTAGTCTACCCATTTCTCCTGAGTGATGTCTCTCGTGAAAAATAATGATACCATCCTCAAACCAGGCTTCTTTTTTATTTTCTTCTTCCTTTTTCTGTTTGAAAAATGTCTTCCTAACTCATTTTCAAAATCATATCTCCTACTAGTACTTCAGTTTATATGTGTCCTCCAGCACTTTTATTTCTGGGATCATTGGTTTACATAGAGAGCCGTTATGCATCCGTATTGTCAGAATTTAAGTGTAGGCAACAGTTATGAAAGTTAAGATAAGCCACATTTATCCTCCCCTAAGAGAATATGCGAGACCTTGATGTTCCTCAGTAGAAAAATGGGAATGAGTGGAGATTTTAAACTTCTGGTACTAGAACCACCAAATATGCTGACATGGGAAGCTGTCATTTTCTAAATTAACCAAGCCAATCACCAGTGACAGGGAAAAGCAGAATGCTTTTTGTTAACAGAAGAAAGAGGAATTTACCTTTTCTCGTTTTACTATTTGAAAAAAATAATAAGGAGAGGTGTATGTTCAGGCTTCATTTCTGTGAATTTAACAGAACTTATCTTTTTGTTTATTTTGCCAGCACCTCTTGAGGCTGTAAATGTGATATATTGGAGTTGATCTGGAATATAATCTGCTATTCAGAAGTGTGCTTATCCAGTCCAGGTAATTATTTTCTTAAACATTTCTGACATAATATTTCTGAATTGAAAATAAAAGCAAATGACAAACAGATATGTAGAAATCACCTATCGTAAAAATCCAATCTGTATTTCTAAATCTCAAGGGTTTATGCTGTTCAGTCCTAATACAAGAGCACTAAAATCTAATAGAAATGAGCAGCAAGTAATAGGAAACAGGGAAATGAGAAAAATATATAGAAATGACTTGCATTGTTTTGGATCAGGTTGCAATTCAGACTGCTTGATTGTAGAACTTAGAAACTTATGCATCTGTCTACAAGATGTACGTTATCAAGTGGAGGCAGTAAATTTACCAGTGAATTTTGTTGATGAGAATGTAGAAAAGCTATTCCATGTTGAAGATTTAACAATATAATTTGCTGAAGATTTAAGAGGACACACATTTTTGGATGAATACCCCATTGAAATGCTTACATACCATTATTCTTACGAACTTTAGTAATTTATAGCTAAAAAAGTACCAGCTGTGATCTCAAGAGTAAATTACTTCTAGGAGTGAAAAGTAAGATGTTTGAAAAGTAAACATGTTTGGAGAACAGTAAAGATAAATTGGTGAGAATGTTCAGCATTACAAATTAGGAATTACAGCAAGAATTCTGAACAGATAGTGAAGCATTTCAATGTTCCCCATAATCTGTTATTTTTTGTTCCCCATTATCTATTTATTTATTATTCCATTATGTTCCAACATAATGGAAAGTTGTCGATTCAAAACTTACAAAAATATTCATATGTACATTGGGAACAACTTTATTTTGGGCTGTGCTCTGAAGATCTAAATCTGTCTTGTCTGAAGGCATTCATTAAAATGCCTGTTTTCTCTATCGTCTTTATATGGAGGTTTAAAGCATGGGGAGAAAATGGGGTTCAAATTTATTTTGAGCAATGTCTACTCCAGAAATCTATTAATTTATTTTTTAAAGCTGTAACAGGATAAGTTAAAAAACTGCCCAAGTATTTCCTTCCAATTATGTCAGCAGCCACTAAATCCTCTGGTTTGTGTTAGTCATATGTAAGAAGTACCTCCTCTGACAACCATTCGTAGATATCATATATTAGTAAAAAATATTAGAAATTTGGAATTGTAAAAACTGTATGATGAAAAGTAGAACTTTTTTTTTTTTTTTTTTTTTTTCCCCAAAAAGAGGTTATAATAAATCAGAGGATAGCCGTTGCTGTGTTTTCAGTTTGGCTGTGTGTACAGAAGCAGGTGAAAGTAACTAAATCCTAATAGTGATAACAGGGAGGAGAAGGTTTAACAGGCAGGGCTCCAGAACACTACAGTTGGCTTCAGGTACTGGCTGTAATTATGCCTTGGCAAAGCAGTGGCTGAGAAATATGTGGCAGCTGTATAACCGTGAATCCAACACTGCCATTTAGGTACAAAGGGTTCAAAAAACCAATGGTTGCTTTAGTATGTGGAAAGATAGAACAGAGGTGGATGGTGCACAGTGTTACACATTTAAGAACGTATTTCCAAGTGGACTGTGTATGTTGATGCCTAGGTAAATATTTAAATTATGTGTTTCAGAAATTAAATATTTCACATGCACTTTCATTAATACATTTAAGAACTTGTTTTTGTGTTGGGAAATCTGTTTACTTCGAAGCCGGTTGAAGAATAACTGGTAGTTTTTTATAGTTTGTAAAGAAAAACACTGTTTTCTGACAGGTTTAAAGTGCTTGTTGTGGGCGTAATTTCAATAGTAAGTAAATAAATAAGAAATAATTGCTTTGTTAGCTGCCTACTGCTGTATGAAGAATTTGGAAATTTGTCCAATAGCATGTAAGTCAATGCCATGGAAATGTACTTGACTCGATAATCTTATCTGTAATATTTTGCATATGGAAATTATGGGGAATTCAGCGTTCTTCTTAGATGTTTTACTTGGTAATTCAGATTTTTATTTTTGTTTTCTCATGACCTAACTAGTTATAAAACAATATTCACTTACTGTAAAATAAAGCCACATTTTGGTTTTAATTGGCATCCCCTCTTATTATTTGGCCATATTGTCACTAATGAAGTAACCATGTAAGAACAAGGCTTTATCTATTAGATCTTTATCTCATCACCCACAGCAGCCTCCTACACAGGTTCCCAAGTCATCACTAATAATTAAAACAACTAATAAATATTAAAGTAGTAAAAAAAAAAAGCAGTACCGAGAAGGATTTTACTGCAGTTTAGGGAATTGGTTGTTCAGATCCTTAAGCAATCAAAATTCTTTAGCTGTCTCAGTGAAGGAATGGATATTTTCGTGTTTTTCAGTGTATAGAATACAGACCGTGATAACAGTCTTAAAATTCACCTGGGATCTGAACGTGCATATTAGCTTTTGTCAACGAGGAGTGCAAGCCACTATTCACTTTTTGTTAAACTTGCAGTGAAATCATTTTACAAGCATTTATTACTCTACTGAAGCAGAAGTCTGTCATGTAAGGATAAAGAAACAAGTACGTATTTGAATATTGTTGAAATCTACATCTGACAATCTTCATAGTTGGTTTTGCAGAATGGTTGCTGTGTGCCACGGGGACCACCTAGTGCACTGGATGCAGCCAGCAACCCCCTGCATACCTCCTGCAACCTTCCCTGCATTAAGGAGAAGAAACCTAGATTTTCCCAGTCCTTCCTGTGGCACCTTCTAAAGCAACAGTTTCTGTCTCTTTCTAGGAAGAGCAACAGTTCCCCGCCCTGCCCTCCTGCTAACAGCAGCTCTCTTTCTCCATTCGTTTTGTCTTTTAGGCTTTCTGGTTTTCATTCTTTTGTGGAGCTTGGGAGAACCACATGGGCTGCATTAGCAGTTAGTTTGGAGAAAGAGGTGTTACATACAGTTAAGAAAAATGCTTGACTGAAAAAAGAGTTCTTCATGTTCAGAAGGCTTCGCATTATTAAATCTTCATATCCTGAGATCAGTAATGAGGCATATATTGCTACCACTCCAATAATAATCCTGCTTCTCAAAAGCAACGCTGCCAAAATTCTCACTCTTAACTCCCTCCATTAAATAAGCAAATAAAAACTTGGCAGCGTTTTTAAAAAATAAGCATAAAGAATATTAAGCTAAAGGGAAAAAGCATTGAAAAGAAGAAATGTCCCTTTGGAGTGTTAATGTGGTTTGCATTCAAAGAGGAAGTCATTTTTGATTAACTAGGAGGTAATATTTTCCCACAAGGGCGGGTCATAATGATGAATAAATAATGTAATCAAATAGTAAATTAACTTTATTTTAAAACCTTATTTGCATGTTACTTTGAAAAAACCTTATTGATATAGCATTTTGTTTACAATTATTATTCTTAGGCAATTTTATGATAAATGAAGAGAAAGGCCAACAGTAGCACCTAGTCTTTCAATGCAAACGTTTGTGTATTGATTATTTTTTTCATTAACAAAATCATGACCTTTTGTGGCTTAGAATTTCCTCAGGAATAACTTTTCTTATCATTATCAAATATTTCTGAGAGGGTATTCTCCACTTCTGTACATAAATCGTCTTTTGAATTTTGTATCCTGTCGGAGGGAAGCAATGAAGCCCTGATGCTGGCACAGCTGTGCTGGATGAAAGGGGTGTGCGGTGTCAAGGGAGAAGAGAGACCAAAGATGTGAGCTGCACTTACCTTGTGTAGCCCAGCATTCTAGGAGTTTGGATAAATTGCAGTAAACCATAGACAAGGCCAAGGAAGGGTCAAAAAAATCAGATGGATATAAATGGCCGTGCTCCGTGTTGCATTCCTGGAGACAGCATTTAGCCTTGAGGTTGTCCATTCATAGAAAGGGAATTCAGTGTAGTTTGCTAATACGGTTGGTCACATTCTTGCCTTATCTCCTGTAAAAGTTGCATGTTCTGTAACAGTTTTTCAGCTGAGAGAGAAAAGGGTCCCTGTCCTTTCTATTCTGCGTCTCATATAGAGCAGTATAATATCATGGCATTCTTCTAAGATTTAACTTGAATGCTTGCCTGATATTTTAAAATTGCTTAACTTCATAGAGTGTCTCCTGAAGGCTTGGTCCTGTGTAATTCCAAGAAAGATTCATTGATAAAACTTGAAGCTTCTCCAAAGGAGCTCGTTGTTTCTTATTAACATGAATTGATTTGATGGAAGTGTTTCTCTAGCTCACTGGCAGGTCACTTCTGTAGTAAATTAAAGGCTGGGATTGCAGACCCAACAATAATTGAATTTATTTACTAGCTTGTGTTTCTGTTTATGAAGGTGAGCAATGGTTTCCATTACAATGTGTTTGTGTGGCAATATAGCACACCTGCTTTTCAGTAGACAGTATCATAAAGTACTCACTTGGATTGTCTAGTCTTGCATTGCAGAGGTCATTGTATCCTGTACTGTATAAATAATAGAGCAGGTTGTAACTTCTGCTTAAAGAAAGCGATGAAAACTAGTAGTCATAAAAACATGCTGTTAAAGACAGTATCTCTTGAATATTTGTGGAAATGCTAAACAATTTAAAGTGGTAGATGTACCTGAATATATATATGGATAGATAAAGTGAATACATTCCATTCCTTATAGTTATTGAAAGCCCTTATGCACACAGAAGGCCTCATCTAAAATGTTCTCTATCAGTGAAATAATTGATATTATATTAAGCAGTATAGTATTTGAAGAAGTTGTATAACATTTTAAAATAGGCAGCTTATGTTACTTATACAAGAAATAGAATGCTAAGGAAGTTGAATAAATCAGTGAAATAGTACTTGTTCTGCTTTATGGTAATGTTTGAAATTGTCACTGCAGTGATTGTGGTGTGTTATTATCGCAAGATAACAGAACTGGCATGGTTTGGAAAGTGTGGTGAAACTTTGGGTGTTAATTCTTTTCTCTCATTAGATGAATCTGTGTAGATGAGGAAGCCATACTTGATTTTGTGCAAGAGAATGTCTGTAATGCCCTTATTTCAAACCTGAAGATTTTTACCTTGCTGTCAGAAGATAAACACACACTGTTTTTCCCACCAAAGTGGAAACGACATTGTGAGGTGGACATCTTGTCTTTGCATATTCTGTGAGCTAGTGCTTGACTTTGCTGAATACTACATACTTAATGAACCTGCACTCAGGTGCTAATAGGTGAGCTCCAGGTGTGGAATTCTTATGCAAGGATACTAGTTGAGGATGCTGAAAAGAGGATAGAAAAGGGAAGCATCTCAAAGTAAAAGTCCAACATATGAGACTGAGAGCCCACCAGGTAACTCCATCTGTGGGTGAAACATGGCAAGTAGAGAAAGACAATTTTGCTTCTGCAGAGAGCAGATATGAGAATGTGGGAACTAGGGGAAACTAAGGGAAAAACACTGAGAAAACTCAACCAAGCTATCCTGAAGATGTACTGAGAAGCAGAAGTTGGGAGCACTGCTATGACTTTCAGTTTTTCATACTATGGGAAAGCTTTCTTGAGTAACTTTGGGATCTAAAGCACACTGTATCCTCAAGCAGGTAGCCTGCAGTATGTGGTCCATGTAGCCCCCACACTGATAACAGCTGCATCTAATTAATGTCCTTATGACAGGCATATCACCATGGAAACAAGGATAGTTGCAGACTACTTGATTTATAGAAATAATAGCTTTAATAAAACATTTCTTGCTCTTTCAAGTTCTGATTTAATTAGAAAGAAAAGTGATCTGTACAGTGTAGATGCTATCTCCAGCAGTTATTGGAAGTGTATATTAATGCAGCTGGTGCAGTTTTTCATCTTACACTGTCTATATTTTGAATGCTAGGTGGATACAGGCATGCCTGCCATGTTACTTGAAGGGTGATCAAAAGTTTACACGGTGGTTTTTGGTTATGTTATACAGCAATATCAGGACATCCTCTCAATAAGCATGACTATGATAGTGTTAAAAGGAATCTGAGATAGAGTATTTAAGTTCATGGCTGAACATAATTTTCACTCTTTGACGCAATTGCGGCCAAAAGGTGATTTTTCCCAACAAACTTACTTACTTTTGGAGTGAGTGATGGAATTTGTTGTTGCTTGTTAGTTAAGGCCGTATTGGAAATAGAGCATTGAGTCCTTTATCTTCATCTGAAGCAGTTTCTCAGACCTAAAGGTATCTGAAGAGTGTGGCCACAAGTATCGCTGTACCTTCCCCTTCTCTCTTACAGTGATGCAGTGGGTGACAAGGACTGGAATTCTTGTTGCAACAGCATCTTAAAATAAACAAAAATTGTTGCAACACATGCTTATCTGTCTGGTGGCACTAAAATCTGTTGTGCTGATTCATAAGCCAAAGTGCCAAGGCTTTTTTGCAGATGTTAAAAGGGGGAGTACAAAATCACCAAGTACGTTTATACACAAAGTATGAAATGATAAATACATGAATATGTACACATAAAAAATAAAGAACAGTTGCAAATGGTAATATCTAATTTGAAAACATTTCTCAATGTGAGACACAAAGCTCAACTATCGAAATGATTTTGATGAAAGAGATTAAATAAATAAGTCTCTGGAAAGAAAGTTACTGACACAATGGAAGTAAAGAGATTCTGCATGATACGCTGTCCTATATGTTATCCTAGGAAGCCACAAGTTCAAACTTAGTCAACCAGACGATCATTGCCAGACTTCTGTGTCAGTGTGTTTCTGCTTAGGAGGTTAAACACCATTTTAGAAATTATCAGATTTGCCAGCTGCTGTGTTCTGATGTTCACCAGTGACTGCCATTCCCTTCTTTCTCCCTCGTGCAGTATGCTGTCAATGTTTCAGTACAGAAAGAGTTGCTAAACTGAACCTAAATAATGAATGCACACTCCCACAAACGTTTCAGAAAAAAAAAAATAATAATAATCCCTCTCCAGTGCCATCTGTGAAAAAGGCTGGAATAAATCTAATAATGAATGGTTTTAAGAAATGAAAGGAGGAATCAGTGCTATAGGCTTAAGTATTAGGCTATTACAAGTAGTAATAATAATAATAATAAAAATTCTTAGCGTTTACCCCCTCTTTATCTGAGTAACTGTGACCTCCTACAGTCATGTTTTCTATGAAGTTTACATCAATCGTCTTCATGTCATACGTATACAGTACAGCCATTTATATGGTGCTTAGTGACTAGCCTAATAAATAGTATGTATATAGGTATGTCTGATGAATTCTTGTTTTCTCAAGTGTATACTTCAGATGTATTATTTTCTTTAGTGCAAAGCAGAAAAAAGAAGAAAATTATTATTGGTGATGAGTCAAGCATTATAAGTGCAGATTTAACTTACTGAGAGTGTACTCTCACTACTCAATCTGATACTAATGCAATACGTATCACAAACCTGAGGAGTCCATGCTGCATAAGTGTCCTTGTATTGTAGCCCAACTGAAAACCTGTCAAGTTTAGTTCTTTTCCTTTTTAATGAAATTAATGGAAAGAGTGATAATGACTGTAAGCCAGAGTGGATGAGCAGAAATGCTCGGGTATATCTTCTACCTTGGAAAGAGTATTTTTGGCACTCTAACAAGTCAGAGTAAGTGATAGATGAAGACAAATCTGCTGAAAGACTGTACTTTTGTAAGTGTAACAGTATTGATGGCAAGACCACTACCCTGATGAATGAAGTTTTACTGGAGTGGATTCCAAGTACGGCTGAAGAAGTGCTACTCAGCATTTTAAAGGTGGTGTGACATCCCAGTGAACAGATCAATAGTATCATGCTTCAGAACAAGCACTGACCCAGTGGGTCATTTCCTGGACACATGGTTAAGACTGAAATTTCACCTGATTTCGAGCAGGCTTTGATTCAGCGTTAGGATTCTTATAATCCTAACTATATGTAGGGGCATGTATTGTTTCTTGTTAGCTGGCATTTTCGCAGGTATGTCCTCAAGTTTTCATATGCATTATGAATTGATTATTGCGAGGATAGAGGCATTTCAGTTTTGTCATAGACATACACAATGTGATTTACACTTACACGTTTGGATTTTCTTGATTTTGGTCCTTATTAAAACACTTTTCCAAATAAGAAACTGCAGAAGGTTATAAAAATGGAAGCAGAAGAGGCAATCTAACTGTCAACATTTTAAGATATGTGCTTTAGCGGAAGGACTTGGGAAAGGTCTCAGGACTAAATGGACTGTTGGTGTATCTATTATACCTGTAATATATGGTTAAAATATGGCTAAAGGTCACTTTCTTGAACTTAAACTAAGCACAGCAGCTCAGTGTCTTATTTTTACTGTACTAAGTAGTTAAGATGCTTTTGTACTAGAGCTTGTTATCTGGTTTCTACTTAACATTTTTTCTGGTGATGTCAGAACCTGTATAATCAAAGAATATTAGGATGTTATAATCACAAAATAAAAGAGTTAGGCAAAGCAGACTATGATAACAAAACTATGATAACAAAAGAAAACTAATAGAAGGCTTAACCCTATCCTGTACTCACCCACAAAACACCAGCAGAGGTAATCTCCAGAAGAAATTCTTCCCCCACTGCTAGTCAGCTCTTAAATAGGTCTAGGAGGGTGGAGCCAGGCAGCACAGCTGAATTGCCTTCACTTGTGCTCCTGTGGCTGACTCATTGCTCACCTCAGGTGATCCATCACAGGTTCAGGCTGTGACTCAGCAGTTCCCATACAGCACTCAATAATTTCTGACAAGGTTCTTTTAGATATTCCACGTTAGGAGGATATAATAACTAATACAAAGGGTACTTATCTGTAGATACCTGATTTTAAGTGGGATTTTTGATTTATCAGAGCAGTACTGAATATACTGTAAATACAGATGTAAGTTATATTGAACACAATACGATTACAATACACAGTGTAATCTCTCGTGCTGGTCTCTCTGCTCTCTATTACCATGTTGTCTTCCCCACTTGATGGAAAAGATCCCTTGGGACAGCTCAGTCTCAATGCTCTCGTGAAATCCTGCTAGTTATTCAGGCTGTCTGTTCTCTGTTGGTCTGTCTAATGCAGGGAGATGTTCGTGTCCTCCTATCTCCTTTATGTTGAGACAAAGTCAGCTTCTCTACATCAGCTGTGGTCAGTCCCACCCTCAGCAGCTTACCACGCATTGCTTTCTCACATCTCCTTTCTTCTTCTGCTGTTGTAGGAGCTTTCTGGCCAGCCTCAGATATGCAGGCTGCTTTGTAAATCATTGGCTGCTTCTTAAACTGCCCATTTGAATTTATACGTCAATTTATGTATGTATATATTTAAAAATCTTGAATCTTTTATAGTCAAGTATATCATATTGTTTTGTTTTCATCACAGTATGACTGAAGTGGTGTTCCTATTCTAACCAGTATTGTGTACTTTGTTTGGAGAATACTTTTATCCAAATACTGTTAGAGATATTCCTCCCTGAACACTGGAATACGTCCAAACATCTCTATACTTGTTCTATCCCACACTGGAATAAAAGATTCCTATCACAGAAAAGAGCCCCAGTTCAAAAATGTAAAATTTTAATCAAAGCAAAAAACAAGAAGTTAAATCAAATAGACCTGAAAAACAGAAAGCATTGTTTCAGATTTAAAGTCTTTCTTGTATTTCTTTCTTGTATTTTTTTATTCCCTGAGACTAGAAATGATCTATTCCCATAAAAATTTTTGTTTTCTTGAATGAAGATTTTAAAGAAATAGGATTTTATTTCCAAAATACACTTTCAGTGCAACTGTTTAATGTACCTTCAAGTTGTAAATAAATTTCTAAAGCACTTCCATCTTTCAGGAATCTCATCTCAAATGCCATTGCTGCTCAAGTATCTAACTAGGAGAGAAAAAATCTGTCTCTTTTTTATGAGATTGAAGCAGAAAAAAAATGCTGGGTCCTTGCCACACCTTACTTAAAAGTAACTTTGGTATCAGAAGTAGTGTTGCCAGCAGGAGCAGGGAAGTGATCCTCCCTCTGTACTCAGCTCTGGTGAGGCTGTACCTCAAGTATTGTGTTCGCTTTTTGGCTCCTCAATACAAAAAAGACCTCGAGGCCCTGGAGCATGTACACAGAAGGGCAATTAAGCTGGTGAGGGGTCTGGAGCACAAGTATTATAAGGAATGGCTGAGGAAACTAGGATTGTCTGTAGGGAAGGAGACTCAGGAGTGACTTCATCGCTCTATTTAACTACCTGAAGGGAGGCTGTGGGCAGGAGAGGGTCGACCTCTTCTCCCAGGTAACTAGCAATAGGACTAGAGGAAATGGCTTCAAGTTGCACCGGGGGAGATTCAGGTTGGATGTAGGAAAAATTTCTTCTTAGAGAGGATTGTCAGGCACTGGAACAGACTGCCCAGGAAGGTGGCGGAATCACTGTCCCTGAAGGTGTTCAAGAAATGTTTAAATGTTGTACTGAGGGACATGGTTTAGTCAAAAATACTACTGTTATGTGGATGGTTGAACTGGATAATCTTGGAGGTCTTTTCCATCCTTGGTGATTCTGTGATTCTATGAGTCTATGAACTATCTCAAGTGTTTTTTTCATAGGTATCATAATGTGTCATATTAATCAGGTCAAAGATCTCAAGCAGATGAAAGTCACATTGATTTATCAGATAATAGTTCAACTCTGCTGTAAAATGACCAAAGCTCATTTAGGACCTCTCTCACAGTGGTGACCCACATATATGCAGTGACCAATGGTGTAGCCCAGAAGTGCAAGACCTAAACAGAAAGTTAGCAATTTAATGTGCCATACATGGGTATCTGCAAATGCAACTGGCTTAAATTAATCAGATAAGTAACTTAGTTATAAGGAAAAATGTTCCCTTTCCAAATTCATAGGTAGTGAGATTTTAGAAGAACACAGATATGATATGTTTGATATATTGACGATATATCACAAATAAACCGTATGTCATCTGGACCTAGCAATTTACTGATCAAGGTCTTTGAGCACAGAGTTTGTATGTAAAATAGCACAATGTGTGACCTCATTCTGATCACATTTCATTAAATTTTAACATAACATTTAGGAAGTAGCAACACGTCAGAAATAAAAGTGCAAAAATCATTTATTCCCACGAATAGATGAAATAATAGAAAATAATCTCATGGTCAGTGAACTTCAACTGTGAAAGCAGATGAAAGATGGTAACAATAAGGTCGATGAATATTAAATGAAAGAAATTATAGGGAAGAAAAAAATGAAATTAGGAAATTATTTTTTAAAGGGTATCTAATAAGTTCCGTTTAATCGCCAGCTCTTCCTAAGTAGCATTCCAGTCTTCTCAGCTTGCTCACTTCCTAATGCAACTCAGCCTTATCCATTTTAATCAGCCCTTTAATTCATGTTCAACTAGTATGGCCATCATGATAAGATTAACATAAATGTAAATAATATTTAAATTTAAGCTGGAACGGAGATTATTACTAATGATAAATGTAATAATCTGAATATTTATTGCATCAGTGGTTTAGGAAATGGATACCCTCAACTTCTTTTGCAATAAAAATCTCTCCACTCTGTCTTTAGACAAAGTATTGTGAAGTCAGTACACCCAGATATTACAGCAGCATTTCTTGTCAAGTTTACAAAGAGCAGATGTGCTGTGATTCAACTGGTGAATGATGACAGGAGATTGTAAATTAAGAAAAATAAAGTCAATGCAGAACTGAAACCTAGTCTGAAGAATACAGTAAATTATCCTGACATATTAAAAAAAAAAAACAACACCACAAATGTCTACTAAGTCTGAGGAATAATTGGCACTTAAGAAACATTTGCAGTGTTCTCTTAGTGTATTAACAGAGACCAAAGAGATACAGGGTCATTATGTAAAAATTGGTAATTAAGAGGAAGCAATTTTCCAGTTAATTTACATGTTCATTATATATTGAATATTATTTAGTTTTCTATGTCCTTTTTGTGTCTCATAAACTCAACCCAAGGGATCTAAAAGTGTTAAAAGATATGTAAATTATAAAATAAGATGTATATTTAACTGACTCATTGAAACTTTATTGTGGCTAATGATTCTTCCAGCAATAATTGCATAAGGGAAAACATTTCTTTTTAAGTAAATAGTGTTCAGTACCTTTTAGAGTTGCTGTCACTGGGAAAAAGAAACAGCAATGTACTGAAATGTCTACATTCTTTGATGAGCTCTCTGAGGGAATCTTGTAGCTTCAAATTAAACTGATAAATAGAAAGCGATATATCCTTCAAAATATGTTAACTGACTTGACTACAAAGAAAAATAAAGACATTCCATATAGTTATGGAGAAACTGATGGCAGGCTAAGTTTCAAGAAGAAAAGGTTGAGTTATTAGCGAATTTGAAGTGAAATTTTCCTCACACAATGCACCAATATGTAGGACTGTTAATGAAAGATGCCCATCTTAGCAAAGAGAACTGCTGTGTTAGTAAACACTCAACCATTAATCACTTAGATGTAGCATAAATCAAGATTGAAAGCTGTATGTACTCAAACACGAGGTGTGGTTTCTCTTGATAATCTCTCTGGGTCACCCATTGAGATTGATAAAGTTCTGATTGAAGCTGATGGGAGAAATGCCACTGAATGAAATGACATACATACCTGTATATTTTGCAAATGAACTTCTATATTCTGATTAGATGATATTTTAATAATTGAGGGATCATCTTTATCTTTCAAAAGCTTCAAAGGTTTATTCCATATATCCAACTGTGTATCCTTATATGAATCATTACTATCTGCTGCTTTTAATTAATGTGATGATAAAGTTTTAATATTTTTTTCTCTACTAACTGCTTCATTTACTAGCAAAATTCAACCACTTCCAGACCTGGCATTTTGCACAGTCTTATAGGTAATGTTAGTGAAAGGTTTGAGAAAGGAATGATTTAGTAAGTTTCATATGCAAACAATATGTCTTTCCATGTATCCTAAATTCTTACAGAGATGAATTTCAAGCAAGCTTGCAAAGAGAGGTTTAGTTAGAAAAATACCACAATTTTCATTTGTGCATTTTGACTCCATATATTTTTTTTTCCATAAGCAGAGAAAAGAAAGAAAAATTACTAACTTTCAGTTGTATATTCAGTTGGTAGTTATATAATACAGAAAATACATATCAACTTCAAGGAATACATTTTTTTAACAATTTAGACATTCTTCTACAAGTACATACTAGTGCCAGAATACCTAGACTGCAAGATACATTGGTGTATCACGCACTGAAAATCTGAATGTGTGTTGACATGGATTTGTAGGGTTTCTTCAGGACCCATGCAGATAGGTTCGTTTGCTTCATTTTTAGAGAATAATGTGCAAAGCATTCTAATTCTTAAATCTCTCTCATATATAACTAGGTAATTTTTTTTTTTCTTTCTTCATTTGTTTGAGTACATAATGCATACAATGGATATACAGCACTATCAGCTTAGTAATCAAATAGACTTTTTATTGCTAAGGTAATTGCTTCCTGAGTGATGTTCGTAAACCTTCTTACTAGCCCTATATCCCTCCATTTACGTTTCATTTCATTTCTTAGGAAGAATTACATGATATGAAGTGTTCTCAGAAGTCCAGCAAATCTAAGCTGAGTGAAATTAAGAAGGAGTGCTTTAGATCTTAAGTGTGATATCCAGACCTCATTTGAAGTCAGTGGCAGCATTTCAGTGGAAGACAGTATTTCAAAAAGAGCCTTTTGAGCAGAAATTATCCTACTAACACTTCCCTCTCATGTAAATTAGCAGAGTTACTGCTCTTAGATCTCTCCTGAGTTCTCTGCAAGGAAGTATGAAGTTTGTCAGGCAAACAGATATCAAAATTTATAGGATACTTTAAAAATTTAAGCCAGTGCCCCAGATTGCATTTCAACGCTTTGAGTACTTGCAGAGCAACTTGGTGTTCAGTTTAAAATTCTTATTCTGTGAATACAGGCTTGGGAAGGAGGGAGTTGGTACCTGCATTCGGCACAGTTTCAGTGATCTCCATCCAACATGTTGCATTAATTTTGTTTAAATATAGAAAAAAGTGGCACACTATCTGAATCAGAACATATCGTCCCCATATTCTTAAAAGCTGGTAGAAAAGCAAATCTCCTTGCAGAGAGTTGCTTTAATAGTGCAGTCTTAGCATGGATATGAAAAAAGCCTTAACCCTCTCATAAGAAGATATTGCAGTAACTTATAAGAAATGAAAGGAGTTTAGTTTCTTGAATTCAGTTAATTTAGCATATGGATATTTGATGTATCAGACAAAATTAACTTAAAACTATGGTACCTACAGAGTATAAATTTTACTCATTATAATTGACCAGTGAGAAGTACACTACTGAAAAATTAAACCTATTCCATTTAAATTTGATATGAGTTAAATAGATAGGAGTCTTGTCACTTCAGCAGAACCTTCCCAGAGGTCCTTATTTGCTTTCTGTAAGTCTATTATTTGAAGTATTCAAAATTCCAGAGCTCAAAGAAAGATCTAGTGACACATCAACATGCCATAACTGCCTTCAGTCAAAGACACGGTGGAAGAATAAATAATATGAGCAAAAATCTTGTCTGATAAGTCCAGCAAAATCCATACACCAGTTGAGATACTATCTGATGTCAGAGCATTCTAGTGAATGTAGGAGAAGCCAAAAAGCGGAAAGAAAAAGATTCAGTAATTTGTAGTAGTACATAATATAATTGCGAGAGCAGCTCTAATTTTGCCAGTTGCTTACATCAAGTAAAGGTACACAGCTCTTTTAAGAAAATAGATGGCAGAGGCTCAGTTAACCATATTTCTGGGTATCTGTATTATTTCCTCACATGGGAACATGCAAGCAGATTTGCAGATACATAGTTTCCAAAACATTGTGTTCTAAGAAGTATATGCTTAAATTGAGAGCTGGATTTTTTTATTTTTATTTTTTTTTAATACTTCAGTCTACAAATACATTTTTTTTTAGGAAGACTTGTTCTTGGTTCTTATTTTGTATTGAAAATCCTTTGAAAAATTGAACACAGTAAATTTTGAGAGTTCCAAAGTCAGAGGAGCATGATCCTTGCCTAGAAGATTTGGGATTTTACAAAATACAAAGGAAATCACATATATTGAAGTCGTAAAGAATCTCTTCTCTGTGTGACCAAGTATTGAAAATCTTTAAGCCTTGGAGTTTTACTGCAGTAATGATGTTTTGCTTTCTGTAAAAGAGAGTGTAAATCACCCTGATGATTGTTTTGTGTAGTAATTTATATCTGTGTAAGACAGTTGCAAAGTGGATGTAAAATTTGATTGTAGCAAACTACCACATTTCCCTAGACCAGTAGCTGTGTTATGTTCTCAGTTTGGCTGTTACAAGCACAACATAATGAAAAAGAGAGCTGTGACAGTCTTTAATGTCACTTACTTTGCAGGACAAGCTCAGGAAAATAAGGCTGATATATTTGCCTGATGTGTCATAGCATGGGTCAGGCATAACTCCCAGCAGTTTGAAGTTAATTAGCCAATAGATTTAAAACATTAAAAAAAGAAGAAAAAAAAAAAAGATTAAATAACCACCTTATCCATCCAAAACTTAAAATGACCCATGAAGCTTAGGAATGTTCAGAAATGCTCAGAATTGAGGTAAAGTATTCTGAGATGTGCCTGTAAATATATTGAAGTACTGTCACAAGGTCCTTGGCCTGAATGGACTGAAATATCAGTAGGTGATTTCTGAAAAAGTTAAAAAATATCAGTGTAAAACCTGCAGCTGTGTTGCCTTTAGCTGAAGCTTTGGCTGAGCTTCTTTTGTTTAAGCGTATTACTTTGATCAGGAGAGACTGAGTTTTTGTTTGTTTGTTTATTTGCTAGTTTTCCAATCACTGTTAAAAAAAAGTTCCTTCTTGAAGAAGTAAGGACTGGCAATGTGTCAAAATCTCTGTATATTGTTATGCAGCTGGCATATGTACTAGGAAAAAGGATACAAATAAAAACTGTGATGTGCTACTGCTTTCAGATAAGCTTTTCAGAGATAAGAGAATCCTGTTGCAAATAGCGTTATTTCAATATTATTATAAATCATGACCAATATTCACTCTATGCTAAGAATTCAATAACATCATATACCATTTCAATGGTACTGCCTTCAAAATTCTTGTGATGCTGAGTTACTGCCTGTCAGCCCTTCAGACTAAGGATATTTTTTAGTATCTCAGGTCATGTAAAGCTAAGCAGGTTAACCTAACACCATGTTGCAACGTTCCCGCAGAGTTAATGTAAAGCTTTAGGTCTTTTAAATTTCAACAGCATCGACTCACAAAGAGACAGTAAGAGAGAGAAACAAAGGCAGACCTTTAAACATGTCTTGGTGCTTCTAGTACTTGTCAGTATGTTTTCTATTTTAATGATGTACATATTTCCTAGGATATACTTTCAAATAGGTTAAGGAACGTTGCATAGATAAATATTAGAAATTTCAGTGTTGGAATTAAGCTCCCTGTGGTATTTTAAGGCTTGTAGAAATACCCATTTGTTAAGTTGTCACATTTTCAAATTACATAATTTTAATTTTAATTTTAATTAATTTTAATTTTAATTTTAATTTTTGCAGAGTGATGAAGTTGAGAGAGTGGTGGGATGTGGATTACAGCTGCGTAAGAACAAATCAGGAATTGTGTCCAAGATTATTCCTAGCAACTGCCCCTCTCTGATCACCAGCCATGAAGATCCAATCTGGTAAGAAACAAAGCCTTTGGGAAGCATGCAGGGTGTCAGACTAAACTCTGACTCACCTGAATTGTGAATGTATTTCATCAGGGAAGGAAAAAAATTCACATGATCCCTTGAGCCACTGAAAATATTTCTTAAGATTGTCTGAACATACTCATATGTTTCCAGTGATAAGATACTTGTCTTCACATAGTGGCTGCAGAAGTCGGAATTAAGTCAAGCCTGTGTATCCAACACTGATTCAGATCGTGTCTTACTTAATCTAATCTCTTGCCTAAACAAACATGAACAAGTGGTTCCTCAGGAGTCTGAGTCTGTTATGGCTGGAGTTGAGTCAGGGCTAACGTGCCGTGTTTGAGATGGGATGATCCTTACTGAGGGGTGTCTCGCTTCAATTTATAGGAGGGAGAGGAGGTTCTTTTAATATCTGTATACCCAGCGTGAGATTAAGAAGCAATGGTTCTTAATAGATATGAATGAGATATGAGTATTACTCTTCTGAGCTCCCTGATACACTGTGTCTTAGGGCTTTCATTTTTTACTTCCTCACTGTCCCATGGAATTGCAGTCTGTCTAATGCCTGTTCTTTTCTGAATGTGGAATAGCAGAAGTTTGGTTTCTCAGGTATTCAATTGAAAGATTTTTTTCTCAGAGTAACATTTGTTGTCATTTATTTTGAATACACAGTTTTAAACTTACGAATCCATCATTTAGCAATTGCACCTCTGGTATGAAATGTAAGTATGCAAGCTGCGGGGAAAAAAGTCATTAGAGGTCTCAGCTAAGATCTCTTCCTGTACCCCTCCTTTTCAGCTGGAGTTGGATAAGACCATTGTTTACCAAAATCAGAAATGAAAGGAAAGCTTATGAAATGCCGATTTGTGCAATGAGCCTGCAGTTCTGTTAGACTTCAATTTTATCATGAAATTAGAGACTGAATTCCTTTTATTCATTTCTTTCCTTTATTCAGTGAACTTCACTTACATTTTCCTAGAATCTGTGAAAAAGTAGAATTCCTTTAGTGTCATATATTCTTTTTCATGCACTTTTCACCTTCTTTCTGTATGTGACAATTCATACAAAATCTTCTTTTCTGGTCATTTTTAAATGTCTATGAATCAGGTAGAAAATTGACCTGAAGTTTTAGCTGAGAGTTCCTCTTGAACAAATGATTTTCTAGGTGATATAATCCATCAGAGTCTTTTTCCCTTGTACCTTCATGTTAAGTAAGATGGACATTCATGCTAAGAAAGACTTAGTGAAAGCAAAAGTCAGGAGCATAAATCAAAACTGTCTCTTGTGGGCTGGAGACTTGGGCCTCAGTAAAATTTTCTATCAGTTTTAAGGGAAATATGACAAAAAAAAACCATTTCTGTTTTGAATTCTGTATGCTGGGAGTAGTCTGCTCTATATTTATTGTTCCCACAATGAGGGATATTTTGGGCTTGAGATTTCAGAAATATTGGAAAGCTGACGTTGGTTTAGTGTCTCTCTCGGCAAATATTTTATTCCATTAATGTGATCCAAAAATAATTTTGAAAATAGAAGCTTGACAACTAGAAATGTATGAGGTTGCAATATTTGACTTCATTTTTATTGCCTTTTTTTTTTTTTTTTTTTTTTTTTTTTTGGTTGGTTGGTTGGTTGAATTATGTATCTAAGACATTTATATGAGTATATTCACACAGTAACTTCCATGGAAAACATCAAAACTTTCAGAGCCTGTGGTAATTCATATGGATTTAATTTACTAGATTTATTTTTTTTTAGGATAGAGTAAATTTTCTATCTCTCACCCTTTCTAAGAGTAAATATCAATGCAGTAGAACGCAGAGAACAGGAAATAGAGTACAGCATTCTGATCTAAAGTTATAATAATTCCAGCAGTTTTTCTATTTCAAATTTAATGATTATTTGATGATATCTCACAACTTCCCAACGTACATTTCCATGCGCAGTTACTCCCTACAACTTTTTATATTACCACTACTGGGATAAAGAACTGTCAGTGAAAAATGACCTTAGTATCTGGATCTCATTTGTGAAAAGAATGTGATTTTATGAGCTATCGTTGCATCCTGTTTGTTTCTTTATCAGCTTTCATTGAGTTTCTCCTGCCTCTGCTTGCTTTGCATCTTAGTGCAATTTGTAATACTGAGTTGTGGTAACAGTAAACTAAGTAAGATGTTCTTGAACAGTGTAAGGCTCCGCATTCTCTCTTCGAGTTTTTGGTAATGTGAAAGGAGTTGGATCCTGATCATCTTTGATTTGGACAAACATCCAATTAAAAACAGCCTCCCATTATAAAATCTAACACTAAAAAGCAACTAGGATTTTAATTAATTTTAATTAATTTTATTAATTAATTATACATTTGCTTTGGATGTTACTAGAGATTTTTCCAATAACTGGTAAATTTAGTACACTTTTTAATGCATTTACAGAATGTGATATACAAGTATTCAAGAATTATATACATTTTTCATTTTTAAGCATTCTATAGAAACTTTAGAAGTCAAGCTATTTGAAACTCCTAGGTTTTAATTCTTTCTGGGATGCATGTCTTTGTAACATGCAATAGAAGTCTCCGTCTTGAATAGCTTTCTTACAATTCAGGACATTCTGGATTGACTGACACCGAGAAGTGAGATCCCTTGTTTAACTTACTCCAGTTTAAGTTATCAGAAGCTTTTTGCTACAGATGGTTGGAGTTGCTTTAGAATATATAAATCAGCACTTTCTCCTCCTGTTTCATCTCCTTCCTTGCTCTCTGTTTTTCCTTCCACTTCTAGTATATCACTTTTATCCGTCCATTAGTGACAAATTCTCACATAGCACTTTGATACTGAATTAAGTTCAAGTGTTGTTTTAAATTAAATTTAATATTATCTGGAAATCCCAATGAAGATGAATTATCATCTTTTTATTTCTTGATTATCATCTTTTTATTTCTTGACAAGTCACGTGAGGAAGTTTATAAGGATATGCCAGAAATCAATAGCTTCTATAGACTGCTTTTCTGAAAGGGGTTGATGAAAAAGTTGTCTGAAACTCTGCAGTATCCTTTCAGAAGTTTTGTCTAGATAATGTGTTAACATAGATTCAGACCTGAGATCATCTTACCAGATTCCTCAACTAGGGATAACTGTAGCAATTAGATCAATACAGTGGGAAAGGTATTGCAACAAAAGTGTGATGATGGAAAGGCCAGCACAGTAAAAAAGGTGCTATGAAGGAAGGAAAGAAGATTCCTCATCCATATCAGTAGATTCTAGTTTTGCAGGGGAAAGCTTCTCTAAGATAGGTGCAGCCAGGCTCCACCCCTTCAGGTCACAGAGGTGAATTGCCTTCACCTGTGCTACCAGGGCTGACCAAAGTGCTTTTCCCAGGTGCTTAATCAGTGGTTTAGGCTGTGATTCAACAGCTCCCATACAATAACTGAAGTGTAAGAGTTCTCTTTCAAATAATCTCTCTTGTGGCAATACAGCTCCCACATTCCCTGTGCTGCCAGTTGCTGCTTTGCTGGACCCTCTTTGCTTTACCTCATTGTGAGAGTAGCAGCAAGGCTGTATTAAGTTCCACATGACATTCTCACTATGTCTTTACTTTGCCATGCTGAAAATCTTGCAAAAAATATTCCTTCTTCTGGAATTCTCCCTTTGAAAAGCAGATGGCTCAGTAAATTGATTCAAACTAGACTGAATCTTAATGAAGGCTGACATTTAAAAGCAATTTATACAGACCAGTTAGTAACTTTTTGTTTGTAATAATAAAATAAATAATAAACTGTAAGTTCATGAAGCTGTTTACAGTGTTATCAATACTACTGTAAATTCTAACAATGTTTTTCCCGTCTCATTTGCATCCTTCTTGCACAGTTTTTAAGGTATTATGGGGCTCGATATGTAGATCTCGTTTCTGATAAGAAATCTGTATGTAACTTGGTGTAAGATGAGGATGTTTGCCATTTGGCATCACTAAGCCATTGATGTTAAGTGGTGAAAAAAGAGACCTTAAGAAAAATTTCTCCTATGTCTATTTGTTGTAAAGCATTCTATTCACTCTGTGGAAGAACAAAAAATTAATAAGGAGGAAAAATCTCAGTAATTTGGAATAACTGCATGTTCTGTAATGATTTTCTGGCTAAGGTTTCTTTTCCTTTTTGCAATGAATTTTTAGAGAAATATCTAGACCGTTAAGCATGCATTTGATGAATAGCCTTTCTTAACTTATAAACATGAACACAACAATATCAAAAGATATTTCAGATTAAGCAGAGTAATTTTCCATGTGTGCTGGATAACTGCACTGCTACAGCCTGACTGATCACTTGAGGCAACAGCTGAGTCAGCCCTGGAAATACAGGTGAAGGCAATTTAGTTGTGTGCCCGGAAGGGGGTGGAGTCTGATGCCACCTCTCCTAGTCCCAGTTTAAGAGTTGACTGTCAGAGGAAAAGATTTCTTTCTGGAGATTGCTCCTTCTGGAGTTCTCTGCTGTGAGCTTAGGACTCGTGTTAACATTTCATTTTTGATTTGCCTCTTTTCACTATGGTAATCTTTATTGTTATAAATCTGTAAGGTATCATTCTAACCACACCACTCTTCTAAGTGTACATTTGTTAATCGTACGTGCAGGAATATATATTAGTCACTCCATCCTCTTTTTCCTTCTGCAGTGAATTTCTGTTGTTTGCATCATTAAGGCTTGCTTATGGATTATAGCTGTAAGAACTGATTTTGAAAGCAAAAACCAAATCGCATTTATTCATTACTATATTTTGACTTTACACATCTCATCTCTATCCTTCTGTCCACCATGTTACCTTTTCTTTGATCTACCCCAGTTCAGATATCTGAAACAGCTGTCTGTGAATAACGTAGTGATTTGATGTTAATGGCTTCCAAAAGTCTGTATTTCCAAAAAGTCTGTATTTCCAGAAGTCTGTATTTCTGAGGCTGAGCTCTCAGAGATGCTAGTTCTCAAATGGATCCATCAGCTGTGTTTTGTATTCCTTGTGTGAAGCCAAGGAGGACTCTAGTATGTAGAGATTAAACCCTTTATAGAAGAGTTGCTGTGATATGGAGAAATGATTTGCTGTTTTATAGTAGGTGGGAGTGGAGGAGGATCAAAATTTTTTGCAGTTAATTTATAAGGTCTTATGCAGTTCACCTAGCAATGACTTAAAAAAAGAGTCTTTTACAGTGTAGATATTGCTAGATAGCTATGATTTTTTTGTTGATGTGATCTTGTAATGCAGCCTTGTAAATGAGCTCTCCTTCATTCCTAAAGAGGTTATTTCAGAGCAGAATTTACATTTATGGTATTGATTAAAGAAATAGATAGTTGCCAAATATATCTGGATAATAGTTTTATGAAAAACAGCTACTTTATAATTTATAATGCTTTATAATTCCCACATAATACAAAGTGTGTACTTGGCCCTTCAGAGGGAAGTCGTTGTGGGGAGAAATGGATTGCCAATGTAGGTGAACAAAGCTTCTAATAATTACAGTGTAAAAGAATGCAGTGTAGCACAGTAAGGTCTCTGGCCCTTTGTTAGTGCTCTTCAAAGCTGAGATTTTCTGAGACTTCTGTGGCCATTATTGCTTCAATCTTAACATGAAGGGCTCAACAACGTTTACCCAAATCCTGCTTTTTGAATATTACAAGATGACATAATATCTGTAGAGACAGATTTCAAATTGTCATGTAAATTTCAGGAGCATTAGCTTTCGAAGTTTATTACCACTTTCTAATATTCATTGCTCTTAAGCTTCTTATTTACAGAGGCAGTCTATTTTGAATGACTGTTGTAAATGCAGAGATTAATATAACATTTCCTACAAAATCTCTTTACTTGGAGCCAATGACAAGCTAGGATTTGTTATTTATGTTATTTATTTTATGTTCTTACTTTTGTTTGTGTGTGTGTATGTGTTTTATTTTCAGTAAGTAAAAGCACTTGCAAGGCAGAATTGTTACACTTGTCCCAGGCCATAAGGAATCCTTTTAAAGTAATCTCAAAAATACACAGAAGATACTACAGAGGACAATCTATATAGCACACAAAAATAGTTTGTCCTTGAGAGCGTTGAATAAATATCTTCTGTTGTTCCTTGCAATTTCTCAACAGAATGAATATGTTTTTATTAAGAAACACATCAGTCACCCACTTGAAAATGTGATGTTTGCTATTTTATTGAGTATATTTCCATGATGTTAGTATATAATATGTCAGGTTCTGAACTGAACTTGCAGGACATATTTTAGAAGTAAACTTTAAGTATTTGTGTTATCATCAGTACAAAAATCTTGTTCTTTCTTGGTGTTATAAATGATTATCATTTCATGTGATTTCATGCTTATTTATTTCCATGATTTGAAAAGTATATTATACTGTTTTTTTCTCTTGACCAATGCATACCATGCACTCTAGTAAATGCGGTGAGGAAGAAAAAGTTTTCTAAGTGATCTATTGTGTTTTATTGTGATACAGTAAAGGCAAAGCATGGAAGCTGTAATCATATTTATAACTCCATATATCATTATTGACAATTTTGAAGATGGTTTACAAACATTAAATATCAACATTTGAATTAAAGATGCATTTTTATACTCTTCTGTAACTTACAGCTGTGATCTCAAGTAGTAATACACAGCGCATGTTCACCAGATTCTGTAGATAAGGCATTGATCACATGACATAGCATATGATTTTATTGAAGCTCAGGTACTAGTCAGAAAAACTGTTGTCATGAGCCTGATCTAAGAGGTCTTGCTGATGGGAAAACAAGATTAAGTCACCTTTTAAGAAAGCTTTCTGATAATGACACATCCTGGATCTGGAAGATACAAACCATGAATAGGTATTTACTTCATTATTTTTCAGTGTTTCATCTTAAGTCTTTACCAATATTATCTTGGTGAGACTCCGGTCCACTTTTCTAATTCTTCTGCCTTTCCTTCCTCCACCTCATCCCCTGTTCTTCTCCCTTTCTTTCATTCCCATCCTTCTCCTTTCTTCCTTCCTTTCTCCTTCCTTGCTTTCCTTCTTTTCTCCTTCCTGCCTTAGGAACGTGTCAAATGTCATCAGAGAACTGGGCGTTTAAGGATTCACGCTTCCAAAACTGCAGAGAATTCTGCTAGCACTGTGCTTCAAAGTCTTACTGCTTTAAACATACTCTGTCCTGACATTTAAGTGAATTTTTCTTTTTTTAATCTTTAGCCTGTAAATGATTCTGTGATGGTATCTTTTGAGTAATGTATGAGAGGGATGGTCTAATGTTCTATTCAAACGTAAGTTTATTCTAAGTCAGAGGAACTACTGTTCAGGAAATAGATATTTTTATACAACACAAATGCTGCAACAATGGTTGTACAGATAAAAATGTTCATACTAGCTGACCAAGAAGGGCAAGTATTCTATTATTAAGTAACTGTGACAAAGAATAATAAATACCACAAAGCATGCAGCATAGTGAGGAAATTACATGAAAGTGAGATAAGAAAAAGAACATATTTTCCTGTTAGTTCATATTTACTTAAATTTTTATCTCTGACCTCTCCATAAAGCAGGATTTTTGCTGTTTATTGTCCCTGAAGAGATATATTCTACTCTTTCAAATAAGAACAGAAGCAATGAAGCAAACATGAATTCAGCCACAACAAATCTAGTGACAGCGAGCTGACTCAACCAACAGAAGACATTTTGCTGTGATCTGCAGAACTTGAATACAAGCAGCTAGGAAGTGCAATAGGCTGACCTTCACTGGCAACACCAATAGTATTTTTCATACCCTGTAAGAAAGTTAGGGTTGTGTTTAATCTGCCTTCAGGAAGCTTCAAAAGCAGAAAGAATTCTGTGATCCAGGTATTTACACTTACATTATTTGCATTCATGGTAAATATTTTGGTCATCTACGTTAGGAATCTCGTGACATTGAAAAATTGAAAATGATACTGCCTTGGAAGAATGATTCCTGCATGTCAATCACATACTCAACTTTTCCCTCCATAAATTTGTCTTTTAATATCTAGTCTCAGGTTATCTGTAATATCTTATACAATTGTCAAACAAGAAGTTGCAGTGTCAAAAAAAGAGTAAGGAGACCCAAAGCAAATGCTGAAAATGTCATATTGAAGCTATGTTGCCTTGCTTTTCAGTTAGCAAGCATTTCACTCAGTTTCTTGTGGGAGGCCTGCTAAAGTTTGAGGCTCTGTTGAAACTGTTCCTTTAGAAAATCAGGAGGAAGGCCAGCTCTGGAATTCCCCAGTTTTGATTGCTAATGAAGATTTTAGTTAGCAAAAGCAGAGTGGGAGTCTTTCAGAGAAGTCACACAAACATTTTTGATCAAGATAGAATTGTACCGCATGCATGCTTCCTCTATTACTGCGAAGTGCAGTAAACAGTGTAGGGAATCAGAGAAGCTCTAAAATAGAATGTAATTAGGCAAAACAATTGTATTTTTTATTAACTTTCTGTAGCTTCTGATAGATTGGTTTGAGTATTTCCTACTCCGAGATGCTTGTGCTGAGCACACTGCCCGCTTTCAGGCTGGCACAGGATACTTTCCTGCTCCTTACAGGGATACCATCTACAGTGCTTGGTGACCATCTGAGAAACATCTTACATTATTTCCAAGACTGGGAGGAATCCACTTGGATGTCCTGGATTTTAATATGTGTCCATGAATTAGGTAGCCAAAATGAAAATTTCCGTTTTGCTTCACTAGAAACTGTGAAGTCAGTCCTGGTGATTTAAGACAGTTTGATAGGGATGGGAAAAGTTTGTTTTCCAAAGTATTAGTAAAAGCTTGTTTCCCCAGAATAGTGGAGGCCGGATAGCTGGCAGGCAGACTTTTTCAAGCTGATCCACAGTTTCCATTCAATAATTATTTTCATTCTCACAGCGTAGCTCCTCAGCAGCAAGTAGAGCATCCAAACTGTACTCCATGTCTGGAATAGCATTAAAAGGGAAAGTGAGAGAACTCTTTACCTACACTGATTTTTTTCCTGCTGTGAAGTTCCACATTCACATTGCTGTAAATAATTAGGAGTTCAAGTTGAGGGCCCCTGTTGCCTTTTGATGGAGTACCTTACTGAAATAATAATCGTAACAATACAATGCAATAATTTGCCTCATGCAATGAAGTTTCAAGTTCTTGATCTGTGGCCATGATTTGGTAGAACTAAAAAACAATGCAGTGTTCCACTGTGTTGGTGTGCAGTGATGTGTACTGACAAGGCATCTCTAACAAGTGCTGTTGGTTTCGTTTACAGATCTGCCAGTAGTGGCTAGCAGTTGCCTATGAAAAGCCATTCTGTACTGGTCCATAAAGCAACACAAAATTTTCATTATGTTTCACTTAAAAAGTGCTTGTTTTGCAGGATAGAGGCCATGTCAATAAAATGGATTGGGTGTCACTTAAACCAAGTGACATGCTAATCTCCTGGAGCTCTTGTGTCCATAATCTCTCCAGGACACAAGTCAGTTTAGAAGCATGAGCTGTTCTCACAGGTAGTGACTATTGAGCTCTTTAATGTAAATTCAAAGGCAAAGCTTATCAGTGTGTTTCAGAAATTGCTTCAGTGTGGTTGCTGTCTATAGGAAAAAAATCCCCACACTTCCCCCAAAATCCCTGGGCAACTTCCAAGCTTTCACTGTGCCTGCAAGCACCTTTTAATTATAAAGAAATTGGTTTTGGTGATATGTGCCCTGTGACCAATTGGATTAGAGGCATTTCTTCTGGCTATTATTAAGCTAACTTGACTATTGCCCTTGTGTAGCTAAGCATGATCAAAATATAAAGTATGGGGAAGCATCTCAATTATGAGCCATAGTACGGTGCTCCTGCAGACTAAATTCTTCTGTTCATTAGGAAAAAAAGCTTCAATGACTAGTAATGCTATCAAGAAAAGGCAGAATAATAGGCACAGGATCAAGGATACTGTAGTTCATCCACACAAGTTACAAAGGCTACTGAATGACTCAGACTGGCTTTTTAACATTTCTGTAGGCTGCTTGTTATTAGACAATTGGTAGGGCTGTTGAAATCCGTGGACAGTCTCTGATTCCTTGTAAAGATCTGAAGACTAAAAGTAAGGTCTCTTTGGGTGACTGTAATTATCTGGTAAACATTATTATGAGATACTGAAATTTTCCGTTGTACGTTTGTTCTGTATTTAGGTTTATCCTCTTCCTCTGCTAAATAACAATGCATCTCATACAAGCTATAAATTAAAGCCAGTTAATTTTTGATTCATTTGAGCTGTAGCAAGATTTTCACTGGAGAGGTGATCTGTGAATCAAAACTGGTTTGTCGGATTTTGTAAGCAGTAGTAAAAAAACAAAACAAAAAAAAAAAACTGGGGGCAGAACACTCATCTGCATTTTTGACATTTTGATCTACCTCACTCTGAAGTCATGAACTGAAACCAAAGTAAATGGATGGCCTCCTTTTGCTGTCATTGTTTACTGAGAGTAATGCAAAATGCAGGCTTTCTGACTGTCTGTGGCTATATTTAGTGTGAATTAATTGAAAACAGTGAGCCGACTCTTCAAAATACTTATACTTCTTATACATAGCATGAGGAGGGGTGAAAGGGGAAGCAAAGGAGTTTTAAGAGATCTGAAATGTCATCATGGATGGAGCTTTTTTGTTTGTTAGAAGTAGGAGTTAATCATAACAACAAGAGAAAGTGCTCCAGCTAAAATAATTTATTATTAAAATGGAGTATCGGAGGTAGTAGAATAAAGAACCAGAGTTAATCTTCATCAGACTGACTGATAGATCTCCACATAATGACTGGAAAGGTTTATTGATCTGTAAAACAGACAATATCACTGCTTCTGTTATACTTTACACTTCTTTGAATGGTGTGGATATTTTATTAATTATTTTGAGGCATTGAAGTTTGTAGGATTTTTGCTGTGCTCTCTCTCTTTCTCAAAGAAAAAAAAAGTCTGTGCAGTTATTGAGTGCTGCAGATACATAGCCATCATTTCTTCATTTCCTAAAAACTGATACCTGTGTCCTAATTCCTATCTTAGAATTGATCACAGTCAGTTTGTACTCATCTGCTTGGAGCATATTTTATTTCTTTATTATGTATAAGCACTCCACTCACTATCCCTTCTCTGCTAAGACAACAGTGAGCAAACTTAATTCCTTTATTAGCCACTTTTTTTACAGTGAAACACCATGGTTAAGGAGACTCTTGTTTTGAGATGTGCTCTGTGTTCCTTTGGTCACTTTGACAGGCCTTCTTCTCGTTTGATCTAAGATAAACTCTTTTAAGCTGTGAAAATGGTTTTTATTAGAAGTATGAACAAAATTAAGATTCAAGGTCTCATCAGTTAAGTGGCTGTATTACCATTTGTCAGGTTTTTTGTGTTTTTTTTTTTTCCTGGAAATACCTCATGATACGTTTGCATTTGTTTTTTGCATGAGTACAAGCTGTCTAATAATCAGTCCTACGCATAGGATCTTAAATTTTTCTGTGATACAATTTGAGACTTACATTTTTTTCTATTCCATTAGAAATGAAAACAGAAACAAATTGTTGTTAGTAGCTTGTAAAATCTTGCACTTTGTATTATCTCATTTCATCTATACCTGTGCCCCATCCTCAATGCTGTCTGTTTTCCTCCGTTATATTTCCATATCTCCTGCTGTTATTGATTCAGTTCAATATTTTATTATGAAGAAATGCAATTAGTATTCAACACTTTTGTGCCAACTTCAGCTGTAAAATTATTAAATAAGATTGATCCTAGAAGAAAATTTGGAGAACTCTGCTATTGATCTTGTTCCAGTACAGCTGTTTGTTCAGGATGACCTGTCATCATCTGTTCTCTAGTGAGGTCCTTTGACATTTGATATTTCCTGTACTAATCCCCATCTTTTCCATTTATAGAAAAAGTTCTTGTTATATTAAATATTTTACTATAATTAAATAGTTTACCTCATGACATTCCGTTTGTTCTAAGGGGCTGCAGATTTCAAATCTGGCAGTGCATTATGGGATGCTCCAGGTAATTACATATGAACTAATTTTTAGATCCTCCTTTTTGTCATTTCCTGTTAATTGCCACGTCTTTAGTTATTCTTGCATATTCTTGCATTCAAAGTAGTGTTCCAACATTTTCTGTTCCGACTTTGCCGAGCGCTCACTGAGAACTCTTTTCCATGCGATTTTCACACAAAGTGGGTTCAAACCCTTTTTTTTCCCCCCTTTATTGTGCTATAGAAGAACACGTGAGCAGAGCATCAGTTACATCATCATCAGGAGAGGGGGTGTGGATTTCTGTTGAAAATCCCATGCCTTGAGCACGAGACCATCAACAATAGACAAATGGCTGCATTTCTTGGAACATGAGTTCATCCGCTTAATCTGTAGAACCATGAATTAGAGTAATTGTACCATTAGTGACATCCTTTCACTTAAGTCGAACGTGCTTTCCTTGTCTTGCTGATAGAAAGTGAATAATTCCTACAGAGATACAAGTGAGAGTTTCTTCTCAACTTCAGTTAAGTAGGACTTAGTAAGTGTTCACTTGGAGAACAAGTAGAGTGCTCTATGCACTTTTTTTAGCCTCGTCTCCTTTTTGAGAATAGTTGATGAATATCCTTTTGCATGTATGACTAAGAGAGTGAGGAGTTAATGGCTCAGAGTAACAAGGTGCTCTGTGCCAGCTGTAATGAATTGGCTTAAATATTAGCAGTATAAAGTAATTTAAGATTGAATTTTACAGCTCATATTTTTACTGTTAGCATTACCCACTATTACAAGATATCTCTATCTCATATTTCACACCATTTAGGACTAACTGATTGTCACTGAAATCTCCTCCTCTTGGCCCGAAGAGATGTCATATGTGAGAAGCTAAAAGTAAGGATAAATACGTTTAGAAAATTGAACTAGAAATGTCTTCAGATGAATATATTTTTAATCATCTTATTTGGCAACTGTTAAATTATCCAACTCATATCCTGTTTCTAACATTCTCCTATTGCAACATGAAACAGTTCTTTCTTGAGATGTCTCAATGTTTCATCATTCTTTTGGGGTGTCAGGAGAAATATATCTTAAAATAGTAATACTGCTGCTTTATAATCTTTGCCTTTTGCTTCTGTCTGAGTTAGTGAAGTAGAAAGTAGCAAATGATAATGTTGATCCATGTGAACTCTACAAAAAGTATATATTGACCATAAGTCAACTTGTACTGAGATAATTTTACTCCTTTTGTCATTTGTATTCTTTGAGGCACACAAAAGTACACATCATGTTAATCAAATAATTTTATATGGTAGTATTTTTAATGCATTATTATAGTTGAGAAAAATTGCAAAATCTATGTTTATCTGAACATCTCATTTAGTGGGAAGAAAGACTCAAAAAATGTTTTCACCAGTGACTTTTTTGAAATCCCACATTTCCTCTTCAGATCCACAATTTCTACTTAAGGGTCTAGTTTTGAAAATGGAGTGAAGAACTGAACAAGTGATCCAGAATAAAATTAGGCTCAAAAAAAGGCTTTCTTCACTATAGCTTGGATCTGCAGATGGTTGCATAGCATGGAAGTGTGGGAGCTGGAGAGACTGTGAGATAAAAAAGAAAGGCTATTTAAGGAAGAACTGCTCCTGTTTTGCTTTGTTTTCATAATGGACTATAAAACAAATGCAAGATGCTGCCAGAAGAGCAACAAAATAATGCATAAAAGTGCTGGTTTGTTTTTGCGTAGGAGAGGAGTGCTGGCACTGACATTTGTCTCTAGAGTGTTCAGATTTTAACATATTCCTGCAGCCTTCAAACTGATGTTCAACAATTGAAAAATATGTTTTGCCTTTGAATGAAAATTAGTCCTGACTGTTGCTGTTGGCTTGAATTTACTATTCTTCTACACCTGTTTTTAGGCAGTGAAAACCACAGCCAGATTGGGAAGCCCTTAGTGTATTTGGACAGAGGGACAAATAGACAGAAATACCTTGAGGCGCAAATAATGAAAAGCAAAAGCCTGCTTGGAAGAGAAAAATCTAAAGGAAAGTTGGTTTACAAAGTGGCATCATAATCTTTTAATGGCTGTGCAAAGTTTAAAGTGATACAGGGTCAATATGCTATGAAGATGAATTAGTACAAGGTACGCGAAGCAATTATACAAATAATCATGCTATAGAAACAGCCAACACTTAAACACTGAAATAAAAACATTTATTTATACTCTGAAGCTTTTCAGTGTCACCTTTGTGAGGACAACTCTGAAACTTTTTGTCTATATTTTACTGTTGTCTTTCTGCATGCAACAGTTCTTTCATTTAGACTTTCTCTTCTGGTGGTGTGTTATCCAGCAGAGGCCAAACTGTCACCATCTGAGGGATGATCCTACTCTGATTGCTTGCTCATGTGAAATCTTACTCTGTCCTTCCAGTGGCTTTGTGGCCTCTCATAAACCACTTTTTCCTTCTGATATTCGATGATATAATTGCATAACTGTGCTCCTGAAATTGTCCTTTCATTCCCCCCATCCTTTCTTCCCCCCCCCTCCCCTCCCCCCCCCCCCACCTTTTCCTTAACAAAAATATAAAAGGAATGGGCTTTTATGGGCTTCACTATAAATCAAAGTCTTAAAATACTCTAAAAGCAATAAAAAAAAAAAAAAAAAAAAAAAAAACAGCAGTATTTTTTGTGGGTTGAGACTAAACTGAGTGAACTATTCTTTTTTCAGATGGTACCAAATGTTTTTTTCAAGAGAGACTGCTGCAGGCTGTATTTTTTGCATGCATATACTAGGTCATGGAGCCGGAGTTGTGTTCTTTAAAGCCTAAATGGAAAATATCTGTTATTTATTTGGTTTGGTTTATTTGTTACAATCATATTTGCAAATCATTTTATCTTAAATACATTTATTTGCTTCACGTATAGGCAAAAGATGGAGTAACTGGTTTTTAGACACTCAGATGTTTACTCTGGAGACACAGAAAACCCTTTTTCCAGATTACTAAAAAGGCAGCTATGAGGCAAAACATTAGCACTTGTGTATTGTTGAGTCTTTATAGAATATGGAACAACTAAGGTGAAAATAAAACAACCTACAATCCTTTTACAGTGATCTGAGGGCAAATGTGCAGTCATGCAAACCTTATGTCCACCTCAAAGGGTAATCCATTGTTTGCATTTACTGTGCATAAGGAACTGGCTGTAAGGTTTTTAAGTTAGCTGTTAAGTTACTGTTTATTATTTTTGTTTTTAAGTTCAGATAGCAGTGAAACTGGTGAAATGTATCTCTAATCATGTCTGGCCTGAGCCAGCTGAAGTCATTGTGGTCTGCTAACTTGTATCTTGAGATAAGGGAGCAGGATCCTGCTGACATTCTGGCTCTGAAGGGTCTTTGAACAGAGCTCATGTGCATGAACTCTATCAAAGTAAGTTCTCGTTGAGAAAACATCAGTGTTTCATTCAAATGTCATGGAATCCATTCTGAATTGACTAGTGGATTGGTTTGGTGAATTCAGTCACCTCTCTTCATCTAGCACACTTGTGGTAGCTTATCACGCTCCTTGAAGAAACAAGGAATTGTGCATCACAGTGCTTGAAATCTAGGCTCAATTCTTCTTCCAAGGAGCACGTGTGTATGAGAGGGGCAGTCTAGACAAAGATGTACTTTTCAAAGCAGCCAAAAGATTTCCTGTCCCCTGTCTGCATCTACTGAAAGGAGGATATCCTTTTCCAGCTCCTAACTAGCTGTTCTAGGAGTTGCCTCAGTTTCTTACTGCAGTAATGGACACCTGCATGTCTGCAGACCCAGGGTGGGTCATGATTTTTCACTGCATGACACAGCTGATAGCAGATTTCTTAGCAAGGATACCACACAAAAAGGATTGAGGGCTCAGTAATCTGTTCTCTCTCAATTTATGTATCATAAAGTAGTGGATTGATGGTTGTCTGTGTTTATTTGGAGGGGATGTGTAGATAATACTGTCAGTGTCAGAGTAATCATCATCATTTACTTAAACCCTGAACTTAGAGAGTTTTAGAGATAGATATGAATTCTTGGCTTGCTAATCTTCTATTCAATAAGACCATTGTGCCAGCAGTCCAGCCTTTTTGTCTTCAGCTCACATGTTGTAGACACACCATCTTCCAGACTGCTTTGGGTAATTGCATGTTACAGCTACTTCTTAATACACTGTGAAACACACTGGTAACTTCATTCTCAGCTTGTACCTCCTGCTTCTTGCATCACAGTTGCCCAATTTATCTAAGCTAGTAATCTGCTAGCATAAATGTATAAACCTTTATTTCTGTCAATCACATCAGTGCAGATAGATAACAGTGGATATATTCACAGTGTGAAGAGTTTAATTGTAGTTTTCCTTTTATTACCTGACAGGACCAGAGAGCATGAAAAGCACAGAATAGTTCGAAGTGGAAGAGTTTGCATATATCTTAAAAATTTAAATACAGCATTTAAATGAATTTATTTCCCCCAAAAGATGTACTATTACTAAAAGCAGTTATTCCCCTTCTATCCCCTCACCAATTGATGAAATCATTATATGGTAAAAACCTGCTATGGAGAGCTTTTTTAAAGTACAGTCTTAGTAGCCATAAAAGGTTGTGCAGAGTACTGATAATCATGTTTTGATTTAAACACAACAGCTCATGGTATCTGAGGACTAATAAAGCTTTTTGCAGTCTTTGTAATCAAAAATTCTTGACTGATCTTGAAATGTGGTGGCAAATAGAGCTGTGGCTGGAGAACACTAAGCACAGAAGAATGAAGCTATAAACAGAGCCATTACTAATTTTTACAGTTTTCCTAATATGGATTGTTGCTTAGAATATTTCTTCAGCTGCCAAGATGATATAACCACACACAGCCGCAGTTTCAAAGAGTACATTTTGAGGGCTCAGTATGGTGCATGTTCCTTGTTACGTGGTGTCTGTTCCTTTTTCACTATGTAAATATCTTGTAACAGCTCTTCTTTCCTCCTACCCTTCCAACAGTGACCTTCGTAATGTGAAAACAGGCATAAGCCTGTTTTGATGAAGCTAAAATAACCCACCTCAAACTTGAACATCTGCAACCTAACCCTGGGATTGAAATTCATGTCAGATGTGCAGTGAATTTTAATTGCTCATATTCTGTGTGCTTTCTTTTGTTCTGTTTTACTGCTGTTAGGGCAGGCACTCGAGTTTTTATATGCAAATGGCAACCAAGATGGCAAGGAGAAGAAGCCTTATTCGTCTTGCCTTTCTCAGTGTGCAGCTGCATTTACTGCACAAGTTTCTTCAGGTGAATAACACCAGGAATTAGGTGTTGAGGCAGAAGCAGTAGGGAACAAGGCAAGCACTTTTTCACAAAGCCTCTCAGCTATGTTGACTGTAAGGTCTGCAATGCTCTGTTTGATTTAGGTACCCGTAAACTTCTGCTGCCCTTTGCAGAGGCATTTTGATGCATAACACCTGTAATAATAGTGCATTTGTAGTGCATTTAATCTGCTTTATTTGTTCTCAGACACTTAGAGTTGTTCTTTGCAGGTTAAAAGAGACTTTTTCAGGTCTGCTACTTGTAGCTAGATGCAAAGAATCAGAGTGAATTCACAGAACAGAGAATTACAGGGTAGTTTGTATATAGTAATGCAAAAGAAACAGAGGCTTACATAAAAAAAAAAAAAAAAAAAAAAAAAAGAACAACACAGCTTAGGAAATACTGTTGCTGAAGCCCTTTGTGTATATGAGCTACAGTGCATTATTCATGTGCGTTCTGCTTTGTTCTCAATCTTCTTCCTTTCCATCCAAGGATAAATTTTACATTGGGTATGTGGTCTATATTGTGCTGTATGCTCTTCTTGCCTGCAGATCACCTCTTGCTTAGTTCCAGACAACTACAGCCACCGCGTTTTTCAAGAACCCCAATCAAGCTCCTTGTGCAAGCATCTGATCTTCAGTTTTATTTTCTCAAAGAGGTCATTATGTATAATTGGAAGAAACTGACATAGTTGAAATCAGAGTAAGTCTTAAGGTTAAACCATGCACTAAAAGGTTCTGTGCTATGTATATACTAAGTAGTAATTTGGACAGGCTTAGATAAAACAGTATTTCTAGAGCTCACATAGACTGAAAGTGGACTTACTAGTGGCTGACCATCCCCTCTCATACCTAAAGACGTTAGAAGATTTGTGTGTGGTGATAGCATCAGATGGGTAGTGCATCATTTTAACACAGGCCAATATATCACATTTGTCTCCAGACACGTTTGTGATCATTAGCATCTGAGCAGAATTGCTATTTAATCTTTAACCCGTCCTTGCACACCCTCCCCTGGCTGACACGGGACAGTGGCAATATTAAGAGAAACAGGCAGCCACAGTATGAAGGTGGACCTCTGTCATTATTGTTTTGCTACAGAGTCACCCTGGGGAATAGAAAAGGATGAGCTGCTGCTGTCTGTCTCCACTCTTGAACCTCACCTCCTTGCAGGAGCTGCAGGCTGTTTGGATCCCAATGGGGAACTATAGAATGATGCTTTGAATGTGAGCAATCACTGCCTTCCAGTGGCGAGGGTCCACAGCATGCATTGAGTTCCTCCTGGGCATGGCTTCAAGCAATCACAGTCACACACTTCGGAAAAGATCTTTTGTCGAAGATCCTACCTCAGATTTATTATTTCTGCTGAATTTTGGCCAATGAGTTGAAATTCCCACTAGGAGGTGGGAGGGAAATAGGTGGAAAGATACAGAAAACGGAAAGGATAAAGGACAGAATTAAAGCAACAACCAGTGTATTCAGAACTAAAAAATGAAAAAGCAATCATCCATGCCTAAAACTTAACAGGATTGTTTTAAGCTGTGGCTGACTGTGCATATTAGACAGTCAGAAAGCACAATAGCAGTCTCTTCAGTACCAATTAGTGAGCAATGGAAAGTGCAGGCCCAGTGAGGTGAAAAATCGTGTATTATTTTTGTGTGTGTGACACAGGTGTTTCTCTTTTGGAAACAAATCCATTTTGTAGGGAACAGGGAAAATATACACGATGTAACAGGAAGCTGGAGGCCCACAGTGATGTCGACAAACTTGTTTGTCTTAAAAAGAGACTGTTTCTCCAGAATGTCATATTTCAGAGTTTTCTGGGAGGTGGAAAAGCACATATTAACTGCTTAAAAGATGTGATGCTTTTAGGTTTGGAAATGGTTCCTTCACAAAATGTAAATACCCCAACTTTCAGCAAAGCAGCTCTCTGTAATTCAAATGTGCAGTACAATCCTAAAATTTCTGTTGACCATTTATTAGGAAGAATATGTACTGTGAGATCTGAGACAGTTGTCATATGACCGCGCACATTTACACATTCAAGGAGGCTATTACGTTTCTTCCTTGAGAGAAGCTTATAAAAATGCAGAAGGGTGCTTTCATTCAGAAGTATACTGTCACATACTAGGTGGGTTCTTTTTTTTTATGTTTCTTTTCCTTTTAGCTAAGAACTGCAGTCCCAAGTCCTACTTGCACCGAGTATATAGATAAAGCCACTGTCATAGACTCCACTTAAGAAATTGGACTTGCATTTCAGAGATTAAAAATATGAAGAAGAGATGCTCATTTATCAACTGAGCACTGATAGTGCCTGTACTTAATGCTGTCCTCAGGCTGTTCCTTTCTGACCTGGCTCAGCTGGGGGAGTTCTCACACATCCTTATGTTGTCCTGAGATCTGACTCAACACTCCTGTCTTTCCTATGCACTTCCTCAATTTAAATAATAACATATAGTAAATTAAGTGTCAGGATATTTGGCAGAGCATTTTTAAAGAGGGGAAAATAATGGTTTGCTGCAGGATGGGTAAATGGTGATTAGGTCATTCAAGGAATATCACAAAGCCGGGGGATTCATTCCACAGCAGAAAGCAGCAGGAGCTGCGTTGCTGTCTGCAGTCTGCACAGAATCATGAGCAGAAGATCCAGTAAGTGCAGATCCAAAACCAGGCGCCTTAAAATGTACTGCCTTATATGGATATGATGTTATTTTGTTCTACAAGTACGTAGTATTTTTTTCTTGTTGAGCTTTTTATTTTTTGTAATTATTGCAGAGTGCAAATTAAACATATGCACACTATGTGAGCATATATGGATACATTTTTTCTGTTTCAAATTTTCTGGAAATGTTGAGCAAGAATGTGAAAACAACGTTGAAAACAAAGTTGTACTGTAAACTGCTGTTTGATGACTGACTAGCAAAAGAAATTCACAGAAATGCTGTGGATAAACACAGTGCTACATTTGTGTAGTTTAAAACGATGCTCAAAAACAACAGCAGTGATCAGGCCATAAGTGGCTTATAGGAAAGGAAGTAGGTACAAGGCAAGAAGGATTAGGAGACTGTTGCTAGTATGATGGGCATTCAATTCTTATTTTAATCTTTGTCAGTGGAAACATCCATTTTGATAAAGCAAACTGTTTTGAGAGAATTCTGAGGTGTCTTCACATAGTTCATTGTTAAAACAGACAAGAGAGGAGGCTATCTGTAACTTAATATTTCTGTGATAGTGGAGGGAAAGGGACAGGTTCCTGGATTATTCTTTTTTCAAGACTAGATATATAAATAAATATGTGAAATACTTCATAAGTTTTGTTATGAAAACGAAAAATCAAAGATAAATCACTTTCCTCTTCTTAAAGAATAGGCTAGAGAAGCAAAAATCATAGTTAGTGGTTGCCCTCATTTTAGGCTTGAAGCAGACTGATAGAAACTACATCGTGAAATAAATTATTCCTTTTTAATTACTTGCAATAGAAGTTATACCTTTATCTATAAAATCAAAGTAACTGATAGATAAGAGGAATGTTGACGTATTTAGTGGCTAAATTGACTTACACCTTCAATTCACGAAACACAGAAGAGGATTTGATGATCTGTTACTACAGTGTAGGAGTATGAAAAGCCCCGACACACTGACAGATTGCATGCAACATCATGCTTCTTCTCCAGGGAAAATACTGGTTCTTATTTTGAAAGGTTCAGACACTACTCAAATATGAGTATCTATAAAATGCTCATTAGGGACAATAAAAATCATTCTCAATGACAGCAGTGTTATTAGGTATCATTGGAACTTTGATTAATTTTCATTCTTGTTTGGGAATTTGTCTCTTGAAGAGATGCTGTAGTCAGAGTTCGCTTAGCTTTTGGGCTTTTGCTCTTATTTTGAGCAAAAGAGATTTTTGGACAGGGCTATCTGGAACTTGTAATTGTTCAAGCTTGCATTATGCATAGCACTGGGAACAAGAAAACAACCACACCATCCCAAAATGGACCCAGGCAGCCATTGAGGCCCTGAAGGCTTTAAGAGCGGCCAGGAGCTGAATGCTGGAGAGAACGGGACAAATGTAGAGATACTGCTGTGGTTATGGTTTCCAGCCCCTGGTAATTCCCTTTATAAAACTCACCAGTTAAAGAGATATTTTTATTTGATGGTGGTATGTGACCCATTATTTTAGGGCAAGAAGAGATCAGAAAGAAAACTGTTAGGATATGATTTTTTCCCCCTCTGATTGAATGTTTGTCATTTGTAGGATACTTGTGCATGTTGTTTTGAAAAAGCATGTCTCTAGATGTGCAGATGTCTCTAGAAAATGGTAGAAAAATATCCCTGAGAGTCTTAATATATCGTGAATCTCTCAGCTTTTTGGATGATCACCTAAAGTAAATGGAAGTAAAAAGAATTACTGTCTTAATTCTTAATTATATGCTGCTTCACAGGAGTTTTCTGCAGAATTGCTGTAACTTCATCACCCCTCCACCATCACCCCCAGTCATAATTGCATTCATTACTTAGTCTGTTAAGGTCAGATTATATGGCTTCTATTTCTTCCAAATATTTAACATATAGTTCTACTGAATGAAGTAGAAACATTTAACATTTTCAATATAACACTAAACAGAAAAAAGTTATCCAGATTTTTTTTTAAAGTACCATCATTTTAGGAAAAAAAAAAAAAAAAAAAAAAAAATTGTACGTAGAGAATTTTAATAAAAAAAGGTACTACTTTTGCCCAAGCTCTCTCATTCTTCTTACCCTAGTCTCCATCCTACAGGGATTTTATAGATCTACTGTTTATAAGTAAATGCAGGTGTAAATAATAATAAGGAAGCAAATTAAATAAATCATGTCTGCAAGATGAAGTTAAATAAGACAATGCTAGTCAAACTGAATACCAACTAATAAAACATATACAATACTTATTTAATTAGATTGAAATATTGGTTAAAATCTTCATGAATTATTTAATGTATTGATTTAGTTATAAGCAAAGAGAAATGTGTATGTCTTGGCTGAATGCATATTTAATTTCAGTCAGATAGGATATCTAGCAAAGAGACAATTCAGAAATTGGTGAGGATTAAGAAACAGAGCAAATGAAGGCTTTTGCTACTAAATAAATTTAGATAGAATTAGGTGGAATATAAGTACATCCAAAATTCTAAGAAGGGGAAGCAAGGAGGTAAAGGGAAGAAGAGAGTCTTCTGACAGAACATTTGTCAAGAATGTAGCCAGAGAGCTCCGATGTATTTGGTACAGATCTCACCTGAACCTAGTGATAAGCATATGAGGGTTTCTTATTAAGTTAATGGACAAGATAATGGCGGTCAGACTTTCAGTTTCAGCTGTATCTTTAAGCAATTTTTACTGAAAGGTTAAAACAATTATGTTGAAGACATAAATTTCTAAACATAGAGATCTCTTCTGAAAACTTTTCAGAACTGAGAGTCTGTGCAGAGTTTTTTTTACTTGGACATTCAGTTTAAAAAATAGAATCTAGCTACATAATGAGTTTAATTACAGAAATTCAAGAGTAGCTACAATGGAACACTAGCCTTCAGTAATTACTCTGATGTATTTCAATTTCTACATATGTAGATGCTAACATATATGTATATATGATACGTTGTGTTTTTTTAACAGCTTTGTAAATCGTGACTATATTTTGAAACCAATTTTTTATTTTGGATTTTATTTATTTATTTATTTATTTATTTTGCAATAAGATTGGATTTAAAATTGTGCAGCGTGAGCAAGGGCTTACATTTGGGAAGACAAATGTCATCAAGCTCTTTCTGGAAATTTAGTATAACTTAAATGGTGTGTAAAGCTTTCAGTCTTTTTCCTTCCTTTCCTAAGATTTAAAGTAACATTGTTGAATTTAGGTTGTCTTAAAGGTGAACAAAATAGATACTAAATCTTTGTGTTGTTACTAATGACTAAGGTTGGACCGAGACCAGTTCAGTCAGGTCTTTCATAAAATTATGACAGCAGTTTGAGATGACATGAAACTTTGAGATTTTTTCATTGGAAGACCAAAAAACCTGCATATTTTGCATGATCCCCTTTTCATGCTATGGTTAGTTTTTTCTGATTTCTTGTCTGTTTTTCTCAAAAGACAGTATTTGCCAAGATTTTAAAGTTTTTCTTCAGAACCAACGAATGTCAAAAGTTTCTGGGGTCTCCTGTCTGTAGTACGACCTTACTAATATTAAGGAACTAGTGGGAGATATATGTATTCTGCTTTCATGTGTTGTTGTTTGTTGTTTTCTTAAACTGTTTTCAAATGTGTGTTCAGACACTTTATTCAGATAAATACATTGATTCTAAATTTCGTAAGATTTCGATCATACAGAGCTATTAGACCTTTTAAACTGTCTTTTTGCAAGGCTCATATCCTTTCTCAGCTTCTGATAAAAAGGAAGATATCCTGAAGAACCTGACAAAATTGTGTTGGCCAAGAGGTACATACACTAGTAATTTCACTAGAGACTACTACAAATATTTGTACCTACACTGGTAATTCATTTTCTTTAATTTGTTCTTTGAAGTTCTGGATAAATCTTTGTTTATTATTAATTACACATGGGGTTAACCTTTTCTGTAAACCACTTTGTAAACAGTGAATCAAATGTACTATACCAGTTTGCTACTCAGATCCATAGTCCCATCTGTCAAAGAGAACAGAATGACAATATCTACTTTATTTGAAACTGAGCTTATGGGCAATACTTCTACCTGTAATCTCTGATCCATAATGATTTTTACCTATGAAGAAGGATTAGACTGACCATTCTATTGTTCCTAGCCATTCTTCAGGTTCCTTTTAAATGTTCAAAGGCTGGTAACTCTTAAATCTCTGGAATGGCCCCAGTTTTTTGAAGGTTGTTAGATATTAATGCTTGGGGAAATAAATGTTTTGTCAGTTTCTTTATGGCATTTGTTGGTTGTTGGCTTTTTTTTTCTTCAAAAATTCTAACTTTATCAAGATAATGACTCATATCCACTCTTACATCAGATGGCAACATTTTTATTGCAGTGAATATATGCCATTTATGCAAATTTGTCCACCCACTGAATCTGTGGATGCAATTTTTCCAGCCTTGAATCTTTAGAAACAGTTCTGGCTTTTTAGCTACATAACAGATAATATATTGTGCATGAAGGATTCTTTTTAAAAAACAATCTGTATTAAATGTCTTTTTTTCCTGTAGTCCCAAGACAGTTCTTTCTGCATTAATCCAGAAATACTGAAAAATAGCTGTGATAGAGGAACTCACATAATAAAGTGTTCTCCTGAATGTTATGTGCATTATGTCCGTTTCTTCCACACATTGTTTCAGCCGTTCTGCCCCAAGTCTGTATTGTTGCCTGGGGTTGTTGTGACAAAAGTGCATGACTTGACACTTGGTCTAGTTGAACTTCATCCCACTGCCCTCAGCCAATTTGTCCAGCTTATCCAGATTCCTCTATAGGGCCATCCTACTTCCTTCCTCCCAGTTTGTTGTCATTTGCAAACTTACTGAGAGTGCACCCGGTCCCCTTGTCCTGGTCATTAAAAAAAATATTAAACAGGTCAGGTCCCAGTACCGTCTGCGGGGAATACCATTTGTGACTGGAATGGTTACAGGGAGTAATAGTATTTTTTCTTCATTTTCTCTTATGCTCCTTGGAATAAGTGACTAGGATGTATTAGAAGAGGTTGTGGTGAAAT
>NW_024884889.1:3073309-3118911 GCF_019232065.1 Centrocercus urophasianus | reverse complement strand
GGTTGTGGTGAAATCTGTCTGTGATTTTGGTGCTTGAATGGAATATTGTCATCAAACGGTTGTTTTGAAATCTAGTTCACTTCTGTATAGAGGCTGATCCCTTTTTCAAATCTAGGTTTAAATATGAAACATTACTCTGAAGCATCCCAGGATCTTGTTGAGTACAAAGCAACCAGAAGGGAGATAAATCATGCTTTCAGCTGAGTTTTTAACACCCATGGTCAAGAGTACTTAGCAGGTAGCTCCGCTTCAAAGAAAAGCTCCAGGTTTCATCTCCAGTATAGCTGTAGCGTTCCAAAGATAATTTGGCAGCCTTCAAGTTTTTCATTCAGCTAACATGCTAAATTGAGTATGTTAAAGTGAAACTGAAACCTTTTTGTACTTGGCTTTTTTGAAATGCTGCTGGGCAAGGTAGTAGGGTGTAAATGTTGTCAGAGGACAGCAAAGGAAGTACTCTAAGCTGCGTAGGCTTTTTTTTGACAAATGTACACACACAGTCATAAGGCAAAAATCTTAAAGAAAGCAAACCCCTGATAACAGTCATTAACATGCTTATTCACGTTGTACTGAAACTTACTCAGGGAACCAGAGTAGTAAGAGCTGCAGTATGATTTATCACTTTGCGATAAACTACTTAGGGATCGTTTTATGCTCTTGTAAAAATAAATGTCTGCAAATGACACTCTGGAATGGCAGAACAAGTGAGTATTTGCATGATAACTGACTCTACACATTTTGTTGCTTATAAATTGATGTAGTTAAATTAATCTCAGTTTATAATGGGGGACAAGAATCTAAGTAGGAGAGATAAAACTCCTAATTGCAAAAATCAGATTCGATAACATCCTAATGAATATGAAGCCATATACCCATTTGATGAGTCTGCATATTTCTGGTCATTCACTGATACCAAAGGTTCTTTTATTTTTTTTGACGTATGAATTCAAAACTTTATTAAAACTACTTTGAAACAATTTCCTCTGCATGAATGCTAATATTGAATCTTTCCAAAGAAGGCCCGAAGAAATATAAACTAAAAGCTCATCCATTTTTTTTGGTAACATTTTTATCCAAACTGGAAAACATGGCTCTTGTAGTTACATACAGACATTCACACTCACACATCCATAAATGAAGGTTTGTTTGTTTGTTTGTTTTTCATACTGTCATCTTAGTTGTTACTTGACATTTAGGGCAAGAGCTGGTCGGTCTTTTACCTGAGTCTTACAGCTCATTTTTGGTGATGTAATACTACTTTCCATAGTTTGCATAAAAGAAATTATTGCAATTTGCTCCTCTTTCTGAGTTCTGCCAAGCATAATCTTCATCACATCTGCAGATAATCTTTCATATAAACTCATGATATTATTTATGTCACCATAGACAGCAGTTTTGATTGTACTTACAAACCCCCACTACAATTGGCTTTGAGTGTGATTGTTTTCATAATTAGTGTCAGTGTTTATGTTACAAGTATTATGTCAATTTTAAGTTTATCATATGCAATTGGTCACTAAGGCAATCTGTGATAGGTAGTTTTATTATGTCTCTAATACTGCTTATACGTTGAGCATTGAAGTAATTGATACCCCAAGTAAAAAGGTTTGTCCCTGTATGTATGGTGGATGGGTTCATCTAGAGTCCTTCTCAACCCTTTCTATTTCAAACTGAGCAGCGAGGGAAAAATCAATAAAACCTTACAGATTTTGCACACTTGAGGAAACACAGTGGCAAAGAGGAGGCAGAGAAGAGAGATCTCTCCTGTGTATCCAAATTTAAGGATCAGATGCATCCTAAATAAAGTTCAGCGCTGAAACTTTCCAAAGAATTACAAGGAGGCTTTTCATATTTCTTGCTCACCAAGGTTTATTAAGGGAGCAACCACAGTGTTGTGTTAAACGTTAGAAAGATAGAGCTGCCTCTGCTCTCTTTTCTTCCAGCCCCCAAAGCTGCAAGATTTAGGGATATCTCCCAGAGTAATTGCAGCTTCTTACAATTCTTTATTCAAGGTGTTGCATTATTCAGAGAAGGAGTTTGGATTTTCCACTGCAGTGGAGATCCAATGAACATTTTTCCTTTTTAAGATGTCTTTACGATCAGCACCACTTGGTCTTCTGTCAGTGTGTTTGTTTCTCCTTGCAGACATTCTGGTATGTTTGAGAGGGTTCTATGGGATTAAAGATGTTCCTTTTATTTGTTTCTGGCATAGTGCACTCTCCTCGTGAACTATACAGAATTGAGTTTCAAATTTGAGGATTTTAACAGGGAAGCAGGAGGGTGGACCTGATATGTGAGCAAATTCTGTCAGAGGAGGATATGGCTCTGAAGCCACACTAGCACTGCCAGCATTCGTGTGCTGCACTGCCTTGTTCAGATGCAGGTTCAAGGCTGAGTCAGGAAGTGATAGGCTTCTGGTCATCTTGCATGTAGAAAGGTGACTGGACTTGTAAAATAACCGCAACTGTCAAATTAATTATTGATTGCAGCACGATCTTTAAATAAACACAAAATTAAACATTTATTCTGATCAATAAATGATGTGACAGTTGTGGTTATTCTCTACGTTGAGTTGGATTTCCTCATATGTGTGTGCCGCTTAGGCTCTTTGAGTGCAAAGACACGGAAGACATTAGATACATAGAACAGGAGGACAGGAGGATGGCCTGCCTGTCTTGCTGTCCTCCTTCTTTTCCTCTTTCTTTTCCCAGTGTGTCACACTAAGCCCTGCGAGTTCACACCCATTTGGGAGCATGAGGGACACAGCTCCTAGAGAGGCTTCAGAGGTGTCTCGATGTGGCTTCCTCCAGCCTTTGGGGACACTGCCACTGTGAAAGCATGAGAGAGCACTGTAGATGATGCTTGCCATCCTCACCTTCTGCACTGAATTCTCTCCCTCAGAAGAAAAGAGAACCTTTCAGTCTTGTATTTATTGTGGCCCTTCTTGAGTGTTTTACTCACCGTATCTTTCCATTTCATCATGGCAGCATTTAGAAGCATTACTCTTAGCTTGAGATAATTGAAGGAGAGGTGAGGAAATTGCACTTGTTTTCCTCAAGAAACCAAATAAAATGAAGGAATCTGCTTTACTTCCTCAATGCCACAATCAAGCATAGAACCCATGAATTTGCAGTTGAAAATTGTGTTCACACTGCCCGTGTGAGGTATGCAATCCAAAGGAAGAAAGTGGGTTTTGGATCAGGCTTTAATACCCCATTTTTTAAATCTGTGTGTTTTGTAGTGTATGGCATACCTGCCTTACTGCAATGGGAAAAGATAAAGTTTTCTGATAAACAGTCAACTGGTTTTGAATTCTATTATGAAGATAATTTACAGGGTTGTAAGTGTTTTGCAGCTGCCTCCAGGAATGAAATGCATATGATTTATGCATCTGGAAGTGGGGGGGGGGAAGGAAAAAAAAGGGAACTGTCTGATCCTTCCCACCATGACAGCATATCGTTCTGAGAAGTAACTGTTTGAGGTTAATTTAGATCACATCAATCTGTATTACTTGACCTTTTCAGAATAAACAGAACCAAAAAGTGACTACACAAAAAAGTCAATCTTAAAGCCAATTACACTAATAGCATCTGATGTGTAAATGTGTGTTTATTATTAAAATAAATAAATAAATAAATAAAATCACTGCAATAAAGCTGAGGGGCATTTAAAGACAGGAGATGTCTAATTGTAGCATATCCAGTAATGAAATCACAGTCAGCCTCGTCGCTGATTAAGGTTAATTTGAATCACATCAATGTGGATTAACTTGGCCTTTGCAGAATGAACAACACCTTTGTGCCAACATGATCAATTAGTCCCCTTAACTTCATACGTCTGCTTGGAAAGGTTAGATTTATTAGTTATCAGGATAACCACTTGGAGATTAAAATCTCAGTTTTCTTTGCTTTTTTTTTTCAGCACAGCCTAAGGAGAAAGAAAATATGAAACTTTAAAAATCACACTTCAGCTTAATGTTTTATCTAATAGGCTTGAAAAGTCATGTTTATTCTAACATTAGATAAAAGGCCAGAAACTGGACATAAAATTGAATTGTTACTGTATCTAGAAAATACTGTGTGTGCTTACACTTCTTCACTGGTTTTCAAAAAGTCTGCTCCCAAATTAATTGCTGCTGCAAATTCTTTTTACAAAAAGAATTTCTCCAGAAATGAGCATGCCAGGTCAAATCTGTTTTTTGCGTTTAGTTTTCTTCTTGTAATCCTCCCAGTATTTGAGGATGTGAAATGAGGGGAGGCTGCATGCAGAAATGAATGCTGCTGAAGACTCCGGTGTGGCCACAGTGGAACCCCATGTGCAGGCTGTGGTCAACCAGGACCATAACTGTGGTGATGTTTATCCCAAAAGGCTATAAGGCCTGATTGTTTCACATCTCTCTCTACCTGTTCCCCATCCACAGAACAGAACTGTGGACTGGAGGAAAGATGTGTTGTATGTCTTGCAAAATTCTCCAGAAAAGGATTTTGAACGTCATATGGGTGACTTTTCCAGCTCAGACAGTGAGACTAAGCAATCCCTTCTCCACCTTCTAATATAATGATACCACCTTTTGACCTGCCAATAGAAAACACTCAAAAAATCCTCAGATTCCAGTTGCCCAGGCTCACTGACAAGCACCCCTTACCCCATAAACTGTTATTCAAGTCTAAACACATTTGAAAAGTCAATGGTAACAGTACTGATGAATTTGACAAATATGCTCAGGACTTAGTATATACTGGGTTGAAGTTCCTGCAAGAATATTGTATTTTCAGGGTGTAAAAGATAGAGACAAACAGTTCAATGTAGAAAATCATAGAATCACAGAATGGCTCAGGTTAAAAGGGACCTTAGAGATCATCTGCTTCAACCTCCCTGCCATAGACAGGGTTGCCAACTCCCCAGGGCCCCATCCAACCTGGACTTAATACCTCCAGGGATGGCACATCCACAGCTCCTCTGGGCAGCTTGTTCCAGTGCCTCATCATCCTCTGAATAAAGTCTTTTTTCTTAATATCTAACATAAATTTCTCCTCTTTTAGTTTAAAGCCACTCTTCCTTGTCCTCTATCACTATTAGACTGTGTAAAAAGTCACTTTCCTTCCTGCTTATAAGCTCCCTTGAAGTACTGGAAGGCTACTATGCGGTCTCCCTGGAGTCTTCTCGAAGGTAAGCTGCTCCCTCAACCTTTCTTCATAGGAGAGGTACCATTTCCCTTCTTTCTTGGTACAGTGTAGTGTAGTGTTGCTGGGCAGTTGGTCTAATGCAAACAAAGGCACCAGCTATTTGATTGTGCTGGAGTATGTTCTAATTATTTATTCATTTTTCCTTTTTGCCCTTTTGTTTTAATAGTAAGATAGTTGTAAGATATCATCTGAAACCGAACTTTTTTCAGTAAAGGTGAGAGAAAATAGTGTTACTGCATCTTCGTCATTTTCCCAATGCATTCCAGAAAAGCCAGTTTGTCTAGTAGCCACAGTGATTGCTCATTAGCTAAGTGACATTAAACATTTCCCTCACATGGATATTGTCAGTTACACTTCATAGTGCCTAACTTTGTGAGTCTGTGTCCGTACTCCACTGTACATTTGTTTTGGTGGCTACAAACAAGCAGGCTGACAAATCTTGAAAGGATGAGCCTATCATTGGTGCCATATTATCTAAATGCAGCTGTACTTGTTTTCAAGCCAAAGTAATATCTGTACAACAGTAATCTGTAACAGTGATGATCTTCTGCTCCCACATAGCCAAAAAGACAGTAGTGTGCAGCCCTGTGGTGGTCAGGGAAACTGCCAGTGTGTCTCCATCCAGGTCAGCGGTCATAGAAAGTGTGCATCTTCATTTTCTGTAGTAAAACCAAGCCAATTAGAATTTACGAAGTTGTACAGCAGGAATAGAGAAAGTAAATATTTTCTGGCATGTCTAAAATAGTATGTGATGGAAATCTGTGGAAAACTTGTTCATTTAGATAGATGAGCAAACCAGATAAATAGAAGCATTAGGGTCTCAGAGGTGAGATACTTAACAGGGAACACTTCTCATCATAATCATGTCAATCACTGTCTCAGGCATTCTTCTGCTCATTTACAATCACAAAATAATCCACTTGTAATTAAAACATTACTTACGTGGAAATGGAAAGGACATGGTTGATTTTATTTTCTCTGGTGCCTTGTGAGTGGTATTTCATATATTTTTAAGGTATATTTATTATTACCGTCATATCTAGAAGACCAGAATAAAGCATGAATCCTGATCTGCTGGCCTGATGTGCCCATTCAGTCCAAGGAAATCGGTTGTTACCCTACTGATATTTACTCTTCACCCTGTCCCTTCCCAGCCATCTGCTCTGCTTCTCTCAGTTGTAAGCCAGGCAAACAGCGAGTGCCGCTTGTGCCATCAGCTCTCCTCCTACAGGCTGAGAGTGCTTGGCTGCCCACTCCTGGTTCAGGCACTACAGGGGTCTTTTGGAAGTGTTGAATCACAGCCTGAACCTCAGACAGATCACCTGAGGCAAGGACTGAGTCACCTGAGAGCAGAGGTGAAGCCAATTTACCTGTGTGACCGGAAGGGATGGAGCCTAGCTCCACATCTCCTAGACCCCATTTAAGGGCTGACTGCCACAAAGGAAGGGCATTTCTTTGGAGATTGCTCCTTGTGGAGTTTCTTGTGAGCCTATAACACTGGTGAGCATTTTCCATTTATCTCTGATTATCTTTTTCAACGTGATAATCTTCCCAGCCTGACTGCTGCATACTTATTGATCATCCAATACTTTACAACATCTGTATACTTATTGATCTTACACGGGAGGTTGCCAGCAGCTGAGCACAAGCAGTCATGTTTTCCACATGCAGGTACTCACTACAGCCTTCTCAGAAAGCTGATATATTCTGGCCTGGTCAGAACTGTCAGCTCACACTGTATCAGAAGCAGTCTGAACTGGAGATGTGACTTGTTAACTTAATGGCATCTAGAAGAGGCTCATCAAACAGCAGTATGCACCTTGAGAATGAATGTATTCCATGCGTAAACACACATGAAACTGCCTTAAAACATCAGTGGCTAAACACTCATTCTGCACCTTGTGGCTGAGAATAAAGTAATTTATTTATTGTTTTAATTTTTATAAATGGTATTAAAATCTGTTGTATATTCTTAACAGAATCACGTTTGTCTTTTTAGTATGTGCATTAACTATGTTTGTAGATACGTTTGTCACATACAGCCTAACAGTTGCATATATGCATATGTCCAGATTCTATAAGTCCTGCATACTTCAAGGATGCATTAATTATGTCAGTATTGTGCAGCAAAAGAGAACCATATATTCTGTAGTGGCTTCACAACAGGTTTTAGCACCTCCTCTTCTCATACCATTGTTTTTCTATTGTGAGCAATCTAAGCTGACTTTCAGCAGGGGCCTCACGTGAGGAAAGAAGATCCTGAAATGTTAACAAAAGGGAGATTAATATGGAACTACTCTGAATCCTCTGATTCTTTCTTTGTATTACAGTGGTTAGGCTGTATTTTTAAATGAGGCAAGCAGTGGCTGATAAATGAGATACCCTGAAGGCTTTCTACCTCTTTTGCATACCAGCTTTTTTCTTAGGAAAACAAACAAACAAAAACAACTTCCCAAACAACAACAACAACAAAACTGAAGTTATTTTTAATAAGAATAGGCTCAGGTCTTATAAAGCTTCATACTTAAAATTTGATTTTTTTTGTTTTTTTCCTTTGTGAGTGGAAGTTTTTACAGCTTCTTGGAAAGAGAAGCAATACTCAAAAGGGAAAAGAGTGAAAACGTAATGGATAAACACTTGCAGTTGTCACCAGATGATAATGAAAGTTAGAGCATGCTGCTCCAATCTGGTACCAAAGTTTGGGCAGAGAGCAATGCAGCGAGGGGTTTCCATGGTAACATGCATCTCCTGCCCCATCCCACATGTGGATCTGAGCACTATGATTATTAGTTCCTACATTGAGAGGGAAACTGCAAAACGCAGGAATTTATCACAAGGATGGGGAAAATGCCTGAGAGGCATAAAATTACATGGAAGAAGAATCGTGGCAGTCAGATAATGCTGCATCCTCGCCCTCATGCCCAGCACTCCTCTCAAATGCAGTGTTCCGAGCAGCAGTGTCATGGGCATCTTGTGGCCACCACTGCTCCTTTGGAGCAGCTCCTAGGCAGCTGGGGCTATTATTCACCACGGTTCAGAGTTTCATACAATGTGCAACACAGCATGGCATTACACTGCGACGGCCGATGGGCTCCAGAGCTGTAATGAAGCCATGTCACCTCCTCCCCTATTTCACAGCACTGTAATCTGCAGCAACTTCGAGTTATGGTTGTACTGCACTTCATCCTCTGCTATTCTCTCTCATGAAAATAAGATTTCCATCGCTGTTCTTATTATAGTTGAAGCAATGAATAAAAATACTGTAGTATATTTCATATGTGTATGTGTCTACACATTGCTGATGTGGTTTATGATTTTTATTAAATACACGGGTTTTCACCTTTAGTGAAGTGAACACCAAAGACAACCACCCTAAAATCTCTTGTCTGCATGGCATTAAAATTCTTAGTCAGCTATTTTCCTTTGATTTTTTCTGCATGACCAATGGATTAATACCTAACAGCCACCATTATCACATAATTTGGACAACATTGCTTATGACACTTCGCAGCAGTGTCTTTCCGTCCCTCTGAACTCCCTGTGACCCACATATGTCTCCTTCCCCTTCACTGGTTGAATCAACAATTATACTATGTTGATGAACACCAAGAATAGGGAAACACACATATGCATTTGCTTTTAAGTCTCAGAGTTGTCTGAATACAGAAGAAGCCTGTGGCAATTTATGCCCTGCTGAAATACCGTTATCTTAACTGATATATGGGGATTACCATAATATTTCCTATTAAGCCTATGTGATTTTCCTTTCATTTCCATAGATAAAAAATGGTAATACATTATCACTAGTGACATTGCAGGCACTGACTTTAGCTATAAAAGTAAAAATCTAGCTGTATACATAAATAACGATAAGATCATTGCTGTTAGGTGCTGCTGATGGAGGTGTTCAGTCTTAGAAGTCCTAGGTTATGCTGAGCATATTAAACCTTCTAGAAATTTACTCTAAGGATGCTCCTAGTTGAAAATACTCTAATTAGCACTACCAATTCAAAAGTTCACCAGATATCATCATTAATAATTCTAACTCAACTAACACCATGAATCAAAATACAGAGACAGCAAATACTACATGGTGTCCCTGTTGCTTTTTAAATCATGCAGAGTGACAAATACATGACATTAAGATGGTGCTCAATCATGTGCATTTTCCTCTGTTCCTCACCACCTAACAGAATGAATGCGTTATGCATTAAATTCGTTACCACTCACCTGGGTTGCTCATAGGAAACTTCTTTTTACAGTACAAAAAATACAACATCAGAGATGTTATTTGACTTAAACAAAGTGTTTTTCTAGTACACATGAAATTGATTATTTTTCTTCCCAAATTGTCACTTAGTTGTTTGTCCCTGGAACTGCACTGCAACTTTTCTTCTGCTTTCTTCTTCCATCCCCTTTCCTTGCCTTAGTACAACAGTCTTCCCACCTCTGCAGCTGAATTACTTTGTTCACTGAAGAATGAAGATTATAGCCCTCTGATACGATTTTTTTTTTTTTTTTTCCAGTCAAATTATGTAAATCCCTTCTTGCATAAACCCAGTCTATTTCCCTGGAATATAGAACTGTCAAAATTGAGAAAGAAGAAAATAAATAAATGAATAAGTAAATGAATAAATAAATAAATCTCTCTCTTATGGACTCTGAAGGAAGGTAGCCTTTTAAAATTCCTTGAAGATTAATTTCTGTAAGGAACAAACCGTTCTTCCAAGGAATGCTTCCTGTTTTCCTTAGAAACATTTTGAAGTCAATCTGAACATGTCGGGAGACCTGCCTTGCTGTGGTGGGGGCATTTTGCCTGTACAAGCCTTTCTTGTGTATCGTATTGGACCAGATATCTTTCCTACTGAAAAAGAAACCTTCCTTTTCAGCCAGAGTAGTAGATTTTATGCTAAAATGGAACTTGAAGAAATTACTCGGAAGAAAGAAATTGGCAAGCAAGAAAATCAGGTGTTTGTATGATACTTGGACTTAAGCAGCAACTTCTGGAGCCAGGATTTGAGAGGTGTTATTAGAGTTTGGTGAAGAATCTGAAATGCAGCCAGTGAAAATTGAACAGAATTTCTGTAGTGTCAGACATCTTCCTTGTGTCTGTGTATGCTGGTTAACTTTCATTGTATTAGGTTTTACATATTATCTACTGCATTGTGTCAAAATGATGTTATGTGTTGAATGAAGATAGTGTCAAGGACAGAAACAAAGGAATGAAAGTCCTGTTTTCTAAGTGCAACTTTCACATCTGCAGAGCAAATTTGAGCACAAGGACTTGTTTTGATATGAAGTAGCGTATTTAAAGCATAGAACTGGACATGAAATAACTAGAGAGCTGGATTACCCTAGTTTAGTGCTACAATGGAAGAGCATTACCTGGAATTCAGGAATTCCTCAGCCAGACTACTTTGCTGAAGTAATATGACATTATTATCATTCCACTGCTCATCACTGGAACTGCTGGTGGAAAGTGTTTAAAGGTGACAGTATAAAGGAACCCAGTATTTGATACAGATACTGCCCAGTATTGCATGGAAAATACCTGAGGATATCCTAGTAGATGCTGAAACTGAAATATTTAATTTCAAATTACTGAATTTAAAAAAGATGTCAAAGATATATTTGGGATGAAATAGACTGCTTGTATCTTGTGGTATAGCCTATATAATTGCATTTGTTTCTCTAAAACATGATAGTTATATTATTCCTTCTTCAGCAGTCTAGCTACCATGAATTTTCTGATGCTTTCAAAGAAGAGCAGGTGATGAGTGTTTGGCTTAAATTACACAAACAACTATTATTTACCCCAATTTTGTTTTCTTCCATTCACTTGCTCACATGTTCACTTACCTTTTGTGCTTATTTGTAAAAGAAAAGTGATGTAATCATGTTCCATTTAACAAGAACATCATACAGCTGCCTGACCCTATTTTAAATATGCTACTTCAAATTATATCACTTTTGTTACTGTTTTCTTCCTTTCGTGAATAGAGCTAGGCAAAGAGCTAAGGAAAAACCTTCAAATTGTGTGAAAACAAACTTAAGTCAACACAAAACTAAAAAAGAAAAGAATGTGTGTGCCTGAGCATTTCTGAATGACCAGCGTGGAGCTCCTTCTGGCTCCAGGACTGGATATCCCAGGGCATGCCATGCAGCCATCTGCTGGCATCTCTACATCCTTTTGGTGAGCAATGTAGCCCTGCTCAGTAAGAACAGCAAGCTGTGCTATGGCAGGGTCTGTTGCTTCTGTAGAAATGCCTGTTGTGCCCTGTGGGTGCATCTGCTTGAGTCCTGGCCTAGGCAGCAGTATTCCAGTTTGGAGCAGAAACGCTTTTCATAGAACAGATGCTGTGCTGGTTCTGTTCAGTAGCATGGTCACTCTATTTCTAGAGAGCTCTTTTGTTGCTACCCACATCTCTTCCCTGATTTTTTCCCCCACAGAAATGTAGCGTAGGTTGTAGGAAGGAGCAATTCCTTTCTAGCAAAACATTTATGGAAACGTGTATGCTTTTTCTTTGTTTTATTTATTCTCCTTGACCCATCCAGTAAATAAACCAGAGATAGAATGTGAAATAAAATCAGCCTTTTTCCGTGATAGTTTTATGGAAACCAAATTTTTTTTGGTGAATATGGGCAACAGTTATTTGATTAAAACTTTTCAGTGTTTTTATTGTATATGAGTGAAGGTACACTTCTATCTAATCAAACCATACTAAGTGCACTGTTTTAAATGTGATCATTTTACAGAGCTGAATGCAACTTTGAACAAAAATACTGGGATGGGTGCTGAGTCACGGCCTGAACCTCTGATTGATCACCTGAGGCAAGCAATGAGTCAACCAGAGGTGCACAGGTGAAGGCAATTCATCTCTGCTGCCTGGCTCCACCCCTCCTAGACCTATTTAAGAGCTGGCTGCCAGTTGAGAAGGGTTTCTTCAGGAGATCACCTCTACTGGTGTTTTGTGAGTGAGACCAGCATCGGGGTAAGCCTTGTATTTATTTTCTTTTGTTATCTTAGTTTGCTTTGCTTAGTTTTCTTGTTTATTTTTGATTATAACATCCTAATATTCTTTGATTATACAGATGAGGAATACTGTTCTTGTGTAACAATATGTAAGAAATGTGTAAGACTAATACATGTATTTTGAATGTGAAAGAGTATTTAATCACATTGAGCCAAGCCTTGCATTTGAGTAAATAAATCTTGTTTAAGTAAGGAAATCCTATAGCATGGTAATAGTAAGTTGTACAGATCAGAAAATAAGCAAAGGTGGTGACTGATAAACAACAGAACTAGCCAGAGTGGGTTTCCAAGTGACTGATGAATCATTTTGTCGAGGGGGGTTGCATGGGTGCAACATAGCTCTGGTGCAGAGCAGTTGTTCTCCTGCACAGTTCTTTTCCACAGGTGACCCAATGATGACCTTAGCATGGCCTCAGCAGGGATTGTGTGGTGACATGTTAGTAAAGTGATGCAAGTTTGTAATAATGTGAAACTGCCTAGAAAATATCACCAGGCTGATTTTGAGAGCTGTGGTTACTATACCTTCTTACAAAATGGCTGCTAATACAAGGCATGAAGGCCTGAAATTAGCAGTGGACTTCACCTCTATCATTTAGATTTTATGGAAAATTAGCCACACCAAACAAGCTCTGTGGCTTTTTGCTCTTACGGAAACTGTAAATTTATTGAAAATAATTGCATTGGCTTATGTAATTTGTTGTGTGACTTAATTTAGAAACAAAGAAACCCACCATACTTACTCAGTTATTGTAAAACACTTTCAGGTGCAATTTAGATACCTACACCTGCTCACAGGGGAACACCACTAGTTCTGTGAGTAATTACATGAAACACTCCAGAGCTGGGGAGGATTTTTCTGTCAGAAAAAATGTAAGTGGAAAGGCAACTGCTAAAGGGGAAATGGGCCATGGGATTTTATACTTTTGTTTATCTATTTTTTGTTTCCCTTTTTTGCAAGCTTTACTTAAATTGAGATGAAGGGAAAGTGAGAAGATGAGCACAGCTGGTCTCTAATGAGAGCCCAGAGATGTTTCATTCTGGTCGGGTCACTTAGTGAGGTGATGACTTACACCTGCTCTCTGTTGCAGGGTTGCTGATGTATGGGGCACCTGGTGTGGATATGAAGGCAGTGTCTGGTGCTACATGTGAAGGCGTGAGTGAGCCAAACATTGAAGGTATGTTTGATAGATGCATCTTTGAATTCAGCTTTGAAATAACTTTCAATTTATGCTAGATAATTTGTTTTGTGGCTCCTAAATGCAGGTAGAAGTGCTCTTTGGTGTAGCTGAGGTAGTGTCTATTGTAGAGTTCTGTGGGTTTGATTGAGTGTAGTTCTCATGTAAGAAGTAAAGCCAAGGACTGTCATGTAAGTCTGCAAGTATCTTTGGTATGTTTTAGTTATGGCCTCTTCTTGATCTCATGTTGCTCTGTATTTTCACTGGGTGAAATAGTGGCTGTGAGCACTTTCTGGGAGAACTGAGGTGATATGTTGCAATGAAGGATAGTCTAAGTGAATTTCATATGATTTTTTTTTAAGATGGAGTCATTTGAAATTCCATTCAAATACTGCTGTGTGTTGTGTTTGTAGTGTGGAAATAAAGAAAGTAGGCCACGTTTATGAGAGGGAGTTGCCTGATCTGAAATAAATGTGTTTTGAGGAGATCTGGATGGACATGCTTGGCAAATAATAGAACTTATGGGTACCTGATGAGGTACTTTGGAAAGGTGGTGTACAAATGCTTCGTAGTTGTTTGCTTGTTTGTTTCTGTCTCCAAAAACTGCTTGAACTTTTTTGTTTCTTTCTTAAATCTCTTATACAGTTTGTACTTTTGTAGCCTTTTATGCACTTCATCCTTCTGCTGGATGAGACTAGATTTGAAAATAATCAAGGAATAGCACTTAACAGAGTAGCAGACCATGTGGAGGCTTGCTCAATATCTCATCAACTTTGGTTATTATTAATTTTATATTGAAGAAAGAGAAAGAGAGGACATCTGAATTTTAGTTGATTGTTCAAAATTGTAGCTAATTTAATGTGGAGTTTTGTCTAGAGTAAACTCTAAACTGTAGAAGCTTAATTACAGATTGCATCCTCTTTAAGTGTTGAGAGGTGGTACCTCATAACTCAAAAGGTGCAACAAAGTTTCAGTGAACAATCTATATCCCATGGTTTAAGAATTACAGTTGCAAGAATGAAATTGTAGCTTTAGAAAAAAGCTGTTATGAAGTGAACTTACTGACTTCATAGAGCTGATTTCCTGAATGTAATACAAATTGGAAATGCATGGAGTTCTGTATTCTATCTAGTATGTTTTCAGTACTATAGTAATTAAGTTTTGAAACGCATCTGTAATATTGCAGTTCTAAAAAGTACGACTAGCAACTTTGCTTGTTTGGTTGTTTTGGTTTATTCCCCTACCCCTCCCCCCTTACATTATGTTTGGTAGCATATGGCATGTTTTCTACATTGGTATTTGTCAAGGGAGGTTTCAAGAGCCTTAGTGTCAAGCAACTGTGTATCTACTTGAAAGCAAGCAACAATTCAAGTGCTTATGGCTGATGCTCTGTTTGTTCCCACTTGGCCTGCTATTATATAGTATGACTATGTATTGTTAGCTTTGTAACATCTGATCTGCAGCCCAGACTGAAGTTCAGGTGAGAATGATCTGGGATGATTACAGGCAACATTTGCTGTGTCCTCATCCCAGTGCAGAAGGTATGAGTTCTTGGATGCTTTGTAGAAAAGCATCCTAGGAAAGACTCGAAGTGCTAGTATCAAAAGGCTGGAAAACTTGTGCTAAACTTCATTTGCAATGCTGAGTAATCTGTTTTAAAGAGACTGAGTATTATCCACAAACCTATGTGTGGGTGTATTTATGTATCGCAAGTATCGTATGTATGTATTGATTGGCCTTATGTTTATGGGATGGAAGTAACAGGCTGACTTGAGAGATCTTGTTCTTGTGCTGTTTTTCTGAACTTTCTCTATGTTCAACCCAGTTGCAAATAAAGACTTGAGAGTTTTTTAGTGTTACACATAGTTTAAGCTTCTTGAATAATGACTTCTGTGGTTTAAAACCTATAAATCAGTTCTTCATGGAAATTAGACCAAAGTCTGCAACCAAATTAATGTTACGTATTATTGTAATTCTTTGCACTACATCTGTCATAAACTTGGGATTTCTAACATCCACCTCAGGAGTTCAGCCGTATTACTGTAAAATTTATGCGAGAAATGTGAAAGATTTCTCTGAAGTTTTCATTCTTTGTTTTTTGTTCACTGACTGCAATCGGAGGTGACTAGGGATGAAAGAAGGGGAGTCTTAAGGCCACAGTGCATTGAGAAGTGAGTGCAGTAGGTGTGTAGCCAACCCTTTTCTATGTATTAGTACAGGAAGCTCTTCTAAAAGCAGCACCACGACTTGTGAAAATAGTGGAATGTAGTAAGTGCAATATTTTACTTTCTCCACAGTGAAGATGTAAAAGTAGGAGACAAAGCTAGGTGTGAGGTTCATGTGGTTTATAATTGGTTAGAAAGCAGAAGGCACTTCATTAACATGATCTGTTTCATGATAAGGATTCTTTGGACCTTCTTAACCTAAAAGAAGGAAATGCTACAGGTTAAAGGTATTTTCAGTACAGTTTTTTTACTATTAAAGTTGGTGTTGATAATATAAACTCTCTGCACACTTCTGTAAAGATCCTAAACAAAAGAGTATCTTAACTGCTGTTTAGCTAGTTTTTTATAGAAGCAGAATCTTATCCATTCACTAACAAATTCAAATGTATGATTTCAAAGTGTCTTATGAGTATTTTTGCACGTTCTCAGTAAGTTGTCTTCTGTGAGCTTCAGAAAGCAGGACCTTAAAATGTATGTCTTGTACTACTTTAGTTTAATGGGCTGTCAACTGTCCAGGCAGATCCAGTACAAAATCAGACATGTCTTTAATCTTCAAAGAACATAACAAAAAAAGTGAATATATTTAGTTATTGGCTAGGAGGTACAAAACAACTGAGGAGCAAAACAGTACTTTTTTCTGAGTTGAATTAGGTAATTGAAATTGTAGCTGTCCCTGTGTGTAAAACATCCTCATAGTTAGTGAGGGGTTTACTGAAGAGTAAATGCTCATTTGTCTCTATTTAGTAAACAGTCATAAACTCAACACTTGCTCAGTTTTTTATATTCCCTTCATTTAAATGAGGTGTGTATGTAGCTCTTGATGCCTTGTAACATAAATGTGTGGAGGGGAGGGGAAAGGGAGGAAATATTTCATCTGAACTGAATAGAATTCGAGTTTTTAAGAGTAAGATTAGGTTTCCTCTTTCTGTAAAGAATTAAAACAATAGGAGATGCATATGCACAAATGGGATGTACGTATGAATTGTCTGTTATTTTAAACAAATATCTTTTATGCTTGCAATTAAAAATACTTGACCTTTACTTTCCCCTAAGTTCAGAAGCTGCTCAGTAGTCTCAAAGCCCAGATCTCTGAAGTTATTAAAGGTTATTACATCCATAGAAAAAAGAACTGCATTAGTATAGGAGCTAAAAATCCTTACTGCTTGGTTTTCAGAACAACTATATATCACTAGCAGTGATCCTCAGGAACAGGATAGTCTTAAGTCATTATTATAGGACGATTAGTCAAGTACATGACATGCTTTGCTCCTCCTGGACACAGGGTAATAGCTCAAGGAGAAGAAGGAAGGAGAAGATCTAATTTGTACTCTAACATGTTCTAGAAGCAAAGTACGTGTTAATATAAAAATCATTTCTGTCACTTCACCCAGACTAGCTCTTTATTTCCTCTAGAGGTTCTCAGGAGTTAGACTTGAAGAGTAGCTGCTCTGAGCACTGGTGGAGTTGGCATATGTATGATGAATGAATTCGGTTTCATGGCCAAATTGCTTATCCAGACATGAAGGAAATCAAGCTTGTTTATTCTCCTTTCCCCTCTCTGTTCTAGCCTATTTCTGCTATTCAAACTTTAATTTACCCTTTGCATTAAATTATTCACTTGGAGCCTTTTTGTATGTTGTTATTTTTAAGTTCTTTAGATTTTGCAAAAAATAAAGCTCTAAAGGAGGGAGAGTATCATGCCGTGTTCTATTTTAGCTGGAACTGTGTGTTGTACTTATAGCACCAATATAAACATAACTAAATTAAAACCACTCTTAAAAGATAAAATTAGCTGAGTAAACTCGAAATTCAAACTGTTGGAGGAAGAGGAAGACTGAGACATAGTTTAAACTGGAATCATGAGTTTTCGTCATGAAAATGTTTACCACCCAGTATGTCATGCCTATAATGCTAGACTTCTGAAGTCTACTTGGTCTAAAGTAGTAGCAGTAGTCTTTTCGTTGAGGAACTAATTACATTCTCAGAGAGCTACCAATGTTGTCTGTAACTACCATAGGCTTGGTAAACATCAGTGTGTTGTGTGATGGTCTTACATGACATGGGTAGTTGGTGTAGTTAGGGTCTGTAGGATTATGATAGGGCTCCTATCAAGAGTCCTCAAAGAGTAGTGCTGTATTTTCACGTTGTTTTATAAATAAGTAAACAATTACAACATGTTCCCTTCTTTGTATTTGAAGGTTGGATTGTTTGGTGGATCAAGAATTGTTCTAAAGGACATAGCCAATTTTGGTCAATGACTTCATGTCCAGGTGTCAGATGGTAATGGGCAGCGTCCCCTGGGGTCTGTCTTGGAACTGATATTCTTAAAAATCTTTAATAGTGACATACATAATGGGATTGAGTGCAACCTCAGCTAGTTTGCTGATTGCACCAACCTGAGCAGTGCAGTTGATGAAGCAGGAAGAAGAAATGCTTTTCAGAAGGACCTTGATAAAGTTTAAAGGTGACCTTTGTGAACCTAATGAGGTTCAACAAAGCCATGTGCAAGATCTTGCACTTGAGTTAAGGTAATCAGAATATTTATACAAACTGGGTGAAGTCCTTGAGAGCAGCCCTTATGAGAAGGACTCAAGAGTCCTGGTTGATGAAGAACTTACTGCGAGTCAGCGGTCTACACCTGCAGTCCAGAAGGCCAGTGGTATCTGGGACCCCATCAAAAGAAGGGTGGCCAGTAAGGCAGGAAAGGTGATTGTTCCTGTCTGTTCTGCCCTTGTAAGGCCCTGACTGGAGTACTGCATTCAAGTCTGGTGTCCCCAACACAAGAAAGGTGTGGAGCTTTTGGAGAGGCTCCGAAGGAGGGCCAGGAACATGATCTAAGTGCTGTAGCTACTTTGCTATGAAGACAGGCCAAATGAACTGGGCTTCTTCGGCTTGGAGAAGGCTATGAGGAGACCTCCTTGCAGCCTTCCAGTATTTAAAGGGAGTTTATAAACATGAGGGAATTCAATTTTTCATATGGATAGATAGTTCCTCATAGACTAAGGGAAATGATTTTAAAGGAAGGTTGAGGTTAGATGTCAGAGGGTTCTTTTTTACTGAGAGAATGGTGAGGTTATGGAGAAGGTTGCCTGAAGAGATTGTGGATGCCCCATCTCTGGAGTTGTTTAACACCAGGTTGTATGGGGCCCTTTGCAGCCTGATCTAGTACTTGATATAGCAGCTGGCAACCCTGTCAATGGCACAAGGGTTGGAAGTTGATTATCCTTGAGGTCCCTTCCAACCCAAGATGTTCTCTGGTGGTCATAGAACATCATATTAGATATTAAAAAAAAAAAAACAAAAACAAAAAAAAAAAAAAAAAAAAAAAAAAAACAGTAGAAGAACTGCTGAAGAGTTTTTTAATGCTTGGATGCTTTCTGGCTCTCTTTGAATTGAGTATCCCTGTGTGTTTGAGCAGAGGTCTTCGAACTGCAGTAAAATCACCTTCAACTTCTCGAGAAATATTGAAAGAGTTTAAGCATTAAGAAGATAAGGTGTTGTTGCTGAGATCAAATTATGCCAAGTCAATCTGATTTCCTTCTGTGCTTGAGTAATGAGCCCTGCAGCCCAAAGAGAAGCTGTAAAGTTTCGAATGTGTGATATTCTCATAAACAAATTAGGGAAACCAATTCTAGGCGAGTGCAAAACTAATTAAGAAAAACACTGGGAGTATTTATCTGTCAAACTCGAAGCTGCATTGGTTGTGATCTTCATTGGTTCCTTCTGCATTTGGTTCTGTTCTTTTTTTTTTTTTTTTTTTTTAGCAACTTGTATAATAGAAAAAGCATTAAGCCTGCAAGTTACTAGATAATACTATTGTAAGAAAAATGACAGATACAGATAGGAATAGGTGAAGTGGAAGTGTCTTAAAACAACTGGCATGTGAATTGACAGCAAGCCTGAAGTTTAGTTCAAGCTGAATTTTCTGCTGTACAAATGGGAAGAAGGTAACAGTTAGCGAGGTGGAAATCTTGCACAGAAGAACAACAGGCAACAAGCTGAGCATGAGGTCTTTAATAAATGTCCTTGACAAATGGATGGGTGCCATCTGTCTTTCAAGTAATCCTTCTCTGTTTAGCACTGGCAAGCCTTTATACAGAACAGTTTATGCAGGTTTGGGTAACAAATGTTGGGTTAATTTATTTAAGCCACTCATTGCTAACTCTCTCTCTTCTCTTTTTCTCTTAACTACTGAAATTGGTAAGTCTAATGAATCTATAGAAAGTGAGATGCAGGTGACAAAAGATGTGAGAAATATTTGCTTCTGAAGAATTGTGGATAGGATAAGTATTAGGGGCAAGCTTAGTGGTAAAGTTGGTTGGTTGGCTCTTTGTGTTTGGGCTTTTTTTGTGGTTGTTTTTGTTTGTTTTAATGAAGTAGGTAGCAGAATGCTGTCTTACTGGAATGTTATTTGTACAAAAATACTTGATAAGAAAACAGGCAGTGGCTTAGATTTGTCTTCATGTGTTTTTTTTCCTCTTGATTTTGAGCATTTCCTATTCCCCTTGGCTCTGTTTTCTGTAATCTAATGATGTGCTTTTGAGTTTTCGTTTAGCTGCTGTCCTTGAAAGTCCCTGAGATTGAAGCCATGCTGCACAAGCTAATTGGTGGGCTGATCCTTGATCAGCCTGAAGTACATCATGATCCTGTGAACACAGAAAAATGTTGTTAGAATACTTGCTATTAAGAATGCCTTTTACACTGAAGGTTTTTTTTAAAGGACAAAGGAAGACTATACTGTAATATAGTCTTTCTGTATGCTTGGCTACTGCTGTAACAGTTGATATTCGTCTTTATTCAGTCTTAAGTGTTTCAGTAAGTGCTTAAAGCAAGCTATGTACATACATATATATATTTCTGTAAGCTTTTCGGCAAGCCTTTGAGCAACTATATTCCCCAGTGAACATTGACTGTATTAGATCAGGTGTCAAATGAAGCATTACCTGTCTGGATCTGCTGTTCAGCTCATTCAACTCCTCTCCTGGTCTCTATGTCTGTGTTGCTTTATATCTAATATCTATGCCCCATCTAATGTTAGGTTCATAGTTGCACAACCTCCGGTGTTTAGGGTCCTGCAGAAACTGAGGCAGAAATAACTGAAAGACGAAAACCGAGTCTTGCATCTTTGTTGGGAGGCTTCCTAGAAAACCAGAATTGCAAGAAATGAGGTTATGAATGAGAGGTTTTCTCTGTGAGTGTAAAGAAAGGCTTAAAGTCTGTTTTCCTTTTTAGACTTCTTTTTGATGCATCTCTGCTTTCTTTTGCTTATGCTCAGTGTCAGTGGTTTTTCCCTGTAAATTAGTGGTTTTCAGTATATAAAATTAGTGGTTTTCAGTAAATTAATATAATGTATCTGGATTTGTGATAGCAGATCTTAAGTTTTCCAAGTGTAAAGTTTAGGGCAGAACAGGCTAGATCATCACTGGAAACTAGTACAGCTCCATTAGTATCAGAGACAACGCTAATTTACATAAGCTGTGCTTCTGACCTTTGGTTCTTGTGGAACTTCAGAACAATTTGCAGTTTAACGTGGAGTTGTTTTTCAAACCAATTTAATTTTAAATGTTTCTGTGATACAGATAACTTTGCTTTTAACTGTCATGAAAGTCCAAACTAAAGCAAAGTGTAACATAATCAAAATGCATCAAGAATGCAGCTAGTTTATTAGGTAAATTTTGACTTACCGAGTGTCCTTGAGTTTCTGAGTTCCCTCTGATCTTGCATTAAAAATTCTCCTTGTGTCTTCTCCAACACTCATTATCACTCATTAAGAGTTGAGATTTAAAAAATAGAAGTAAATGTAAGATTTTTTTTGAAAAGCAGCTGAGTTTTCCTTTTGCAAATCATCCTTTCCAGACATCAAACTCTATTCAAGCTTTGAAAGAGGGCAGCTATGAATGGACTCTGTGGGTACAGGCAAGTTAGTTGCACATTCAAAAACATGGACGAGAAAGCTGACTTGATTAAATTGTTCTTGTAGGATCCTCTCATCTTGACTAAAACAGATCTTTGGAGCTGTTATTTAAGCATAAATACAATAAGTCTAAAAACCCCATGTAAACAAAAACCAAACAGTGGTTTTACTTTTTTAGTGAAACACATTTTACTGAAAGTATATGTAAAAAGATAGTTACCTTACTGAAAATCCCTAGTTAGAAATAGGTAAATGAGCTGGGGTTTAAAAAAAAAAAAACAAACAACTGAATAACAACTGAGCCCAGAAATGAAGAGAAATTCCAGGCTATCATTTCAGTTGATAGTACAACATCTTTGCACGTGCTGCTGATAGCCATATGCAGAGGAGTGCAGGTTTATTTCACTCCTTCAGTTAGGTGTCAGTAGTAGTAATAATTACTTGGTGTTTGCCTAAAGATAATTCCTGAGTTGAATTTCCGTTTGGGGATGAAATGTATTTCTGGCACTGTGATAAAGATGTGTAGTTAAAATAACTGACCATGTTACTGTTTTTATTATAGAGCTGTGGGTAGTGCCTTGCTTGTCTCTCCCCTCAGAATGGGCTAGTTCATGTTATTGTTCAGTAGGCTATGCAGTATCAGTATACTATGTAGTCCTTCCCTAAAGTACTATACTAGCCTTGCTGCTGCTGTGGAACAGGGTACTGGTAGGTGCTGGGGAGTTGGCTCTGCAGCTCAGTCTGATGTCTGATAGCTGGAGACAGCATCTGAATTCAATTTCTGTGTCTGTATTCATCTTTGTTATATTAAGCATATTTTCATGTGTGTGTTTTCAGTAAGTCTACCGTGTAGTTCATATTCCATAATGAATATGTTTCAATAAGCAGGACTTAATGTATAAAATGTGATTATTTATTGAGAATTATATGAATGAGATAGGGCAGAATTTTTGCCCCTGTGAGGAGATTGGGTAGTTGATTTCTTGAGCGCCTGTTGTAAGTGCTTGAGAAATATTTACTTATGGATGGACCTCCAGAAGAAACAGAATTTCCTGGGCATGTGTCCATTTGATTATGTGTTGTGACAATTTGAGTGTTTTCTACATGATGTGTTTTTGCTGACATGATTATCCGGGATATGTTTCTGTTTGCAGTTGGTGCCACTGTACTACTCACAAACATTAATATTGCTCAAATCGGGACTGGAATGGCGGATTACTTTGATGAAAATGCCATTGAGTACGTAATACTTGCAGAGCTTAGAGGGATTTAAAAATAAGAAAAAAAAAAATCGAAGATAGAAAAAAAAAATATCCTGTATCCCATCAGTGACCTGGAAAAGAAATTATTTAGGGCAAATTGAAACTAAATGGATATAGTTATATGGAGAATGAAGAGAAAATGGGAGAGATACAAAGTAACTAGTATCTGTAAAACCTGAAGACTTAAATCTCTTTTAGAGAGGATGCCATCTGCTTCTCAGGCAAGTCAAAGTAAATATTTCTTGTAGTGGAAATAAACAAAATTGACTGAGACTTGTTTTAATGTACTTTAAGATTCTTATCTTTCCCTCTAAAAATTAAGATAATGCAGACTTGCCTTTGTGCCCACCCCCTCCTGCCCCCTCCTCCCCTCCCCCCCTTTCAACAGCTGAACTCATTCAAGAAACAAATAAGCAAACCTGTTTGGTGTGGACAGCTACTCTTATGGTGGGATCAGTAGTTTAGAATGAGCTTGGATGTGTTTCGCTTGTTAGGAAAACTGACAGACCAGGCCATCTTGTTTAAATGGCAGCCATGCTTGGCAAAGCAAGAAAATGCAGTCTAGACGGAGAGCTTTTATTTATTGTCACCTTCCATAATTAGAGATCAAATTGTGGATGAGCATCTGTGTAGGCTACTTCATTCCATCTCCTAGGATGTCAGCCCCTGGTGCTGACTTGATAATTTGTGCTTTCTGCTGATTGGCTGGGCTGATGAAGAAGGAAACTACTACTTCCATCTATTGGCACTTCGTGCGCTTGTGTCAAATAGTTTGTCTTACAGCTTGACTGTAAGCTGCCTCCTTCTTAAGAACTTGGATGAAACTTAACTGTGCCCTGTTCTTTCTTACCTTTTTACGGTTGCAGCCTATTTTAAATGACCAAGTACTTTGCTATTTTTCCTAATTACTTGGAAGGAAAAAAGCCTCAAGTCTCAAAAAACCCTAAAGTCTTCCAATCCAACTCTGTGATTGGTCTAGAAACAGTCTTTGTTGCTTTTCTACATCTTTATAGCTTCCTAGTAAATATTTGTATTATTAATATGGAATCACAAAATAGCTATTTCCAAGGCATGCTAGCTGATCATAATGCCATTTTTTTTTTGGATAGGGGACCCTGGTTTTCTGATCGTATATCACGTGATGGAGTATCCTGTTTGTACTTAAGGTGTTGTCCTTCATATTCAGGTTCTGACAAAGGAGCTGCTCTTTCTGGAGGAAGCTTAGCAGGAGTGACGGTTGGGGGCACTCGTATTCTCTCCCTACAGTAATGTGCCTGTATAGCTCCTTCTGTTCAACATCTGCAGTTGGGTATGCAGGCGGCATTCTGCAAAATGGACCCTGCATATGGCTAAAATTATTGCTGCCTGAAGACAAGTTCTTTGATTGTACAGCAGTGCAGAAGGAGCTGGAAGCTTCATGAAATACTTCTGTTGGTCCTTCCTTGAGGTTTTTAAATCATAATAATGAATAGATGGTAATTTCTAATAGTATGTGCAACTGTGATAAAATAGGGTCATTGACAGATTTAGTTGGTAATAGGCTATAAGCTGTCAATGTGCAACTACATCCTGGCTCAATAATTTCACTGCAGGGCTCTCATTCAGACCATTCAGCAAAAATGCATCCTCTCCATCTATCTTTTTTGGTAGAAACACTGCAAGTATCAACTTCCTGTAGAGACTGAGTTGTCTAGGAGCAGTACCTACCCTCCCCCGGTGTAGATTTTTACTTGTGTTGGAGGCTTGAATCTCGTTTAATCTTAGCATGTTTCACCCTTTTTTGTTAAGAGTTAATAGTCTCCTAATGGCCATATGCTCAACCAAGAATTAATGCAGTGGCTAACAACAAGCTGCTAGTTTCCTTCTAAAATGAGTGTCTCTTATAATGGCCTGCTCTGAAAATGAGACACAAATAAGTAACAGCTCTGAACTCCATGTGGCCTCTTATCTGTGTCTCCTAGCCTGCTGCTGGTTCATTTTTAAAACTAAATTCAGTCTCCGGTAAATTTAAAAGTGAAATTAAAGAGTAAGGACTCGCCATTTTGAAACTTTTGGAATCTATGACAGGGTTGTCTTACTTCTGAGCATTATGTGTGCTGTTTTGCCCTAAGGGATTGTTTTTGGTAGGATGATGCTTGGGAAGAGGAGCGTTTTTAAGCTGGGGTAAACTTAATAAGAGCTGTCATCCTGAAGTGGTTGAAAAAAACTCATAATACAGAAATGTGTGCGTATGTTTTTAAAGAAGCCTTTTCCTTCCCTGATTTAAAAAAAATGAAGTCTTAATCGAGAAAACTAGTATCTACAATTTCATCTTAATCTCTGATTTCAGGCAAGTTATTCATTTTGCTTGAGAAAAGTCACTTTTTCAGGAAGTTCCAAGCTAGTCCCAGAATTGTATCTTGAATATAATTGAACATAACATTCATTTTCATTTTTCCTGCTTTTGGCTGATAGGTACTTTCTGTGTGTTTTAAATGTTAGACTTGTCTCAAATCTCATTCAAGATGTTTTTCTCATTTATAACTGTTTTCTGCATCTCCTTCAGTAATTCCAGTCTATTGCCTTTTACCACGTACTGCCTGCTGGCAACTGCAACATATTCAGGTCACATAAGTTCATCCGATACAGAGATTGAGTGAGAATGCTCAAGTGACTAGCTCAATTTTACCATGCACTACAGCAACAGTAGAAAATAAGTTTCTCAGTGAATGCTTTGTTTTATTTCTTCGCTATGGAAATCTTTCTAGTTTTAGATGAGCACTATGACTAAGATAATCAGTCTCATTATATGACTAAACTTAAAAAATGTTTTCTACGTTTTAGCTTTAAAGTGACATTTCTTGTGCTTTCTTTTCTATGTAAATTAGTGGTAGCATTTTATCTGATCAGAGAACATCTAGAAGATTGTTCTGTCAGGATGTGGATGCACAACTCAACAGCAGATGCATTGACCAGCTAAACTGAACTAATTCATCGAAGCAGTGTTACAGATGATATACTTGAGCTTCAGAAAAGATACAATCTTTGAGTATGGTTATCTTTTGTGGTTTTTTTTCTTTCTATCACCTGAGGATGTCCACAAGTAAATTGTTGTTAATGTACCTGCTGGGATGTGTTGCCACTCAGTTTTCCCATTCAGAGATCTTTAGGGAGAGATGAGCCTTGTATGCTGTGTAGGGTGGGGAAAACTCAAACTCTACAAAAATGCTTCTGCAGCAAAGATTTCCTTATGTCAGAGAAATCTCTATCAGGAGATCTATAAAACAGAGATGTGTGAACCCAATATTCTCTATTCACAGCTCTGGAGTTCGCTTCTTTACTACTTTTTTTTTTTTGTTTGTGTGTCTGGTTTTCTTGATGGTGTGGGTTTCTTTAGTTAGTTTGTTTTAAATAGACATAAAAAGTGTACTTGTGGACTTCCTTTCAAGAAAAAAGATTAAATTCCCTTATCCCATTAAATGACTACTATTGTCATCCTCTGAAACAAGTGACCAAGATGTAAATGGAGGTGGTAGCATTCAGTGTTAAACTGTCTAATGGCTTTTAGCCCAATTATTTCAGCTGCTGTTCTGCAGACTAACAGCATCTATTTCAGATCAAGCCCGATAGCATTTTCCCTACTGTTTTGTGTGTTGTGTTTTTTTAGCCTTTTCTACTAAATTATAGGCAGAAAATATTTCTAAAAACAAACCTGAGTAGGTATACTTTAATCTGTTTGAAAACTCTTTGGATCTCCTGCGTTTTTCCGGCTGTTGTGATTTGTACTGAGGCATAGACTCCTCAGTTCAAGAAAGACAGAGAACTTCTAGGGATAGTCAAGTGGAAGGCTACAAAGAAAAAGGCATGGAGAATCTTCCTTACAAGAAAAGGCTGAGAGACCTGGGGCTGTTCAGCCTGGAGAAGACCTGAACAGCCCTTCAACCTGCTAACCACAGTTCTTCAGGTGCAGCCCAGGATATGGTTTGTTTTCTGGGCTTCAAGGGCACAGTGCTGGCTTATGTCTAGCTTATCATTCATTCACCAGTATCCCCAAACCCTTTTTGACAGGGCTGTACTCAATTCCTATGTCACCTTATCTTGTATTGATAGTGGGGGTTGCCATGACCTTAATACAAGACTTTGCATTTGGATATGTAGAACCTTAGGAAGTCCTCCTGGACCCACTACTTGAATCTGTCAAGGTCGCTCTGAATGGCATTGTCACCCTTGGGCATATCAGCTGTGTCACACTGTTTGGTGTTTTCCACAAACTTGCTGGGAGTGCATTCAATCTGACTGTCAGCGTGACAGATTAAGATGCTAGAGAGCATTGGTCCCAGTACGGACCTCTGAGGGACACCACCTGTCACTGATCTTCATCTGGACATTGACTTGTTAGCCACCAGTTTTTGAGTACATCTTGTAATCAGCCCCTCATCCATCAAGTCCATGTCTTGTCAGTTTGGAGAGAAGGATGTTGTGGGAGACTGTAAAAGGTCTTACTGAAGTCCAGACAGATGACATCAGTGACTCTTACTTTTTCAACTGATGTAGTTACACCATCACAAATGGCTACTAGGTTGGTCAGGCACACTGTCCTCAATAAAGCCATTCTGGTTATCCTATATCATTTTTTCACTTCCATGTGCCTCAGCATAGCTTCCAGGAGGATCTGTTCCGTTATTTTTCCTCTTACAGAGGTGAATCTGACAGGTCAGTAGCTCCCTGGGTTGTCCTTGCTAGCTTTCTGGAAAATGGGAGTAATATTGCCTTTTTCCGGATCACCATGGACTTCACCTGACCACCATGATTTTTTTTTTTATCATCGAGTGGCTTGGTAATCAGATAAGCCAATTCCTTAAGAACTCTGGAATGCTTTTGGGATTGCTGGATGTTCAGGTTTCTTAGGTGATTGCTGACCTTATCTCAGCTTTCAGTGTGAGGGGCATTGCTCCTTCATTTTCTGACCCCAAAGTAGGAACACTGAGGCAACAAGGTATAAGAAAAAGTCTTTGGCAGTGCAGCTTAACCTTAGGGTTACTAATGTGAGTCTCCTTGCACCGAAATGACTCTGCTTCCCTCCACTGCACCACAAGTTCTTTAGCAAGGCTTGTAGGGAAGTCCCTGGAAATCACTTTACTTCATTATTTTACAGCGTGCTCCAGAGTAGTGTTTATTCTTTTATGCTAGAGCTGGAATTCTGACTTCAAGAAGAAGCAGGCTAAACTTCATTTTCTATTTAAAAAAAAAAAAAGGAAGGAGCTGTACTTTGTTTGGATAATTTAAATTTCTATATGCAGCTATCAAGTGCCTTAATAATGGATGTAATAGAAACTTAATTCATAGTAGTTTACCCTAACATGGATTTCAAATTAAATTCTTCAACTGACTTGCTTTAGGTTTGTTGCCTAGCCTTTCTTCATTTATTCAGTTATTACTAGTGTGCTCATCCAAACGTGGGAGATGTAGCAAAATGCAAGTACTGCAGAAACACTACTAGTATAATGTGTTATCTTGTTCCAAGTGAACTCTGTGCTAAGTTTGGGGTAGCTGCAGAGGTCTGGGAAACTGCTTTGTCTGTATAATAAATGAAACAATTATTTAAAAGCAAATCGAAGTGACACCTGTAGCTTTCTCTCCCTAATGTTCCTCCTTTTTATAACATATGAGAAACTATGTTTAAATTGTGCTCTGCATGGGGACTGTTGAATCATGGCCTGAAACTGATTGATCACTGGTGGCGAGCAATGAGTCAGCCGTGGGAGTGAAGGTGAAGGCAAATGACCTGTGTTGCCTGAAGGGGTGGAGCCTGGCTCCACCTCTCTTAAGACCCATTTAAGAGCTGACTAGCAGTGCGGAAGGATCTCTTCTGGAGATCCCCTCCTCTGCAGTTTCATAGCAAGCCCAGGATAAGGGTAAGCATTTTATCTAGTCTCTTTTGGTATAATAACTGCGTAGCCAAACCATCTGGTATATTTTGTAACTGTCACGTCTACACTTTCACTGATTGTACATGCTCTTTTCTTCAGGGGAAGTATCAATTTATAATTACTTTTGATATGGTTTTAGAGGTCAGAATGTGGCAGACTGAGCTATCTCTGTAAAATGTGTGAAGCTGGAGTTGCTCGAACACAGACTATCCAACATTGCATTCTGCACCTCAAGTGTCAACAGAAACTTCTATCCAAGTTCTTAATTCATTATGAAAGAATGTAATGGTTGTGATGGAAATAGTAAAGTACAAGGTTTCCAAGTATGTCCCCATGCTGCCCTTCAAAATGTGGCTTGTACTGTCATAGGAAAAGGTATTCTACTAGAAAGAATTTTTGTCTTTTGCTGATGCCAATTAGTAATCTTTGGAGTTACATGGATATAAGAGGTTGTTACAGACTAGAAGAAAAGAGGAGTATGTGGGAAATAAACAATTTATGTACATAATTTACAGGTTCTTTTTTTCTTCACCACGATCAACTGAATACTGAGCAGAAGTTCAAAAACAAAAACACACACGCACAAAAAAAAAACCCACAAAAAAACTTCCAGATATCACATGACACTTATGGAAGAACTTTTTCTTCTTAGGAATCTTGCCATAGAGCAGCTCCTGGCAATTACGTTGAAGTAAGTTTGGATAGCAAATGCCTTTCCTAATTTATCAGGCAGATCTTGTTAATATGATAGTCAGCATCTGATTGCTCCCAGTGTTAAGGCTGTTCCTATAATAGGTGCAAATGTTACCTCATTCATGAAACCTCTGCATAGTTTGAAAACAATGAGTATCCCTCCTGAGTAATCTCTTGAAAATAATCCATGGTTTCTCTCTTTTTCAGTTCTTCCTTACCTAAAACAAATTCTGCTTTGGTCTTTCAGGAGGCATAATGAATTTCATAGTCTACAGTCCAGGGAGTAATGAAATAAGTTGTCTCTTTCACTCTTCAAAAATTAAGTAACTGTTGGTAAGATTAAGTTGCAGCAACAATTGAACGGTGGAAAGTTGTTTTTCTCTCTCTCAGAACTGTAGGGTTGTGGTAGTTCTTGCTTCCATTCTCTCCAGCATCCTGTTTCATTTATTTTAGAGTCCTTTTAAGTAGAAACCCTGAAGAACTGCCAATTTGGCTCCAATTGTAAGTGATGACTACAGTTAGTTGGGCTATGATCTTGGCTGAACTGGAAATTGTACTAGCGTCTTATGACTACCTACTGTTTAGTGGCTTATGAGTTATGCAAAAAAGCACAGCTTTATTTTGAATGCAAGCAGATGAGTAAGATGGGAATGTAGTGCAATTTAACTCCATAAGCTATTCTTATTCAAAAATATGAAGACCATTATTAGGGGAAAAAAAGACCTCTGTTTTTTTTACTGTTAATAATAACTCAGAAATTAATATAGAAAAACTGAATTTCAGAAAGCATCATGTATTCAAAATTAAGTTGTTCTTAGCAATCAATTCTTAATACAATATTTCCAATTTCCTCATATGCAATTGGTAATGCACTAGTGAGCTCTATAACATGAGAATGATGAATTTTCAAGCCCTTTCAAGTAGCATCAAAGTTACCTAGAAGGTTATAGCTTCATTAGGCTGCTCCAGCAGTCTTAGGTGGATCTGTCAAAAGGGGGTGGAGTAACTTGAACACTAAAGTGGTTACTAGAAAGTATGAGGGCTGCTTTGAAAGTAATACCTCCAATTTCATTGTGTTGGTCCATGATGTCTGAGGTCAATGTTGGTGGTACAGTAGTAGGGGTTGAACCTTTCCATCAACATTCTATTGAATTTTGTTGCTATGTGAAGGGTAGCAGCAGAGGGGCAGTCTGAGAAATTGTCTGAGATGGCAGTGCAAATGAACTAGAGGTGTGATATTGAATTCCTCCGTGTAGGAGAACTTACACCCATTGACAGTCATGGTGCCTGCCATGCAAATGGTGGGTATTAGAACAGTGAAGGAGTAGGTGGTGTGTTTCAGCAGCAGTAACAGTAATAATGAAAAAAAAAAAAAAAAGTTCTTTCTGACCCATGCACAACTGTCGCACTATAAAATGAAGAGCGTCTTGGTGAGTTCATCTATGTGAGTCAGTGGATTATGACCAGGCAGCTGTGTATGGAGTGGTATATTTTCTTCAGTGCATTGCAGGTGATGGTGACAATGTTGCAATATCACAAAACTCGCATCAGGTGGGTCCCGCAAATTCTCACAAAGAGCAGAAAGGACTCTGCATGTAAGTTTTTCAGGACCTATCAAATAAATATGAGGCTGGAGTTTCCTGGGCTATGTGGTGACATCTGACTTCACCTGTACAAGCTGAAGTCAAAATGGCAGTCCATGGTGGTTATGTGTGAATTCCCCATGCAAGTTATAGATGCAGCCCTCAGTGGGTAAAGCAATGTGCTCTGTCTTTGGGGTAGGAAATGAATGATTGTTTTGGATTGCCTGGAACTCTGACAGTCAGCATTGCAGTGTTGCAGAGCTGAAGGCTCTGGCTGCTTCCAGAGGCAGTCTAGAGAAAACAATTTTGGTATTACGTTGTGATAAATATCAGGCAACATACCACTTTGAAGATCTTGGGACAGATTGCCAAACTTGTCTGGATTGTCTTACCACACCCACAGCGTAATCTGGATTCGGTACTTTCCAACTTCAATTTGTTCAGGCCAATGAAAGATGAACTGTGTTGTCAATGTTCTCCTATCAGCAGAGCTGTCATAGCAGCTGTGTAACAGTTGGTCACCTCCTCTGGTGCAGATTATTAAAAATGTAGCATGTGTGCTCTTGTTGATAGCTAGTGAAAATGCACAAGTGATAGTGGTGACTATGTTCAAAAGCCATGTTTTGTAGCTGAGAACTTTCTCTATCAGATAGTGTTATTGTGCTCTTTGTTTTTGTAGTTTACGTGAAAATAAATAGGAAGCATTACTTCAGGAGTGACATCATAGAATAACCAAGGTTGGAGAAGACGTCTATGATCATCCAGTCCAACCATTAACCTACCACCAACTTTTTCTCACTAAACCATATCCCTTAATACAACATTTAAACATTTCTTAAATGCTGCCAGAGACAGTGATCACCTCCCTGGGCAGCCCATTCCAGTGCCTGACTTCACAGAAAACTAAGCTACATGCTATTCTGTCACTTCCAGTACAAATGTTTCTGGTGTAAAGGTATAATGAGGATAGAGACGATAATGGGTAATTGTTCTCTGTATATGCTTCACAAGGAGAGCTGGCTAGCAGTGACTGTGCTTTTTCTTCAAGAGAATTGGGAAATAGCTCCTCCCATCCAGGCATTCATGCAGTTTCAGGAAAAATAGGAGAATATTCTACAAAATCCTTCTTGGTTTCTTGGAAAGCTGGTAAAATACTTCAGTATACTCAGGGTGTGGTGCTGATGAAGTGATCCTTTTCTCTCCTGGAGGCTTAAAAAAGAAGAAGCAGTGAAATGCAGATTCACCTGAAGTGCTGTGGTTTGGGATGTACTTATGTCTTTATCCTGAATCAACTTACAGTTAGAAGACCAAACTTTGATTAAGTTGGCCTGATTGCAGTCTCCCAGCACTCTAGACATTTTGTGTCCTAGACTACATAAGTTTATTCCTTTCAAGAACAAGATAGTCCCACGTCAATGTATCATGATTGTGTCCTTCAGTCAACGTATCATCGTACTCCCTACCTTTTCCTTCATTAACTCTAGCAGTCAAAACTTTTCTCACTCCTTTATCTCTGGATTTCTCCTGGGTAGTGTGACTAAGCTCTGCTTGCTTGCTCTGCTTACCACCTGCTAGAATAGCTCTGCTCTGTCTTATCTTCCATCTGCTCTCTCTTCCCACCATCTGCTGGATAACAGGATCCTCTTTCTTGATCCTAACCTTCAATTTTGAAGCAGTGCATGTGTCCCCATGGGTCCGTGAGCTGAGGAGAGAAAATGCACAATGTGGGTGTTTGTTCACTAGGATAAAACGTCCGTGATAAATGGACAGCTAAGCATTCAAACTCATTTCTCTCTCCAGGGAGCTACTGTGACTAATAACTTCAAGCGTTTTATATAGTCAGGGCCTTAGAATTTTAGTGATTGTACACAGGGTACATTTTCTTTAATTCTCTGCTGTATCTTTTTTTTGTGATGCAAGTATTGTCATCTATCCCAGTATATTAGAACATGTGCACTTACACTGCACACTTCTGCAGAGTGGCTGAGGTTGGAATGTACTTCTGGACATGACCTAATCCAGCCTCCTGCTCAGGGTGGGGTTAGCTCAAGTATATGTGGTTCTGAGCTACGTCTTGTCACCTTTTGGTTTGGGTAACCTACTCTGGCATTTGACCACCCCAGTAGCTCAAGAAAATATGTTGTTCAAATGTAACTTTCTATTATTTGGCTTTTGCTTCTTGCTCTGTCACTGGGCACTGCTAAGAAGAGTCTAACTCAGTTGTCTTTGCTCAACTTCACTGAGCCTTTCAGCACACTGTGTGCTGATTTCCTTGTCCTACCCCGTTCTCTGGTTTGTTTCATCCAGCATGAAACAGTGATTATAGCACATTTCACAGGCAACAGATTAGGTGCACCAAAAACAATCTGTAATCATGTATATTATAAGCAAACAATGTATTAGCCTATGACTAATGAGTATTTGGCAGGAGGGAGAGGGATGTTGGATAAGATTTTGAGTACCAGGGAAGGTACATAGGGCAGGAAAAGTTGTGTGACCAATCTCATTGGAGCGGGATGGAATCTACAGGGGATGGTCTTGCAAGCTGAGGAGTCTCAGGGTAGTTGAGAGGGGCTCTGAAAGCCGTCTTGCAGCATTTCGATTTTGTATTCCTTTTACGTATGGTTTGCCATGATAAATGAAGAGATTTGAACTGCTACAAGGTATGCAAGCTGAGATAGAGATGATGGTTTGAGAAGCACAGCTTTGCAGAAGAGCGAAAAAAATAATGGTTCTATTGGTTCCTTTAGATCTCATTTTCAGTTACCAAAACCTTGAGGGATTGTTCTTTAAAACAATCTTCTTACAAACCTTTTATCGCAGGTTTTTATGGTCTCTTTGTTTTTGCCAAAGGCAATTCTTCCTCATTTACTTGGTGACTTCTGGTTATAGCTCAGACCCTTGGCATGAGTACTAGGCTGCAAGTTCTTAGGTATAGGTAATGTGGGTGGAGGAAAATGGGTGACAAAGGTAGAGCTTCAGCCTTATCCAACCTCCCCAGCTAGGGGCAGTTCTTGTTACGGTCCAAAGAATAGCTAGTGGGCCTAATCCTCATCTTCTTCAGCTGACTGTGCTTGGGCCATATTCTACACCCTTGAATCTGCTCTTTAGACCAGGTAGTCCTAAGTCTCTTATCACATCAGATGCTTGAAGTCTACAGTTGTGATGGTGGCCCGTTTTGCTGGTTGCTTATCAGTATGCCTATTTCTGTCCCATGCCCCTGTCCATCCATGCCCATCAGTCCACATCACCATCCATTTATCTTTTTCCTCAGTTTGTCTTTTATGATGTTCTGTATACATTTGAAGCAGACGGATCTGGGTTAGGGCACTGGATTGCAGAGTAAGATAAAGCTCTGTTTTGGGTTTGGCAGGATGGGGTAAGGAGAGAGGCAAGAGATGCACTGTTCTGGCTCTGGCAGTTGGGCTTCAGGGAAAATACAGTCTGTTCCTTACGTTTATGAAAGTTAGTCATACCACTGAGTGTTTTCTTCCTAATATTTAATAGAAACCCAATAAAAAAGGGAAATAAGCAATTTTGTTTAAACCTTAGTAATCTAGAAAGTGTAAATTGAATATCTGGTGTTTTATGACTGCATTAAATACAATTATATTACCATTGTGCAACAAAAATACAGTCATAAAAATCAATTCTATTATCTTAAGATCGGTGTACTTAGAGCTCAGATGATGTTTCTGGACAAATTTATTGAAGTCAGATTTATTGAAATCTACCTAAAATGCTGTTATCAGAAGTTCATCCTTTATGATTGAGACTGGAAGCAAATTTCCTTGCTTGTTATGGGTTGCTAAACAGTCGCTGTCCATACAACTATAGTCTTAAGTGGAGTAAGGGTTCCTGCAGCTCAAAATGAGTAGTAGTTACTTTTCCTCAGTTCTGTGTGAAGTCAGAGGAAGATAAATTCTATTTTATTTAAAAGCAAATAGTTTAGAGCTGCCTACAGAGTAAAACACTTTTTATTCAACAAATACTCTGGACAGGATGTAGTCCAATTCAGCTCTTAGAAACAGAACGACAGTTTCTGGTAACTGAAGTAGAAGCTACTGCTCTCATGCTGTGAGACATTCTTAAGTGTAACTCTTTGGGAATCTCCAATCTATGTGTAGTCTTTTTGCTTAATCCTGCTTAATTAATACTGTTGAACTTTCTACACTTAAAACGTTCCAAGCTGCAATTTGAATGCATCCTTATTTTCATATACAATTAATATCCATTTTCTTCACATGCAACAAAGTGCAACATTACATAGATCAGGAAGTTCTGTATTTCACTTAATTATTGTTCATGGTTACGTCTTACACTCAAAATCCACTCCCTTAAAAAAAAAAAAAAACCTGCCAAATTTCTTTTTTTTTTTTTTTTTCCTCTGAATAAACCAAACAATATTTGACCTAAATGTTTGCATCAGCAGGTCTTTCTCTTCTCTTGCTTGTTCTGTGTTGTGCTTTGTAGCATTCTCTGTCATGCTTAAGAAGAAAGCCTAAGCTGTAACGAGACAGCCCAATTCTTCACACAGACAGTGTCTGCTCTCAGTGGCTCAGTCTTTGCCCTGTGCAGCCTTCTCTGCTGCTTTACTAATGCTTTACTCATTACCCAAACAATATACTTAACTGACTTGTTTTTCAGCAAAATTATTTTTCTTAAACACTTCATAATTTTGGTCAATTGAGTTTTTGTTCCTTGTAATTTTAACTTATTTTTTCTTGCTGAGTAATTTAAGCAGAGATTGGCTGGAGGAAGGAAGAGATCTCTTACCTTCATCTCCTCAAATACTGATTTATTTATTCTCTGTGTTGCATGCTTTATAGTGTTATCATAGTGTACCCTGGACATGATTTTGCTCTTACAAAAGTCTTATTTCAGCCAGCTGGATTTACTGTAAAGAAAAGGTCAGAATTGCAGCAGATAAGGTATTGGGGTTTTTTTTGGTATTTTTTTTTTCAGTACTATGCAGTAGGAAAATTTTCCAAGTGTATTGTCATTTGTTTTGGAGCCTGGAATGTATGAACAAATGCTGCCTACCCACTGTATGAGTCTGCAGAAAGCCTCAAACAACTGTCGTGTGAAATAACTGCAAATTGGCTTTCTGAAGTCTTTATAGTGCAGTTGTGTTATTTAAAAATCAGGATGGTATTACATGATTTATTCTGGGGAGTAAGCACTTGAATTTTCTTTCAGTTATACTTGATGAAGTACAAGTCATGTAACAATTAGGTTCATAAACCCAGGACATAGCTGTATTAATTAGAAGGAAAAAAAAATTCAGTGGTTATAATAGAGCAGACTGCCTTTTAGCTGCATGTCAATTTTGACATACATGAATACTACTTATGAGTCCTAAGAAACCATGGAAACTTTTTACTTTTCTGTTAGCATTGCTTCAACATTTGAATTTGTTTCTTGGAGACAAATTTTATATATAAGTAGTCAGATAATAGTCATAGCAGACAGTATTATTTGTGTAGACAGTAAGGTATCATTTAAGTATCTGTTTTCATTGCAGAATTATGAGATACTGTAAATTTCATGTTGGGAAGGGTGTGAAAACAAAAACAACATAGTAAAGCTGATGAGGCTTGAAGCTAACATAAAATCAGACTTTTTGATGTCTCTATTTCTGAAACTACCACAAATAGATAGTAGAATGGGCTGTTAATGTACTCTGTTTTAAAACAAAGACAAAGCCACGCAACTGGTGTTATGCAAACATCTGAGTGAGCACCTTTCAGTGTGATTCTTGATATTCACTCTTCATTCTGTGATGGCACTGACCCGAGGCAAGGCAAATGTTTTATGAATTTCCAGTGATAATCTTTTTTGCGATTGGATTCCTAACATGTTTTGTTTTATAAGCTGGCCAAACTCCAAAATGAATGGAATGACAAACCTTATTGCACTTGTGTTTATTTTTTGGCTACTTCTTGAAATTTGTTCAACAGCGTTGTTTTATTCAAGTGTTGTTTGTATTCATCTGTGATTGTTGCACCTTTTCATTAAAAGTGAATGATTAGGTTGTATCCCTGATACTAGTCTCCAATAATATCTTCTTTCTGATTGATTGACTTTATTGCAAGTGATTAGAGGTAGGATGTCTGTTTACCACATGAAGAAAGACAGTTTATAGCTCAATCACTCTCTAAAACATTTCTTAATTTGGAACTATTTCTGCTTTTAATTAATACAACTTTGTTGGCTAGTTTATGTGTTAGTGTTTTTTTTAAATAGGCAATAGGACTTCCAGTATGCAAGGTAAAGTAACCTAAGATGAAAAAAAATAAAATACAGGTGTCTAACTTTGAGGCGTCAAACTTTGTCTACCAAACTAAGATTCACAGCACTAGTATGAAATAATGTAAGCTATTAAAGGAAGATGCAAATAAAGGCTTTTTCTTTTAAACTTGCAAGTGTGTAACCTTACTCCTTAGTGTCTTATAGAGCTTAAAGATTTTTTTTTTTCTGTAAGTGTACTTAACAGAAATTAAGACTTAGGTAACACTTGCACCTGAATGAAGTTACATTCAGGTTAAAAGTCAGGTGTCTAACAAACTACAGAAGCAGTGCTGGACAGGAAGCCACCCTTGAAGTGTGTGAGGGTTGAAATGGAAGTTGGGGGGTGTGCAATTCCTTCCTCCTATGCCTATATCCATAGGAAAATTATATGTGTCTGAGCCTATCAATGCTTGCTGAGGGGGAAACAAGAAGGTAAGTTAGACTTGCAGCAGTGATAGATAACTGAACAGACGGTAAGAGTGTGTTTGTAATGGGTAAGATTGCTGCTGAAAGGTTTTGATTCTTGGTACAAGAGAAAAGCAATTACTGGAAGTCAAATCTATGCATATAATAATCGTCACTGACTGACTAGACCCTAATGACAGTAGCTAACATTAAGGAAGCTTATCATTTAATGATACTGATTTTATTTGTGACTTTTTTTCATGTATTATTTTTATCCTAGCAATGTTCCCTTAGGGGAACATTGTTTATTTGGGGCTTACGTTTGGGGATACTTGGGAGAACCCACGTGATATCATGTTGTCAAAAGTTAGGGTGTCCTTATTCAAAGCTTGTCTTCAACATGAGTGTTTTCCGCTAGGGTATTGCTTTACTATTAGCTTACAGCCTTTATTCCTGTAAAACTAAAAAAATAATCTGCCCAGTGACATTTTTTTCCTGTAATTTTAAGATTACTAGCATATGTTATCTTTCCTAAGGCTAAGTAAGCGTACAAAGAAGATAAGAGGCTTTAATTTTAGGTCTAGAAAAATCAGGAAACAAAAACCCCTCCCAGTGGGGGAGTAAGGTATAAAGCTGACCTTATGTAATTTACCTTAAGGTAAGATTGAAAGGTTTTTGTTAGGTGGCTGTCTTTCCTTCATACTGCTTTTTTTCTATGTTTCCTTGATTTATCTTATCTCTTCGTTATCCTGAGGTGAAAATGGTGAACTTCTCTTCTTCTGATGGCAACTCTTTAAAGTCTGAATCACTAAGGCCAAGCCCAGAAGCAACTGGAGGCAATTAGGAACACTTTCTTTAAAATTTGGACCCAACCTGTACGTGCTTAACTTGGGAGATCAGAAAGAAATTTAGCTAGAGGACAGTGGTACTAATAGCTACCAGATCTAACAAACCATAAAGGTGTGCTCCAGAGAACTGTGGCAATATTGACTGTGTGTTCATTAAGGACATGAGCTCTGGATGATGAAAGTATTGCTCTGCTGGGAGGCATTTTGCTACTTAAAATGGCAGATAAAGTTGCTTTCTGTTTTATTCTTTTGGCTAAAAAAGAAAATAAAAGGAAGTGCAGAACTTGTTGCCCTGAAACTATGCCTGGAACTAAGTTTTCTGCAATGATCTTCCACTGTCTCTGAAGAGGCTTAATCACCAGTTCTTGAGCTTGAAACCCACCAGAAACATTAAGATTAATAAGCACTAATGTCACTTCTTTCCTGATGAGTAACAGTCTTGTATATTTAATGTATCTAAAGTAGAATTTGGTATAATCACAGCGATGAAAAGTAAATCTCGCCTCTTCATGAGGCTGATCTTCTGAAATTACAATCACTTTTTTACTCTTCTGCTTTTTCACTCTTTTACTTTTCTGCTTGCTTCCATTTCAATTATATTCTCAACAAAGAAGTCGTGTTTCTTTACCCTTTAATCTTTACACTGTAGTCTATTTTATTCCATTTTTTCCTCTCCACTTAATTGTACTAATTGTGGTTTAATGTCTGTGTGCTTCCATTCTGGCACACTTTACAACAAAGTGCGTCGAATCAATCATTGACCAAATAATTTACCAATAAATCAGGTGGCTTTGAAGTTTGAGTTAATTGATTTTAATGTCTTCAGTGTTCTTTGTGTCTTTGATCTAAGCTATTCTGTGGAGTAAGGAAGTAGAGTTTTTAGGCTTGAGTGTTAAAGGGCACTGTGAGTGATGGGATTAAGCAAGAACGCCATCCTTCCACTTGATATTATTATTTTTATGTTGTGGTTTTCGTTGTTTTTTTTTTTTTTTTCCTTTGGCAACGTTGTGACGTAGAGCCTGCTTAAAGCTCCATAAGGTAAATCAGGGAGCACAAGGGTTTCCTACTGCTGTTTAGATCCGTGTAAGCTTTCCATATGGCAGCTTTGCCAGCTGCAAGCTCTTGACTCTGCAGTGGTGGCAGCAGGAACTTGTGTTCCCTTCCCTGGGCAGCACTGTGGTTCTCTCCAGTATGGAGCAGTAGTACCTCAGGGAGCTCATGGGTGCCATGCTGGTTGCATGTCAAGCCCTGACAGATATATCTTGACCTTCACACAGTTCTGTTTAATTAAGCATGCTGGAATATTCACTTGCAAAGGTATTGGTATTGCTAATGCTTACGGTTCACACAGTAACCAAAACTTTAACCAATATTCATATTTATGTCTAATCACTGAAGGCAGAACTCAGAAGTATTAGTCAAATAATCATAGAATGCTGTGGTTTGGAAGGGGCATTTGAGAATATCTAGTTCCATCCCCCTGGACAGGGTTGCCAACAACCAGATCAGACTGCCCATCCAACCTGGCCTTGAACACCTCCAGAGATGAGGCATCCACAGCTTCTCTGGCAAAATTGTTCAGTGCCTCACCGTTGTCTGAGTAAAGAATTTTCCTGTAGCATCTAAATTTAACCCCCACCCCTTTTTTTTTTTTTTTTCCCAAAGCAAAGGAAAAAAACCAAATGCTGTATTTTGGGGTTGGTTTCCACCACCACCACTCTCAATCCCAAAGAGAAGCAGAAGAATCTATTGTTTCTATTCCCTGTTTGGCCAGCCAGTAAAGGTATAGCGCAGTATTAATAAAGGTATATGTTATGGCATTGTGACCTGGGGCTGAAGGTAGGTAAATGTGAGAGCCCAGCACAAGGAGAAGGTAACAAACAACTGTTTTTCTTCAGTAACGGTGTGTATGCTTAGGCTGGAAATGAGGCTAAAGATTTTTTTCTTGAAGAGGCTAATCTAAGTCATGTTTTTAGTTAATTGTTCTTCCCTGTCAGATCTCCCCCCTAAAAGCCAAATGATTTGAACAAATTATTAACTAAGTCAGTCTTTATAGCCTTTTTTTTTTTTTTTTTTTTTTTTTCCCCCCCAGCACTCATAATAGTGCCTTATTTGTCCACTGTGGTTCTTTTTACAAGAGCAAGGTTTTGTTAGTTTGTGCTTGAGATTTTTTTTTAACTGCCCCTAACAGTTTTTCATCTTGGACAGCTGTCTGATTCTATATCTAAAACTAGTCCTTCTACAAATGCTACAATAACACTAAAAGAGGGGAAAAAAAACTGAGAAGCAAAGGCATAACTAAGTAAGAGCTGCCAGTGGCACGCGTTGTACATGCTGTGTGCTTGAGAGGGCCTGAGAGACTTGTGAAAAGCAGAATGGAGATGAGGAAAAACCTAACTTGCTAGCCAGTAGTCTAATTAAGTGCCATTTATCCTTTTTACAATATTTACATTGGCAGGGCTTCATTAGGGATTTATGACCATCTGTCTTACGCATTTATTGTATACATTGCGGATTTTGCAAATTAAAATTGCTTTGAAAATAGAATATATTCTTCTGCTGTGTGTATTCCTACACCTGACTTTCCTGAGGATATCCGAGTTCCATGCAACTGCTTACTGCACTTCACAAAATACTGCCTTGGCTTGATGCCACATCAGTGGATGGTCAGCAGAGCTAACAGTGTGATAGCACTCAATGTTATTCCCGTGTGCCTATTTTAGTGCTATGGATACAGCAGGTAGTTTTCAACTGTTACTTAGTCTGACACTTTTAATGTGTTTTTTTTCTTAGCTTTCAAACATTGTTATTAACCTTCTTTCAACTTATCTCTCTTAGTTTTTGTTTTATAGTGAGTATGTAGTATTAAATCATGTTAGATGTACTCGAGCTTTTTTGTGTTGTTGTCCTTAAAGTGCAAGCAAAGGCACAGCAACATTTGCTCTCCTGCTGCCTTCCCTGTTGCTCAGTTCCATCTGTGGGCTGAGTAATGCAGAATGCCACATAAAGCGTGAAATCCTGCTCTGGCCATCAGTAACTTCTGAGAAGTGTACTCTGAAAAAGAGATGAAAGCTTGCCCAGGGAGGGTAAATCAGCATTTTGTGGTGGAAGCACAGCTGCTCTTTTGCTCCTTGGCAGTAGTGTGCGAAGACACTGAGCTCCTTTGACTGGAGTTGTGCTATCTCTGAGCAGTTTGAATATCTATCTACGAACCCCTAGGCATCTGGTGTTTGCCTAGGGCAATATCCCCCAGTACAAGGAAAAGATAGTAACAGTTATTGTAGACATAGCCTCATAAAATGAAGCCCACATAAAAACTTTAGTTTTCCAAAGTCTTTGAAACAAAGAGAAAACGATTCATTTTTTGCAGAAATTGTGAAAAAAGGCGGGGGCATCCAGGACCACAGGGCCAGGCCTGGTGCTGGCTTCCTGAATGAAGCTGGCTGCCACCGTGGCATACAATATAGGGTTCCGATTTGAAGAATAGCCTTGAGAAAGTAAGCTGAAGCTTTGGACACACCTTAGTTCCTGAGTACTCAGTCTCCTCCAGTGAAGTCTTTTTTTTTTTTTCTTTTTTTTTTTTTTTTTTTTTTTTACTAGTTGTAGTGATGAGATACTTATCTGATACAACATTTCAAGAATCGGACGGATCAACAGTGTGGACTAAGAAGTCCATCTTGATAGCAGCACCTTTTGCATTAAAGATCTGTATTGTATGGAGGAAAAAAAAAAAAAAACACCTGCAGATGTTTGAAAGACATGAATTGAACCATCCTTTGATGCAAATCTCATGATAAGTTACAAGTATCGGGATGACCCTGCTGTATGATAGTTGCCTTTCTGCTCACTCTAAAACTTAACTGCGGTGTTAACTTGTCTCTGCTTTAATGAATTTAAGTCCATGTACAACTACTAGTTATACAGCGTATGTAAATTAAGTTTTAGCCATTTCACAGAAAATTCGAAGTGCTGCTGTTTTGGCTGCAAGTCTTCACTCCTCCCTGAAATGACTGATACCACCACCAGCAACTGCTTTTATTCTTGGCAATGAATTACCAAGTACTCTCTTCTGGTAAATCTTGCCCTTGTACCTGAAGCTTTGCCTCCCACACTGTAACCACTTCAGTTTGTTTCTTCATAGACTGAAAGCTTGGCAGTTGGAGAGCTGCTGCACTGCTTTGCAGTGTTTTTCAGCAGTGGATTAGATGGGGGATTGGCCTGCTGGGGAACGAGACCAAAATCTTCCATGGTTGAAATATGTCCTTCTATCTCCTTTCAGGGAAAAAAACAAAAGCCTGTGGAATAAACATTGGATGTTAAGTTGGCTTTCCTTCAGTCAGGAGCTGCCTCTTGTGGTGCTCTGTGAGGAAATTCTTTGCTCTTCTGTATCTGGGTGCTCCGTAATCTGTTACTCATGTTAACTTGAAAAAAGTGAGGGCTAATTTGCTAACCTAATGTTTGAGCAAACTGTGGCTGTGTTGGTGAAATCTGTGAGAGCCACTTGTTTGTGTTGGACTGCTATGCCATATAGTTCTTAGGCTTAGCAATGCTAGTTTTTTCAGACCTTTTTTTCTTTCAGCTTGTATCAAGCATATGTTGATTCATTGCACACTGGCATCTCAGAGAATTTCTTAGCTGCCTTTCTGTCATTCCTGAGTCCAAATTAAAACTGTCGATTATACATGAAAGATTGGTGAGATCAAAGTCTTCCCTTAGTCCTGCTACTTGTGCATCTCTTTTAAATGGCAAAACTGAACTTCTCTATCAGAATGCTATTTTTCAGTTTAATCCTGTTACAGTTAATCTAAATTATCGTATCTGTAGTTTCATACTATTGTACAGGGGATGATGAGGTTTGTTGATGCTTATAAATGCAGAAAGAATTTAAAGAATGTGGAGAAAGATAGCTTCCACAGAGTAACTTCATGATTCCTTTCAGTGTTCAACAACATTATTTAGAGTCAGAATTATAAATCAGATATGTTCAGAGTAAGAAAGCAAGAGAGGTTTGGTTTTTTTTTTTTTTTTTAACTTAAAATTATGTTATTAAAAATAGGAATGTGGATGAGAAATGAAATTCTGTACCATAGATTACAATGGAAGTGTCACTGGGTCCTCCTTCATACTTTTGATATATCTGTTACAAGAACATATATTCTTTTCCAAAGTTTCCTTCTTTTTCCTCAGGAATCCATGTATCCAAGTATTTTGTTTAAGCTAAAGATCTCCAAACACCATTTTAATAAATTAAAAATATTCTTTTTAGAACAGGATACCAGTGAAGTAAATAAGCTCACGTGTACTTTTCCTTTGCAACATGACTGTGATGAAACATAAGCATAAACAACTGTGGGTATTGGAGTGCTCCAACTCCTTAAAGGCCATATTGACACAAGTATATAAACAGTAGAAAAATATCCTCTGGCTACCTGCTCTTTTTAGTGTTGGAAAAGCTCAGTTGTGATGAAGGTCTTGTGAAGAAATACGTGGAATGTTACATTTCTCAAAACATTCCAAGAATTTTAGAGTTAGTATAATAGGTGGAGTAATATGAGCTTCTTTGGTCTTCAGCTAAAGCTTCTCTGTACAGAGATTTCCTCAATGTAGTGAATTTTTTCATTTCTTTCCTTTTTTTTTGTTTGTTCCCTATGGATTTTGTCATTAAGCATGACAGTTCAGATTGTGTCAGCTAGCGCTCTAATAAAGGGAACTTCTGGTGTTTCTAGTTCTCTGCTTATTTGAGCTGTTGGGGGTAGAGTCAAAACAGAATAAAATTTATACAAAGTGTTCTATTTGTCTGTTGCTCAGCTGGATGTTTGTTGTGAAGATGTTAAAACAATGCACAGTAATAAATCTCGTGTAGGGTACAGAAAGGATTCACTCTGCTGGCTTTTCTATCAGTGCTATAGACATGTAAGACATTTGTCACCCAGTTGTAGTGAGCTTGGAGTCATCATCATCAGTTATTCCTTTCTGAGACACTGAAATTGCTTAACAATTGCAAACTATTTGAGGCCTAGTGCTTTGTGTTTGGTCTGATTCTGAGAGGTCACTCTAATATCCTTGACATCTTATGTTCTCTTTCAAATAAGCTGATCCATGTCAGTGCTTAAAAAATAATATAAAAAAAACCAACAAAACAAAAACAAAAAAAATGGAACAACTTAAGCCATATATAGACACAAAAAACCCAGGCTAATTAGTTCACTGTGTTAGGTTTAATGTGATACTGGCTATAGAAATGACAGCTTTGTACACATTGTGCTTCATTTTGGAAATGCTTTTAATCTTGTTTTTTTTGTGTGTGTGCTAATGTAGAGAAGAAAGAAGGTTTATGTAACATCATTTCAAAGCAGAGGCATATCTGTTCTTGTTTCACAGATCTGTAAAGTATAATTGTACATCTGAAACATTTTCAAGAAGAGTGTAATGCACCTCAGCACATACTTTTTCAAAATGTACTTTCCAAATTGAATTCTATATTCTAATTAGACTAGTTAAGGAAGTAGGCCAGTATTCTGAATTCAGCTTAGCCTGTTTGAATTCATAGCATTTCTGCATGTTATGCTGATGTTACTCCACTTGCCTTTGCCAATGTAGTCACAGCAGTAGCATGACTTTTAGCAGTCTGCCCATTACAGATGGGAAAAATGAAATTGAGACTAATGTTTTCAAGCATTTCAATGTTCTGTCTGTTTCAATTAGAGGAAAACATACAAACACCTGAGGGTGGAATTATTTCTTGAACTTTTTTGTTTTGTCCCCTCAAATGTTTGTCTTGAATTCAGGAGGGGAAATCATTTGGGTGCATGAGAGAGTCATCCCTTGAGCAGTGACTATGTATAGTTTCTTAAATTATCACCTCAGCCCCAGCCTGCAGGGCCCTCTCCTGCTCCCTACCCTCTTAGAGAACAACAGTGGTAGGAAACAAGCCTTAAATTCTGCAGCCTTATCAACTGCGCGGTACAAATTGTGAAAATGTTTCATAGGACTTCTGCTATTGCTAGTCTGGCTGGCGTTGTGCTGGGTATTCATAGCAGAGACTGAAGGAGTGGGTTTTTCCTCTCTGTTTTTTTTTTTT
>NW_024884889.1:3040426-3073209 GCF_019232065.1 Centrocercus urophasianus | reverse complement strand
TTTTTTTTTTTTTTTAGATGAATGTCAGTTTCATCTTTGCTCTTTATTTTCATTTGTTGCAACCCCACAATAAACAATCAACCTTATTTTGCAGCTTAGTGGCTAGAATAAATTTCTGGGATGAAGTTGAGTTGTCCTGTGTTCCAGTTAAGTGCTCTAATTTTTAAAGCTTTTGCTTATTTAAAGGCGAAAGGAAATGGGCTTTTTCTCCCCCTTTCCTTCATTTAGCCAGAGATGGTCTTCTCATCTAAACTGGTTCATACATTCCTTCAGGCAATCCAATTTTTATGGGGGAAAAGAAAAAAACAGCCAACTTTCATCAGAAAACCCTTGACTACTTGTGCTCCCAGGAGATTCTCATCTACTAGATTTCAGTTTCTTTGCCTTTGACACATTGGCTCAAAAAATAAGTTTAAAAAGCAGCAGAAGCAAGACCACCGTTCATCTTTCTCTGCTTCTTTCTGACTTGTAAATGAGTGAAGTTTTTCTTAAGCACTTCTGTGGTAATTATTCCATAATGATTAAAAATACTGTAGCTCACAGTGTTTCTAGCTCTGAATCTCTTCTTGTTGATTGTTAGGAGATGATAAATGCTAATGATAACTATTAGTCACTTCTGGAATTTTAAATCTTTCCACCTAATAAAATACTTCATGTTACTCTTTTTAATGCTGTTTTCCAAACACTTCTTTTTTCAGGCTCAGCAGGAAAGCTTAGTAGTCGTAGTCGATATATTTACATTCCAGTATGGCTAGGAGAAACATCAGAAAAAAAAAAAAAAAAATTAAATTGTAGGAAACAACTAGGGAGTTGATTGCTTAACCACAGGGATTATTGTCAACAACTTGAATTTTTTTTCTTAATAAAAATTAAGAAAACAAAAAAACTTTCAGACTATCTTGTGAGATTAGTTTTATTTATTTTTATTTTTCTAATGAGTTTGGAATGATGAACATCTGCACCCACTAGAGAATGTGTTTAGAGTGTTTGAGTGGAAATAGGAGAGCCAATGAGCACAGGAGGAAAGGGAAGGTGAGCTGTGATGATTTCAGGTAACATAATTGCCAGGAAAACTTAAAGCTGTTTGAGGTGGCTTCCACTTATCTGAGATCCCTGGACAGTATTATGGTTGAGCATATACTTTTGAGAGTTTTGTAAGGGTTTGTTCATACTTAATTTCTCATTTTCGGTAATGTGGGTTGGGGCTGACCCACAGTTGATGTGCCTTCAGAAAGTAGTGTGCCTGTGCAGTCTGAGGTGGACCCTGTGTCAGTGCTTGATCAGTGACTGATGTAATACTGGTCTGGCAATGAAACGCTACAGGTTTTCTTTGGCTAAGTGGAAAAATGATTAAAATACAGTTTGTAAAGCAAATTTATTTTTGTATGCAGTATTATGCAGCCAATACTATTTCTCCTTATATGATGGCAAACTAATCTTAAATTTAACTCAGTATAAATCCTGCTTGGCTTTCAAATCAATTGCAGCAACAAAACGGGGAAAGTTTGGATTTCTGTGTGTTGGTAAAGAACAACGGTTTCTCAGAAATGAAAGTCTTGAGCTTCATAGATAAACTGTAAATACTTCAAGAAATGTGTGCTAAGAGTGGAAATTCTTTCAGAGTGACGTTAATGACACTGGCACAAACTGCAGCACATTTTAAATTAACTTTCCTGAATTTACAATGCATGCAAAATGCTGATAGAGTTCAGAGAGCTGCCTGTGCAGTGCAGTGGAGGTAAGTATAGCACTGTTTGTCCTGGCATAAGAGATGTGAGAGGCAGGGAAGCTGTTTACCTTCTGCTTCCACAGCCCTGGCTTGAAGATAACCGAGCAGGTGTAAATCAGAATTATGGAGGGAGAACATTTCCCTGTTGTGCAGGGACCGCAGTCTGGCTCTGGCCCTCCTTGTGGCTTTGTACGTCAGCTCACGTGCTGCTCTGTTCTCACACTGGTTGCTCTGGAGGTGAGGCAGTAGGGCTGCTGATGATCCCGTGCCTGTTGTGCCCCAGCACCAGGACAGCTGTCGATGCAGATAGCTGTGCTGGCCATGAGGATCAATACGCACCACTCTGTTTGTGGAAGGCAGTAAAATGAGGGAAATGTAAAAGCAGAAAACCTCCACCAACCAGGCTTGAAGATTTAGGAATTAGCCAAGTCATCAAGCTGTTCGTGAGACAGCGCTATGCAAATGAAGATGGTCTGACTTAGCTCCTATAAAAACATTTGCATATATTGAAATGATGGGTTTGAAATGATTGAGGAATAAGACGTAGACATACTGACTTAATATGGTGTAAAATTACACAGTAATGCAGGGAGAGTTTATCTAATACTAAACATTACTTAATCTAACTGCACTGACTTCCTACTTTTACCTTATGTGTAGTATCTGCTTTATGGATAGAGAAATAAATCTGACATTAGTGTGTGGGCAAGGACTGGGTCTCTATGTGTTATTTTTATATTAATAATTTTCCCAAAAGAGTATTTTTAACTATGCAAGTTACACTGATTTCTTGTAAGAGAGCATTTATTGTTTCAGACTCCGCTGTGTTTTGTCCCATGCTTCTTCCTTTTCTTCTACATCCTTCCAGCACTTGCGTGATAAGGATATAAGCAACACTTTATCCTTCTCTCTCCTGCAGTGTTTCGTACGAAAATGTGGTGTCTTTTTCCTTGCTTATCCTCCAACAATAATCATACTGGTGTATTGCTCACCTCTTAATCCAGAAAAAAGGTGGTTTTTTTTTTTCTTTCCTTGAATATATCAGAGGCTATCAGTGGAGTGGTCTGGAGGAACACCAAGGCATAAGCGAGTGCCTACACTGCTTTACCCATTGAAGATTTCCGCCCATGTGCTTTTCACTTGCTATCTTTCTTCTTCATATGTTGCCTGTGCCGCTTCTGGTATCTCTGTCCGTCTCTAATCTTTGCAAGGCAAGGTTTTACCAGGGTTTTTTTTTTGTTTGTTTGTTTGTTTTGTTTTTTTTTTTTTTTGCCCCCAGACAACTCTAATCAGTTATGCTTGAGGGTCTTCATTGTCTTTTTGAAGTGGTATGGTAAAATAAAACAAGGGGCAATAGGCTGTTCTGTTCCTCGCAGTAGACACAAATGATTTAATCTGTCTTCTTTTAATAGTATTACAGTTTAATTAGTTTTCAAAAACATTGCCTGTACAAAATCTGGAAGGCTAAAAAGAACTGCAAGAAATACAGAATGGCAGTTAACATATTCTGATTCCCATTAGAAGTAATCTGCTAATGTGAATTGATATGTCATCTGAGGCAGGCACTCGGAAGGAGAGTGGCAGCCAAAATACTATTTTCTAACATGACTTTAATTTCATTCACAAGAAGATATAGATGAGATATCTGTAGATCCTACATTTCAGCTGTTCTCTGCCTCTTTTCATATTTGACATATCCCACAATTATGAAATAAAGTATGAAATAAAATCACATTTGAGCTCATCGAAGTACTCTTTATTACACTTGTGAGGTTCTTAAGTGAAATCCTTTGCTGACACCTGGAACCTTCAAGTTGCCCAGTAAGGTTAAATCAGTACACCTAACAAGAAATCCTCCCAGAACGCTTTAACTGTCATTATCCTCTACAGTTATTTCAAATCAAATGTTCACTGTGCTTAAACAGCCAACTTGCTTAATTACACAGCCAGTTGTTTCCTGCTCAAGTTAGCAGCAGTTTGTAATGTGTAAGAGTAGGGGTTGGTAGGATATTCAAATTCGGCTGGGATGACCTGCTTTTCAAAAGGCGTACCTAGCATAGAGCTGTTATCACAAGTGATTTCCTATTCTTTGTTGCTTGTGGTCTTTGGGCAGTAACAGGGTGGTTACAGGGTAGTCACTAAAATGGCATATGAATAATATAAACAGACCTAGTTTGTACGGTTACTGTTTATGAACATACATTAAAAATACTGCAATAATATCAGCTATGGACAAAAATTAGGTTGACAAATATCAGTCATGAATTTACAATTATGTATAGCTGCATATGTCTGTGCAACTATGTACAGCTGTACATAGGAATTGGCTGACATCAAGGATTATTTTTCCAGTAATTGCTATTTAATGGTTAAGGTATTTGTTGAACTTTCTGTTGTCAGATAGAAGGAAAAATATCAAAACACAAATTAAATTCAGGTTACATCTGAAGCTTTCCTTGATTCTACGTCTACCTTGGTTTCCCTTTATGAGCTGTATAATGTAAGAGAATTTTCTTGTCACTTGCATGAAACACTTTCTTACTCATCTTTGCTCCAGTGTTTATGTGTTATTTAAGGAAATAGTTTCATTATTTGTCTAATAACATCTACAGCTAGGTAACATGAGCAAAAATCAGTGAAATGTATTTCTTAATTTCTTAGGTTTTGTTATCCAATAATGCGTAAGTAAGTGGTATTTATCTGGCAAAGCTCTTGTCTTGGTTCCATCCAACAAATTAGTTTAGAGTTTGGTAAGATGTTATCAGTATTGTTGTGGTTTTTGTTTGTTTGTTTGTTTGTTTGTTTTAAATGTTTAGCCTTAAACAGTGTTCTCCCATAAGTTGAAATGGTTGACATTTTGTGAAAGAATTGCAGACTTTCCAAAAGTGCTTCTCGGGATACCATCAGGAAGATTAGAATTGTAAAAATGACATGTACCTTTGAAATAGCTCTGTAACTTACGCTCAGTGATGAAGCTGTGTGACAACTGGGCAATATTTTGTTAACTCTTCAGTAACAACAAAATGTGTTCAAAGCATCGATATGCATATGCTCCCAATAGAAAAGACTATATAATAAGATCCATGCACAGAGAAGCAAAATTATAGTAGTGATTTATTTTCAGTAAACATCAAAAATTTACTGAGGCATTCTACACGTTTGTTATGTTAGTGTTTATTTCTCTTCTAAATGTGAGTCTTCTGTGTGCCCAGGTAGCCAAGAAGGTCACTGGCATCCTGGCTTGTCTTGGGTATACTTTTGCCAGTAGGAGCAGAGAAGTTATTGTTTCCCCCCCCCCGTACTCAGCACTGGTGAGGCCACTCCTTGAGTACTGTGTACAGCTATGCACCCATCTCTACAAGAAAGACAGTGAGACCCTGGAACATGTTCAGAGAAGGGCAGGAAAGCTCATGAGGAGACAGGAGCACAGGCCTTATGGGCAGGAGCTGAGGGAACTGGGATTGCTCAGTTTGAAGAAGAGGAGGTTGAAAGGAGAGCTACAACTACCTGGGGTGGTGAGGTGGGAGTCAGCCTCTTCTCCTCGATAACTAGCATCAGGATGAGAGGGGATGGCCTCAAGTTGCATCAGGGGAGATTTAGGTTGGATGTTAGGAAAAATGTCTCCAGAAGCACAGTCAGATACTGGAACAGACTGACCATGGAGGTGCTTGAGTCCATGGAGAGCGTTAAAGAAATGTTTAGATTGGTATTTAGAGGCATGGTTTATTGGTGCAATCTTGGTAACAAGTGGGATGGTTGGACTGGGTGATCTTAGAGGTCTTTTCCAATATTGGTGACTCTATGATTCTCAGAAATAACTTAAATATTGTGGAATTTAGTATTCCTTGCCTATATTCTATATTGAGCAAATGCGGATTGATAATGTCCCTAGCAAAACAAGATACCTAAAATCTTAAGCTCTCATTCTTAAGATGCGTTAGAGACATACATAGATGCTTCCAACAACAACCACACGTTAGTATGAAAAGAAAAGGTAGGGCTAAAAGATGCTGTCTTCACAGACGCTATGAATTGTTCTAATTACTTCAGTATGTTTCAGGTAAGCAAGTAGGGCAGCTTATACAAACCATCCAGTTCTTACTAGGGAAAAACACATAAGAATGTGAAACTGGGTGAAAGAAAAACAGTAAGGGCTTGTAATTCTTTAATTTGGAGGACTGAAAGCCAGCTGTAATTTAGAGAGAAATTAATCTCTGTTCTCCCATCCTCTCTACCCACCTTTATTTTTTGGCAGAGGGGAGAAGGAGTGGTGACATTTATAGGTTATGTGGTTGGACATGCATACAGCAAAGCAGCACACGGCCTGTGGTTCATATCTATACGACGGGATGAGAGAGAGTTCGGGGTGGAGGGGGAGGAAGCAAAGGGAAAAAAATAAAATACGTAGAACAAATCATGCACAAGGCAGTTGCTTGTTAGCCCATGGAATTCCATCCAAGCTTCAGCCAACCCCTGGCCAACTCCTTCAGTTTTGGATCCTACATCCAAAGTATAGCACCATACCAGCTACTAGGAAGAAAATTAACCAGGACAATATATAATCTCTTTTAGGACAACATCCCAAGTGTAATATTGTGTAGTCAAGCTTTCTAATTGATTTCTGAATGATTGCAGAGATAAACCATCTTTGTCAGAAAAACTACTAGAAATGTATCGGCAGACAGATATGGCAGTGTCAGTAAGTCTTTAAGCAGGACTGATCTTCTCTGGTAGCTCATGGAGCCCTTAAATGGAGATCTGTAAGATCATTTGGATGAATATTCCTGTGGTGTTTTCTGCAAATGCAAATAAACTGAACTGCATTAGTCTTTCTACCCTACGTTTCAATAGTGTTTTGGAGTTGATGCCTGCCAATTTGAACAAAGGTCTTTCTTAACTGCAGTGTTGCAAAGTAACCATCTCGTACTACAAGTATATCTTACCTTGTAGTTAATTATCTCTTAATTAAGTCATTCTCCTTCACAAAACACATCAACAGTGGTTTTGATTTTTCTTTTGTGGATTATTATTTTTTTTTTTTGTTATTTAGTGTTTTGCTTTTGTAAACTGACCAACATCCAACCCAGCTTTCACAGATGACACAAATTTAATGTATGCCTGACAAGCAGTCCTCAGGGTCACCAAGTTACCCTGTTCTTAACAGCAGAGAACAAGCTCCCTCTGAAGAAAGCCAGTCTTCTAACTCTTAAGAAATTTTGGCTGTATAACTTGAGTACAAGTGGGAAAGAAATAGCCTCAGGTACTTGACTGAGAAAAGCTGAGAAGATATTCTTCTGATCCCTTTGTAAATATAAATGGTTAGAGCTAAACAAAACTGTCAACGTCTGAGAATAGACAAAGTATACAGTTGAAACCTGCTCTATTTACCAGTGTACACATTCATTTGTAGAGATGGTACTAGTCTTGTCTTTTTTCCTAGCCTCTATTGATGCTGTAAATATATAATGAGAAGCTAAGGTGGGTGACTCAATTTCAACATGATGAGAAGATAAAAAGCTTTTAAAGGTATATACTTCTAACACAGTTTGCTGTAGCATTACTTAATAAAGAAACAACCAAAAAACTGATTGCTTATTCTGAAACTCAACTGAGGTGAGTTGTGTATCTTGCTTGTTGTGTTTTGCTGCTTGAGTTGTGTCTTTGCTACAGCAGTTGTGGAGCATGATGAATGTTGTTTTGAAGAGGCTGGGATGTCAAGTCTTCACAGTAGATATACACGATGAAGCAGTCTGTGCCATCGTACATCGATCATTTTCAGCATTTCTGCATTCTGTGATTGTTTCATCATGCATGTATGGGTAAGAGTATGTTTGTTCCCAGGATGAATCCTTATGAGGAGCTGAAACAGAGCCAGCATGTCTTCTAGAGCTGTAGAGTACTGCTCTGCCCTGAAGCATGGCTGTGGTGGCCTATAGCACATTCTTTAAGTCAGTGAAACAACTGCTGTTGGTTTCCTAAGATGCTACTGTTGTCTCATCTGTTTAAAATTATCTCTGGAAGTAAGCTAATGCTTACTAGGACACAGATCAGAAGGCTGGTAAAAAAGCAGCATTGCCAGTCCTTTGAGTGTGCTTGTGTATGTAAAAGAATGGGGAAGAAAGTAACAGTAGTTGAAATGACAGAAACTAGAGGATTAATGGGGGATTTGTGTGCTTCCAGAAGGAAAAGAAGAACCAGAATGCGATATTTTAATACACTTTTTAAAGTCTGCATTTGAGCTTGCAAGTAAAATGGGAACAGCTGCACCAATTGGATTGAGGCTATCTTCACTTATCTGTGAAGTTGGCCATTTACAGATAATAGCAAGCAATATTTGCGTAACGGGGAAGGGTGGAACGGGTGTCAGTGCCCACCGTTGGGTTTACAGTTGGCAATTGCAAGAGCGTGGAGTGTGAATAGGCAGCCTCTGTGAGGAGAGGTGTAACTAGACAACATAGACTGTTGCAGGAGCAGCCCCCTTGGCAGGGCTGCCAGGGTAACCAGAGGGTCAGTATATCACATCGATTTTGTTTTAAAAACAAATCCAGTTCCCCTCCTTATATCGTTTTCCACTGGGCTTTGCTGTTGCCAGTGCTGTGTCACTGTCCTACGCTCCTAAGGGAATGAAGTTCATTGATTGCACTTTTACCTTTGTATAAACTGCATGGTATTTTGAAATCGTATTTAAAGTATTTAGAAGTTAAAAATGCAGCTACCAGAGTGATGTAATGTAAACTAGTTACCTGATGTGTTGTATCTACCTGATTTTGCAAATACTATGTCTCTCTTAGTCTGCAGTTAAGAAAATAACTGAATATTTAGCTTGCATTTCATTCTGAGAAGATAAGCATCTGTCTCTGCTTGGCATCCTTTTGGATGCACTGTTTGAAATGTTGGCACCAACAGAGTCAATTAAAAAGTATCACTGGCTTCAAGACATTGCCTAAGTTGTGTTTCTTCTATTTCTTGGCCAGTTGCAGATATGTTCATAATTATTTGAGAAGATGCAAGAGAAATCCTTGCACGTCTAAACTTAATGATGGATCTTCTCTAAAGCTTTATTTTGACATATGGTATTTCTTTATGTTTCAGCACTCAATTTCTTTGCACAAGTGGAAATAAAGGCTTGCAGTGACCAGCATTTTTTAAAAGATAAATGAAGAGCATCTTGATTTCTAGCTTTTTAGGTACCTAGCATATGTTGCAGCTTACATATAAGAAGTATTGAAGTATTTGGGAAAGCGAGCAAGTAATTCTACCGGGTTTTGGTAACTTTTTTTTTCTTGTTACTTTTTGTCTGCCGCATCCTAGTGAGACTTTTTAGTAAGCTTTAAGTAAAAGAATGAAAATCTTAAGGACTTTCTGTGTACTCTGGACTTTGCTCTGAATGAGATTAAAAATGATAGAAAAAAAAATATGCATTCCATCTGTCAAGTAATGTCACTTTCACATACAAATAATCCTTCTTGTTTATGGGTGGTTGCAAACTTTGGTAACTTAAATTGTGGTATGGGTTTACTTACACACATGCAATATGAGCTTTTTGGAGTGTTCAGTGCATAACCATGCTTCTGAATGCATTAAATGCTTACAGAGCAGTTGAAGCTATAAGGAAATATGATTCTTAGTACTGAACACAATTTTTTTTTTTTGTTTTTTAGTAGTGAGCATTCCCAGGTGCAGTTTTCCTATCTGATAAACTGACTGCTATGTGATAATTTATCGATGTGATGCTCTGCGCTGAAAGCGCCAATGCAGTTGCAAAGTACTGGTATTTTTACCTGAGCCATCACGTCTTTTAAAGTTGGCTAATCGCTACTTCAAAGAGGATGTGGAAATTTCTTTTGCATCACCTCACCATGGCAACCCACCTCCCCAAACAGGAAGGTGATTAAAAGAGCTCTTCTCCAAATTCTCTGCCTAAAGACATCGGTATTGTAATGTAATTAAAGGTACCTAGAATTACTTCCTTCTGTTTACTTTTTAATCAGTTATCTAAATGTGATTTCATTAAAACTACATTAAACAAAATACATTAAGAAGCCATAGATGAATTCCAGGCTTAGATTTTAAGTTATAGATAAGGGTTTTCTTAAAACTCCTTCTTAGGTAAGGGAAAACATGTCTTCTAGATGAAATATGAATTTATGATCTTTCTTGCTTGACTTCTGATTGATAAAGTTATTGTTTTGTTAAATTTCTTAAGAGACTGTACATTCAACACACTGGTAACTGATTGCTTGCCCTGCAAGAACAAAGAGCTTGTGGAATTTGTTATTCTCAAACTGCAATCTGATGGAATTTGTGCAGGCTGGTGTTTTGAAGAAAGTGCTTTGTGCTAGTATATAAGAAGGTAATCTAATATTACATGAGAATTTTCAATTTCTACAGGTTTTAAATTCTGTTTACTTGGTAATTTGGCTCAGAGTGTTTTAAAACATTTGAGGGATCCTTGCCAATGGACTGCTGCTGGCTGCTGCAATTTTTTGCTTTTATGCTATATATCAAGCATGGTAAATTTAATCCAGATTTTGCTATGATAACTAAATTTTTCTTTTGCTATGGAGACCTTATCAAATTTAGTATTTCAGTAAATGACTGCTGCCTTCCATGTTCTTGGTCTTGCTGTGCTGATACTTAGGTCTATATTCTTCCTAATGCTGTAGAACAGACTCTGCTGAACAACAATTTTGCACAGTGAGTTCATGGTGAAGTTTATATAAAAAAAAACTATGTGAAGAAATACTAAGCTGCTGTTCCTCCTGATAATTATCTCTGCTAGCTCAGTGATTCCTGTGCATAGGTCTTGGCATCATTACGAGGGGTCTTTAAGTCCTCTGTTCTTCAGCATGAGCTGGAAATATTCATCACTGGTGATGGATTGGATTTCATCCAGCAAGGTGTCAGCACAGCATAGTTGGGTGTTGTACAAGCTGGGCCCTCTTCATCATTTGTTCAAAGCATGCTGTGTTGAATGTAGACGTGGCTTTTCACCAATTATTCTTATTTTGCAAGTTTGCAATATGCAAAAATCAGTATGCTTAACGGAGACAGCTGCAGATGCAATGGGGGAAAGTGAATTTCCCCCCCTAAATTACCATGGAAGCAGTGAGGTTGTGGGTGTTCCTTCCCTGGAAGCATTCAAGGCCACACTGGATGGGGCTGTGAGCAAACTGGTAAGTGGAAGGTTTCCCTGCTTGTAGCAGGGGGTTGGAACTAGGTTATCTTAAAGGTTTCCTCCAACCTACGATTCTGTGACCTGAGAGAATGCATGGAATGGAGTGATATTTTTTCTTCTCTATAACCTAGGTAGGATCAGGGAGATATGGAGTAAAATTCTCAGGTTTTAATCTGAGGCCATAGTTGATGTTACGTTTCAGGCATTGGAAAAGTGATCATCAAGGTTTCTGCGAGAGTTCTGTTTGCCATCTGCGCTGCAGTGCTTGCATGCCCAGGTCTGTTAGGCTGGATGTAATGCTGTGTGTTGGATGGAATTGTTTAAGAGATATTTTTTCCAAGTTACTGCTATGTTGCTTTTTAAGCCTTTCACTGAAATTACTAGCTCCAATGCTTCCTTATTATTTAATTTTAAAGCAATTGGCGAGTATGTACGTATCTGTGCATCTGGTGACTTGTCTGCGGCAATCAATCCTATTTAGAGAAACAGATGTAGGTTTGCCTAGTCTCATGATATTCTTTGGGATGTATTTAAGCCTCATAATGTTTTCCTAACACCTAAGGCAGTGAGTTTGTTCATATTAGGTTCAGTATCAATGTGGACGTGGTTGGTTTTCATGTCTGGATAGAAACAAATGGGCGACATGCTCTACACATGGGAATAATGTTTGCTTTTGAAGATGTGGGGTAGACTGTCCATGGCTGGGGGAGAGATCAAATACCATGAGACTGCACTAATATATGTACATGATGTGCAGAAATGATCTGGCTCCCCATTTTTCTCTGACCAAATGGAGTTTTTCCGCAGTCTGAGGAGAGGCAGCTACCCATGGTTATGTGCTTCTGGGTTCACCTTGGTGTAGTAAAGTCCCATAGAGTAAACTTAGACCAACTTCAGGAAATGCTCCCAGTTGGGTTTGGAGTAGTCTCAAGAAACCAAGCTAATTAATGTAGATAGATTTCCAGATGAGGAAAGAGCAGGGGAAAAATAATAATAGTAATAACTTCCCCCCAACTTCTTCCTCCTGGAAGACTCTAACCGATCAAATAGAAATGCCTTCTAAAGCCACCTTCAAAATACAACCAAGATGATTTTTGATGCCTAAATTTGTAATCGCAGAAAACAAGTCCTCAGTTCAGTGTGTGCATCTACTTTCTGTTCACAGGTGGGAATTCAGAAATAGGCAGATTAACACCTATATCTCTCTCAGGGACCCAAGATAATGGACTGCTTTCAAAGCATGGCTGCAATAAAAGTCTGATCTGTTGTCTTACAAAATTGTATTGTAGGGTGGTGTTAAGGACCTCACCTACTCAGAATACCCCAGAGCAGAGGTTTGAGGGCTTTGGGAAGGTTCAAGCAGAAAGGGCTTAAATGTGCATCTTCTGGGGGATTCCCAATAACCATGAGGTTCTTGAGTAAAGAAAGAAAATAAGGATGTTTTTCCTCTGTTCCTGCTGAAGTTCTGCTACTCAGTAGAAGAGGATAAAAGATGGATGTGACCACTTGGGAAAAATGAGAGAATAAGTATGATTATGGCTTCATACGTGGGGTTTTAAAAGGCGAAGTTAGTGGCTTTTCTCCCTTTTGTCTGAATGCCTTACGCACTTCAATATTAAACAGTCGCTGGAATAAAAAAAACTTCCTACTTCTTAAAAATCCATTTATTTATTTTTTTGTACTTCCTCTGCTAAATCTCTAGAGATAGTACTGTATCAGTTCTTCTTTGGTGATTTGTTAGTCACTTTCTCTGTTTCATGCAAGAGACTTGATTTTTACGTATGGCTTATGTGTTCTCAGAGAACAATTGTTTGTTTTGCTTCAGGGTGTTTTCAATCAGAATCTTTTGATTATTCTTATTTATATAAGTATGTTGTGTATATGCAGTAGGTATGCTATTTGTTATGCCAAGTCAAACAAAGGTGCCTTTTTAGAAAAAAATGTGTTGAGGTGAGATTGTTCTCATTCTCTAGGTTCAGTTTTGTTGCTTTTACTGTCTTCGGAATCTAAGTATTGATGCACAAAAAAAAAAATATATATATATATATATTTCTGCAGTACAGAGTACAGAAAATTGTGTAAATATAAGGCTTTTTTTTCTCTTGATTGTGATAAATGCTTAACAGATGCTAAATATATTGAGAAGAAGAGATTAAAAAAAAAATGTGTAAGAGGATCTGATTTCGTTCTGATGCCAGCTTTTGGAATCTCAAATGTATACTGCTTTTTATTTCTTTTTCCAAAGGCCATCAGTTTCACTCAGTGCCAGTGGAGCTCTTGATTCATCTTGCTGTCAGTTATAGGTCCCAATTTTAAGCTTCTGAAATGTGATGGTCTTAGAAATTTTGAGTAGTCAAATTAGTGAATTGAAAATCCTTTCTTAGGGTAAATTGATTGAAGGTAGAGTTTTTAATGGTAACATTGCTTTGGTTGCTGCAGTGTAGAGAATTGCTATATTATATGTACACTTGTCAAATAGAGGACATGGAGGGCAGGGCAGTCTGAACTGGGTTTATTTTTTGTATCCATGCCACTTGTCTGTCTTGATCTGGAGTCTCTGCTGGCATGGCATACAGCAACAGGTGACTGAGACTGAGGTGCTTACCTGGCTGTGGCACTTCGACTTGTAAGTTAAGAGAAGCAAAATTGTGTGTGAACTGCTGGCTACTTGGTCTAAAAGTAAGCTTTCAGCTTACCTTGAAGAAAAACAGTTCGTAAGGAACCGCGTTAAGTCTGAGAGCTTTCTCCTTCAGAAGTGTCACTTTTAATGAGATTTGGCATTGAAAGGAGCTCTTAAATTGCAGAGAGAAGATGCTGTGAAATGCTGAACAACAGTTGTCTCCTGAGGGAGAAAAAAATGGCATTTGGGAAACATGGCTCTAAAGAAAGCAAGACTTGGTTTGGAAAAAAAAAACAACAACAACAAAAAACCACAAGAACAAAACCTCCCCTGAAAATGGCAGCATGACAACAACTTTACTCAGCACTCCTGGGATCTGGGTGTGTGATCTGCTGCTGCTGAGCCATTGCCAGGCAGTTACTGTGCTTGGGAAGAGACCTGTTTGTTTCAGTGGGAGCGTTCCCTGTGAGCCTCAGATGACTAGGGAGCAATTGCTGAAGTATTTTAGGTACAATCTATGGAGTTACGGGGAAAGGAGTTGAAAGCATGATTTTTTTAAAAACATATTTTTTTTCTCAGGTCTTCATGTCACTGAGGATCAATATATATCAATGACTTGTAACCATACTAAATTTAAACCCTAAGAAAAGTGTTCAATTACTATAATCATTTTCTAGTAGTTATGAAATGCTCATAAAAATTTTTAAGTAGGAGGGAGAGCAGGATACATCTGAATGTAACATTTAATTTGCTTTCTTGCCCCTGAACTCCATGATTTGCTGTGGCTTTTTGATACCCTTGCCTGCTAAGAACATTGCTGACCAATGTTTCTTTCTCAGGGCCTTGTTCTTGGTGACATGCAGCTTATGTAACAAATCTTGTTCTTTAAATTCTCCTCCAAACACTTCATCTGTTTTTGTTTTGTTTTGTTTTTACCTCCCCCTCTAATACTGATTCAAGTTGTTAAAGCTCAGGTACTTCTTAGTATGCTTGCTTGAGCATAATATAATGCTGGGGTTCTCAGTTACAAGCACACAGGGTGTTTTTCCCTCCTGTGGCTAAAGGATGCTTATATGCTTGCCTAATAGAGTTGCAACCTTGAACTTGGTGAAAAGTATCTAAGTGGTATGAGGATAGAATTTTGTATGATGGTAATTAGTTGGGTGCTTATGAACAGTTGTAGTGTTTGAACAGGTCTGTGTAAAGAAGATCTGTTTTGCATAGTGAACTGATAACTTCAATTCTGAGAGAAGTAATATGATTCTACTGTTCAGAGTATAGGTATACTGATAAAATATACTGAAGTTAATTTTAAGTTAATGTGTTTCATTATTAACAATGATAAAAAAAATCGGCTGTTTTATCTAGTAGTAAGAATTTAAGTAAAAGCATTCTTTTACAAGCTTTTTCTTTAAATTTCACACTGGTACAAGTGTGAAAATGCTTTTATTTGCTAATTAGGTAAGACTAAAGCTGAAGAGTACAGGCAGCTGCTAAATTTGCTCCGCAGAAATGATTTCTGTTCATGATAACACCTCTTGTTGCTGTTACATTGAAGGCATGTGTTCACTTCACAATACACCAGAGTAAGTTCACAAAAATGGCCATGGAAAATAAAAAAAGGCATAAGTAAAAAGGAAGTCTATAAATCAAGACGCTATAATCCTGAAACAGTTGCTCACCCATTGCACAAAGCCTGGAGCTCCTGAGCCCAGGGAGCAGCCCTCATGGCTTTCAGGGCCCCTAGCTATTCCCTAGATCATCTTCACATCTGAGCCTTTCAGAGACAGGCCTTTCTGGAGGTACTCTCCAAGATGTGCCCAGCACATTTGGTTAAGATCAACCCTAGCCTCCATGTGCAGCAGCAGCATCTGCTTTCTGCTAAATGCAGCTGTCTTGAGAAGCAGCTTTCCTTCCTGTGATGCTCCAGCAGGAAGAGCACTCATCCGGGTGCTGGTGTGGGAACACAATGATTCCCTCTGCCTGCAGGGCCTGAGCACCCGCTCAGGAGCTTTTCTGGGGGCTTCCTTTTATGCTGGCAATTGAAGCTGTGCTTAACTCAGCCCTTCCACTAGACAAAGTGCAGAGATGCTCATTCAGGGCTTGGGATTGCTTTCCAGGAGACTGAGCTCGTCACTGAGATGCTGCAAGCACTCGGTCCTAGGAGATGGAGCTACGTTAATCGAAGCTGACAGTCGCTGGTTGTGCTCTACGGTCGCTGAATGATAAAATGTATTCAAATGCGCTGCCAGTGGAACATTTGGTATGACTGTTTATTTCTCATACCGTGCCTGATGCGCTCATTAAAAATAAGAGATCCGTCTGGACAGATTAATTCTGTGCTCCGATTGGCTGTGCTAGTTGAAACAAGTCATAAATAGAAGTCAAATATTTTGCAACAGAATATGTTCATTTTGCTGCTAGCTGGATTATGAGAAGGTTATTTTTCTGCTTTCAGGAATTTGTTAGCTCGTTCAAAAATAAATCTGCTGGTAACGTAGCTATAATTTTATTTTGGAAACAATAGATTATAAGCTTATTACTTAAGCGATGAACATGCATCTATTTCAAGTCTTTAAAGCTTATACTGAAGGAAGCCTAGCTTGAATACAGAAGCAGCAGAAGGAACTTATTAGTAAACCCCTCCACTTAAACCCTCTAAATGAACCCTGAGAAAGAAGGCAGACCTAGCCTATTTGTCAGTCTTTGCTGATACTGCAGTCTCACAGTTAGAAGCTGAACTAACACTGACTACCAGTTATATGTATAAAATAATGTCAATGTTGAATGTACAGAACCCAGGCTGTTTTTTGTACATATATGAGTAACTGATCACTCCTGTTGCAAGTGCTAGGAAAAGGCAAGGAAGCCAGCTTAACCCTAACTAACCCAATTCAAACTACATGACTATACCCCAATTTTTACCGACATGTTTCCCCTTCAGGATTTCTCAAATGTAAACTGGCTAATGCTAGCAGTTCTGTACACAAAGCTGTATTTTTAGTGGAAATAAGATCAGCGTGTAGTTGCTTATGTGTTTGTAAAATGCTGCAAAGAATACAATCAAAATGCTAATATGGTTCTTCTCTTGTACTAGGATAAATGTCTCTGAAATCATCAAATCAGAGAGGTTAGAGATAGGAAACGTATGTATTTTTGCTTGCTTATCAGTATGTTTTAGCAGAGATGTGGGCAGGAGCATATGGGAAATGATTAGATTTATGGATGCTGAAAGAAATAGAGGGAGGCTATTCTTTTTCCCCCAAAGAAAGAACAAATGACTGTGTCAGTGACTACACAGTATTAAAAGGTGTTTAGCAAGTCATGTTTTGTGCATTTTGAAGATGGGTGAAGTAGTGTTTCTGTAGAAATTAACCAGAATGCTGAGTAGGATGGAAGCAGTTTCTCTATTTGGGGGCATCTTGGACACAGAAGCAGAAAATCTGGTGTGTGAAGTGTTTTATGTGGTTCAAGGTTTTGCAGCCACAATGCCGTAGTCGGTGCTACTCTGGGGAACCAGAAATGTGCCTGCAGGGGGCAGAGCAAAAGAAAAGGACTTTTTTGTTGCTCTCCCTCCCTCTGTACATTTGCACGTGCACAGACACCAACCTATGGATACGTATGTGCACACTGCACATATGCAGTACGTGGAGAAAACTTTTAGCAGTCCGATGGCTTTCAGTACATATACAAGACATGCTTTTGCTGACAGCATGATGGAAGATACCTTGGTGCACGCTATTATCTTCAGCGTGAGAGGTGGGGAGTGGAGATGCACGTGTTTGCTTTCTTCTATCTCCCTCTGTGTTACTGGAGATTTACTTTGCTTAGAGTTTCTGACTGTATTTGTCTCACTTTCATATTGGCTGCATCATTTTTGTATGTGTACTGGACATAGGTGCCATCTTAACTAATCTTGTAATTGCTATTTTGAACACACACAATGAAGCATTACAGCATTTGAGGTAATGCAGCATAGGTCAGTGTGATGTAGTGGTAAGTAGTGGCTGGGAAGCACTTGCTTTCTTCAAAGTCTTTTTGCTTCTGATACACTGTGCCTTTTTCTAAGTGAATACGTGCACACGGATGCACCCATAAATATTATACAGCAACTGCTGTGCATACCAATTACTATTCCACTGAACTTATGCAAAGTCAGAATGTGACGTGAGGCTATCAGTTGTTTGGTTTGGGGAATCATACACCTTGGTTTTAAAATCTGCCTGGATGAATGAGATGGAGAGCATGCAGGGGCTTGGAAGATGACAGGACCATAATAGAATCTTTTCAGTTGGAAGGAACTTCAAAGGTCATCTAGCCCAACTCCTCTTCAATAAACAGGAACATCTACAGCTAGATCAGGCTGCATGGGGCTTTTAGCTACCTGGCCTTGAATGTCTCCAGGGTCAGGTCAAGATGAACACCCAGGTACATTTGGACTTTGGATTTCCAGGTATAAGACAGGGTGAGACGGTGGGACTTGCGATGAAAGGGGAGCCTTGTTGTGTTTAGCAGTGCACATGTCATAGGGTACTGAAGAACAGCTAAAGGAAAAGAGTAGAAAGATCTGGAGGTTTTGGTACATTAACCAGGTGAAGCACAAAGGAATCCTAAAAAAGCAGTGAGACTTGAAACCTGACTTGATGTTTCCATTGAGACCTGAGCACCAAGAACCCCTTCTACAATAGTGATCTGTTTTACAGGCACACGTTCAGGATAGTTTGCCTCTAGAAGAGGCACAGATAGTACCTGTGGCCCTCACCTTTATCTGCAGGAAGAAAGCGAAACAACAAACATGCGTATGTTTGGGCAACTTGATCTAGTTGTAGATGTCCCTGTTCATTGCAGCGAAGTTGGACCAGGCTACCTTTAAAGGTCCCATAATACTTCAAAGATTCTATGATAGGCAATGCAGAACAGCAGTAATAAAGTAACAGTCTTAAATGAAGATCCTGAAGATACGTCATACCTCAACTCCAACCAAGAGTTTCAGATCTGTGTTACCTAAATCTGATTCGATGTGAAGCAGTGTCGCAGAATGAATTCTGCTTATCCTGTTTGTTTTCTTTCCCCAGGAAAATGAGACAATATTAAAGATACATTGATCAATACTTCAGTGCTTTGGTTACAATGTGTAATGGGTATTACATATTTTCATGGAAAGTAGGTTTTCATAGGAGGCCAAATGCCATCAAATCTCAACGATTTTTCCACTTCATTTTGCATTCCCTGCTGCACCCACTCATACCTTAGTTTGCCAAAAGAGTAACTTGACAATTAGGTATGTTAGCACAATTAAGCATTTTTATAAACTATGTAAAATAATACTCTAAATAGTATGATGAGTAATCTTTTCTCTCAAAGCTTTTTAAAGCTATTTTCTAAACCAGTACTCCTATTATAACTTTATCAGTGTAATACTGCAGTATACAAGCATTATAAAAGGGGAATGGTTTCTCATGCTTCAGACAATAAGCAGTCCCTTCTGTCCTAAAAAGGTTTGTTACAGTTGTTCATTGCTATGGTATCTAGGGCTTTCTAAGTCTGTCCAACATCTGTTGCTGTTCTCTTATTTTCTTTTCAGAAAGCAAGTGCATGCTGCAGAGTATCTTGTTTCAGACTTGAGAATTGGTCTGTCTCCTTGCTTATATTTGTTAGAGAAAATATGACCAAAAAAGAATCTTTGCTAGGAATGGTGTTCTCCTTTACTGAAGACATTTATCCCCCTGTCTTGGTCCCCAGCCCTCATCAAAATTCTGTCTCTTCCAAAGGATAAGCCTAGTTGTATTGGGGAGGGGAGATTTACAGCACCAGGGCAGGTTAACTTTTTATCTCAGTGTTTATTCTTCCTCTTTGGGTAATTTAGCCCTGGGACCCTATGTCTGTACCTTGTAGACAGAAACCAGGAGGTTGAATTTCTTTTCAAGTTCTAAGTAAAGTCAACCAAAACATCTATGCTTTAACATTTGGTGCTCTTCCCTCACTGCTGTGCCTTTCAGCTTGAGTGCACAAGCTGGTGATGTTCAGTGACTGTAGACCGAACTGAAATGTAAAATGCTTACAGTTTCTCTTACCTTTCATTTCATTTCCCCATTGACTGTGTTTGGCTGCATTTAGTATCCTAGCTACAGTCACTTTCATCATCATTACCTTCAAATCCTCATCTTCTGCGTTTCCCACTTTGTATTCAGGTCATCTTGCTGATTTCTTATAAAGAGAAAATCAGGAACAAGATTTCTCCTGGGCTCTTTAGAGCACCAACTTTGCTTTAGGAGTCCTGGAAGATGTTTACTTCAATATGCATTTCTTCTATGTGATGAGAGCTTCTTGAATGGCTCGTGAGGATCACTCTGTTATCCTTATTCAAAGTGCTGAGCAGTGTAAGGCAGTTCCCATGTCTTGCTTTCAAAATCACCGAAGTTATGGATTTCTTGTTATCCATGAAATGAGCCCTAATGCAAGTAGGTAAATGTAAAATATTGGGAAGTTTCTAGACAAAGGTATGTGGAAGCAAAGAAAACTGAATACCAATCTGTGTAGAGATGTTTTTGGTCATAGGCTGGGCATGTACGAAGCCTGTACAAGCAGAAGTCCTTGTGCAGGCAGAAGTCCTTGGGCAAGCTTTTCTTTCCACTAGATGACCTGCCCGGTGCCCGTTTGCACCTGGAGGGGTCTGTGCTTTCATGAACTGCTGCTGTGAGACAGTGAGCACTATGGAAGCCACAGCAGGCTGGACTTAAACTTCTTCCATGGGCTTCCATAGTGCTATGCATCTCTTCCTTCTTACGCACATCTTCAGTGCTCCTTTTTTAATAAAAGACTGTTGTTCTGGAAATTATTTGAAGTTCTTAGTTGGTATTTTGTATATTCAATGGAATGAGTAATCTGTGGCAATTGAGGATATCATATCTTGTTTACTATGACAGAGTAATCTGTCATGTATTTTGTACATCGATTTAACATTTTTCTATGTTTGTTTTCCACCCCATCTTTCTGGGATTGTCATACTGCCTCAAGCTTTGCAGGCAATAATTCAAAATTATTTTAGCTTTTTGTTAATTACTCTCAAAAACATGTTTCCTACTACTTTGTTTGGTACTTGATTTCCGTTAGAAAATTTCTATTTCAATTCTTAGTTCTTGAAGTAGACAAGTAAAATACTTTCTAGACTTGAATGAATTAACTTAAATTACTTTCTACTTAAATGAATATAACAGAAGGAAAAATAATAAAAACCAAAATAGTAGTTTTTTACCCTTCCCATTCTGTGTGTCTTAATGGACAACTAGGTCTTTCCAGCCAGATGTCTCCCCTTCTTCCCTGACAGAGACACTGACTTGTTCAGTTAGGAAAGTGTGCAAACCTGTCTCTTGTAGCATTGCTGAGCATAGAACAGTGCAATGCGGACTGGCAAGGATCTAAAAATCATTTCTTCCATTTCCCTCCCCTGCTGAAAAAGGGCTCAGGGTTCAAACCTGTGGCCCAGATCTCTGCAATGGCTGTCCCTCTGCTTTCTTTCTGGCATCTGTTTATGTGCAACGTATGTAAATAATTTTCCAGTGTGATACCTGTGCTTTGCCACCATGAAGCTTTGCAGCTGCTCAGGTGCATAGTTATTTCTAGGATGACCTCTGCTAAATGTGACTGTCTGGTAGCTTTACTTTCTTTGCCCTCTCTCAAGCCGTAGACTTCCTCTTAGTCCTTTCAGTGTTTAAATTATTATTTGAAATTCTACAGCTTCTCTTGACAGAGTTGGATTTGGTTTTATTTCTTTATTATTTTATGTTTGAAAAGCTTCCCCAGACATACCAGTGGTTTCAGAACCAATACTCAGTCCTGCATACAAGTTAAATGCACACAGCATGTAATTCATCCCTTAAAAACTGTGTAACTCTGGAGAAAGATCTGGTGATAATGACTGCAAGCTGAAGCTTATCAGAGCAAAACTGTGACGATGGGTTACTTCGGTGCAGCTGTTGCTGATGCATATTTATTTCTAGGGATTTTCTGTTGGAATATAGTGTTAGTGGCTGAAATACTGGAGTAGGGAGCTGAGACCTCTTGGCCCCCACAGTCCCACTGGACCCAGAGATGCCTTCTCTTGGTGTGCTCCTTGTGTGTTGTCAGCACAAAGTGTGTTGTGGTTGCTTTGTGTGCAGTTGATAGGCAGTTAGATGTACAATGGGAAAAAATGTTCTCCTTTCAGTGATGCTGATCCCTTCCAAAAGTAGGACTTGTAGGAACACCACTGTTGGACAGACATTTGAAATTTTGACACTATTAGTTTATGTGGTAGGAAAGCAAAAGGCAGAGAGGGAGCAGGCTGTTTCTGGCCAATTTTTATCTCCTTGGTAAGAGACTACCAGAACTGAAACTAGTAGAGATAATGTGAGCAATATGATCATACTTTTTTTCAAGCCAGTATGTTAAGTGTCTAAGACTTAAAAAATTTACACCAGCTGTGTGACTTTTCTGAGGTAGACTATGGAGAAATGTTTCAGCTAATGCTAAATTTGTAGTACGTCTTCAAATTAGCACTAAGGTGTTGTGAAAGCTTTTGTTGTTGCAGGAAGTGGCATCTTCTAAATTGATGAGTACATCCACATTAAATTTCCAAGTCCTGTTCTTCGGTATGTGAGAGTACTGATCATCAAATATTACATCTCCACTCAAAAGGCTGATTGGAGAAATTGTTATGGGTGAGTTGCATTATAGGTAGGCACCTGCTCTTAAATTAAATCATACCTTAGCCTTTCTATTCATTTTGACTCATTGGTACCACCAGACACTCACATAACCTTGACAACAAAAAATAGTTTTCCATCTGGAGCCAGAGATGATTACACACTATCCAACCATATTACAGAGAAACGACAGGATCACAGGGAGGCATGGTTCTATGATCTTATGTTCAATTATTAAAGGATACAGTGGTGGGGGTAGAGAAACAAGGGAGAGAAATAACTGAAAGAGTGCCATCTGCTACAAAGCGTGTTTCCACATAACATAAAAATGCCAGTAATATGGATCAATTTTTGTATTATTTTCACGCATCCTTTCTGGTCCAAGTGGAGGATATAGTGTAGAAACCTGCAAAATGGCACTAAGAAAACACAGGAAAATGGAATCTGTGTTGTATTGCTACGTAGGAAGAAGCTGACTAGCAGTTACTTTTTCTTCAGTGTCAGATGATCATTTTTACGGAACACTATGTTGTGAGATAAGGGAGCTGTGTTGGTAATAATCTGGACCAGCATGTCAATACTTAGCTGCTCTTACGGCTACATTACTTGAGAGTGGGATTTGGGCTGAAAGAAAGTGAGGCCCTGAGCAAATGTCTAGAGGATATTTATTTTCCTGAGATTTCGAAACTCTGACAAGAACATACTTAGTTAAGGGCACTGAAAACAAACTTCGGCCTGCCAGCTAGTAGCAGTCCCTCAAACTGAGCTGTCTTCATGAAAAAGAAATGAGAAAAACAACAACAAAAATCAAAGTAAATAAATAGACAAAAAATAAAAACCAAAAAACCATCAACCTTCAAAACAGAAAGCTAACAAACAAAAACTCACCTGCCTTTACCATAAAGATAGAGACAAAAACAGAGACAATTGAAATGCCTTCAGTTTATGCATAATTTTTAATCTCAAATGAAGCACAAACTCTTAATACTCTTTTTGCCTCCATGTATTTGGACACATTGATAAAAAAAAATGTTAGTTAAAGTAGGCACTTCATGTTGTGTTTCTGTAGCTGGAAGCAGCATGTTTGATTTGATTTAAAGTAATTTCTTTAAAATGTATACATTTATTGAAAATGAGATGAAATAATAACATTAAATTATTTTCATTCAAGCAAAATAATTAGATCTGTTAAAAACATACTTATCCTTTCCAAACATTTTTTTTCTAATTGCTTAGGTGCTATTTGAATTAACATGCATCTGTAAAGGGTGGATACAGAACTTGATATGAACTCATGATAACTTGATATCCAAAAGCAGCTATGTGGTCCAGGGCATGGTTTATGGGACTACTAATGCATACTCTGTAGATACTGCCAAGTGCCCTCTTCTATCCAAGCAATACTTTAATGGCCTCATAAAATGTGCCCTCAAGTCTCTTTGGAGTGTTGAATATATTCTTTCAGTGGAGAATTTCTGGTGAATACAAATTCACTCAATACAGTTTTTGTGGTGGAAGAATGAGACTAATTAGCTTAATAGGTGGAGAAATGCATTATTTAAATTGAAAGGATTTGTTGCGCTTTCTTGTTTTGAAGCCACTTCCGATTTTTTTTTTTTTTTTTAATATAGCTTATTGCAGTTTATGGGTCAGCCCAGTGCTTTTACTGGTATGCTTCATTTTTTTAAGACACTCTGAAAATGCATTGTTTGCCTGAGTTTTTTCATCCTTCTAGTTTAGCCAAATCCAACAGATTTTCACTGGTGTGGATGCTTCTCGCAGGTTTTATGTTGGATTACCAAAATTGTACCCCTCAAAAAAAGGCTGATGGGGATAGGGATTCAGAACTAAGCGTGTCTTTCTTTATTGCAAGTTATGCTTAAAAATGGCACAGGTACTTGAAGACCCAGTTTAAGTCAGGTGCAACGGACTGAAATTTTATAGAATTCTCCTATGCAGGCCATATTGGTCACCATATCTGTGTCCAAATTTTTATTTTCAGTTGTACATAAAAAAAAAAAAATTAGGAACATCAGAACTCTTTCACTTTTTTTTGTAAAAGTCATCCTGTTACAAAATGAATTAACTTGAAATATTCTTTGTTTGAATTAAGGGAGGCTGTTTAATTTGTTCTTCCTTCCCCATTCAGTCTTACATTCCCTTCTTTTTCCCATTGTTCCATATTAAAGAGGAAGGTTAAGACTGTTCAAAACTTCGTTTTCACCCCTACGAGTCCTGGAATTTATTTGTTATGAATGTCTTTACAAGTAAGAGTGAAGAAGTTAGGACTATGTTCCTCTCTATCCTTTACTATGTTCCTGTTTATCCTTTGTTTTTCCTTGGGCATGAGGTATGCGTATAATGTAAAACTACATTGCTCACATAATAAAATAGATCAATGATTAAGAACAAGGATTAAAACAGCTTGCTAAAGTACAGACTTTGTGTGAGGAGCTGCTAATAAAAATCAAGATTCAGTTTTGTTTTGTTTTATTTTTTAAAGGCAAAAAGTGAAGAAAGAGCATCTAAAATTTAGTCTTCAACCTTGAAACATGACGAGGTAGGTCAGCAATTAGGACCACTGAAGATTCGATACTTTTTCATTTTATCAGTGTATCGAGAGTTGGAGGAATAAATGTTTTTCAGAATGTGGCTTAAGTGGAGGCAGACAAGACAAGTTTGGGTGAATAGTTTGCTGATATAAACGTGTAGATCCCTGCTAAAATCAATGGGATCGTGGCAACCTCTATCAAGTGGAGGTCTGCCACAGCGTCTGCAGAAAGATGGCAGAGGTACTGTGCCGAGAAACAAAACCCACTGACATTCCTGGGAGTACAGATAGTGAGACATTGCTTGAACTGATCTAATAATTGGTAAGAAAGTGAAACTCAAAAGAAATAAAGTAAGACAATTGAGTGTGAAATCTTTCCAATGCTGAGAAGTATTGGAAAAAAAGTCTATAAATAGAATTGTAGCCTCTGATTGTCAGTTTGAATGGATTAATAGCAGAAAGTAGCACAAGGGACCATGAATTAGAGTGTTCTTAGGTATCCTTTTTGTTACAAAACTAGTCTGTGATTCTTTGTGGCTTGTGCTGTTTCAAAAAATATCTTTAAATATCTGTCAAAAAGGCTAGGGAAGGTCTTTCAAAATACAGGAATACTGAGAGCTATGCTGATACTCTTACCATGAGGAGGGGGAAATAAATTACATACTAAACTCTGATTCTGTAGGAGTATTTCAATTGAAGAAGTGGTGAATGTTTTAATTTTGATTTGACTACTTCTACAAAAAAAAAAAAAAGAATGGTTTCTATATACATTGTGTAAATGAATGCTGCTTAACTCTGTATTTGAAAGTTATGTTCACTTTAAAAGTGATCACTGTTGCATGTATGCCTTAGGGTTTTACTGTAAGCGACAGAGGAATTTTCATTAAGAGATGTGTGTAAAATTGCACTAAAAACATGCAAATGAATTTCTCATTCTTTTTAGCATAATCTTGACATGTAAAGAAAAAAAATCACTTGGGCTGGGATGATATTACTTTTCCTACGTGACCCCTTAATTAAGCCTTCACTGAATCAAACCTAATATCTTTGTCAAATTAGGTCAGACTTCCATGCATCAATGTCAAAGCTACTAAAATAGTTCACTGCTCAGAGGAGAGGGGGGAAGAAAAGCTTTCTAAGGCTGTGAGGTATTAGAGCTGTTTGCTTAAGAAATTTTGGAACAAAGAGTGTGTTTGTAATTAGAAAAAAATATGTACTTTTTTCTGTACTTATCCAAATACTATTTTAGGCAGAAAAAGACTGAACAGTGCAGAAGTGTCTTTTTTTGCAGCTGTCCTCAGGGTGGAAAGTTTCTGATATGTTGTTAAAACTGCAGTTGGGCATCAAACACATAAGGAATTGAAAGCAAGAGCCACAGTGTTGTTTCTGACAGGTACTGGCAGTGAGTACTAGGGGAAAAAATACTTGAACCATAAGCATGCAGGGATATTCTCGCCATGTAGACTAGTACAGGGACACCTTCATGTTTGAGAAAATGAACACATTTATTTGAATAAATATTTTGTGAAAGAATTGGCAGTTAAATGGAATAGCAGAGAGGTGCCATGTTGCAGAATTACTGAAAAGTAAATTGGATGTGATTTTAGTTAATCTTAATTTCATGGCTAACTATTATCAGTGTCTTACAATTACCTGCTTTCCCCACGTTTCTGAGCTTGTTGAGGAGTCCAGGTCGTTCTGGACCCTACTGTTAGTCTGTCCTCCTCAGAAACTCACTGTTGACTCCTGTCTTAATTTCTGTCTCTCAACTGTGTGCAAAATATGGATGAAAATAACAGTCTAATGTTAAATGGCAACTGGAGGGATCACAGATATGTTTCATCAGAAGGGATTCAGACTGTATTAACTTCTGCCTGGAAGTCCTCAGCATTCAGCTTTTTCCTTTCAAGAGTCCCAGAGGGGATAATGCCCCCTGGGCTCTGCAAAGACTGCGTGGCTTCTGAGGGGCAGTGACACAGGAAAGTAGGGTTGCTGCTTCCATTTCTTTTCAGAAGACCTTCAGCAGATGTGTTTTGCTGAGACTCAGGTCACTGTTATAGTAACCTATCTTCTCTTTCACAGTACTCCTCCCATAGTCCTGACTGATGACACTGAGCTATCTGGCCTGCAGATGCAATATCAGAGTTTTGAGAGAGAGAGAGAGAGAGAGAGAGAGAGAGAGAGAGAGAGAGAGAGAGAGAGAGAGATATATATATATATATATATATGTTTAGTACTATATTCAGAGTGTTTCAGTCTGGATCACATGAATAGATAATTTTTGGATCTCAGACATCAATTATTTTATTTCAGTTCCTGCTCTTTCTATAAGGTCCTTTAGATAAATATTTGACAATGGATAATTAGTTGGCATTTGAATTCAGTGAGAACTCAATAATGCTTTGGGTGAAATAACTCTGCAGATCTGCTTAACTCTGTGATTTTGTAGATCTACAATTAGCAAATGATTTCTGAGGGGAAGCTCCTAGGCTTCTGCAAGTCGGGCGCCTGGCTGGCGACATTCCTGGGTCTGGAAGCATTTCCAACTTCCTTGTTCGTGTCTTGGAGTAGTAATGGGAAGCAGTAGAGATTAGTTCTTATGTTAGATGTAGTTTGTCATCTCTAGCAGCCTTTTGGTAGCCTTTCACTCATGCTACATTAACAGTACCCTCTGGCTGATTTTGGAATGTGCATGGGTGACTGTATGTGCTCGTTTATATATAGTGAAAAATGACATCTTGGAGAGAAATGGAGTGGAAATCCCTTAATTAGTGTAACTTTGAAATCAGCAGTGATTTGCTATGTACAACAGCAAACTTGCTTAGCAGTGTTTTTGACAACTGCGTTGCAGTTGAAAAGGGCCTAAGAGTCATAGATGGTTATGACTGAGAGCTGGCAAGTTTTTGCACTGATTTTGCTGCTAGCTCTGTAAGACTGTACTATGTTTTTTGCTCGTTGTTCCACATCAAAAAATACCTCATCAGTAGTATTTTCACTTAGTCTAGGTATTTCTCTACAGAATTATTCCAAAAGTGCAAAATATTTTGAACAGCCACTACTACACTCAGCTTTTCCTCTTATGAAAAAGAAAGTATCTTCAGAGTGTTTCGCAGCCTTTCCTTCAGAGGTGAAGCTCAGAGCTGTTTTACACAAATGTCAGCAAATGCTGAGGGATTAAGGCTATGTTTTCTTGTTTTCTTCATATTTTTCATTTTATGTTCTGTTCGGGTTTTTTTTTTTTTTTTTTTTTTAGAGATAAACTGAAAAAACTGGTCTCAGCTTTGTGAAATAACGTAAATAATTCACAATGTCATTTTCCCATCTATTAAATAGCCTAAGTTTTAGCATATTAATTGCCTAGACTTTCCGCTTGCTTATGCTGTGAATATATTTCTAAATAAATACATATCGGATCATAAATCTTGTATCACAAACAGAAGAACAGTTAGGACAACTAAAGGAAAAAGTAGATTCTGAAGAATGAATAACAGAAAAAAAAATACCAGACCCACACACACAAAAAAACACCCCACCCTTGTTTTGATGTCATCAACGCTTCCTGCAATATTGATCTCATCAATAGCATTTCCTCCAGTGTTTTCTTTTCCTTTTAATTTTTCTTAAACACATTTTAACTTAGGAGATCCTTCAACACCTTTTTGTATAATAAAATATTAGGATAAACAGGTAGTTTTTAGGGAATCTTGTTTTATTTTAGGCTTGTTTTAAGCTTTTTTTATATGGGAATTATCAAATGGGACAGAATATATATATATATATATGTATTTTTTTTTTTTATTACTTGATATAGTTAAGCTCTTGCAGAAAGTTCTAATGTGAAAGTGCTAAAAGATGTCCAAATTCCATCAGAGCTGCACTTTCAGTTTGCTATGATGTCAGTTTTTATTTGTGCTCTTGCAAACATTAGGAGACTTGTTGACATTTCTGAGATGGAAAGATTTTGTTATTTCATCTCTACTTAGGTATCCATGACTCAGATCCGTTTTTATTGCCTGAAATAGTCTTTTTCCATGCCATTCTGTGCAACATAGCTTCTGTATGAATAAAACTTGGTCATGCTGCTTTTGTAAGAAAATACAAGGGCCAATTTACATCCGTCATATCTACAGTGAAGAAAATCCTATTCCTGAATGATGGTACAGAATAAGACTATAGTACACAAGGCCCTGGGATCTTCACAGGACATGTTGCTTAAGATGAAATTCTTTAGAGACTGGATTGAGTTAACTCCTTAAAAACCAATAACAGTGGTGTTGGCAATAAGTAAAAAGAAAGGACTTGGTATCACCTATTTTTCTACCCAAATTCCAGATGTCAAATAAGAGACCACACTTTATTAAGTTTTCCAGTGTCTAAGGTTTTCCAGTGTCAGGTCAAGTTAGGAATGGTTTTTTCACGTAACAATGCAAATATAATTGTTTCAGTTATAGGAATTGGGATACTTAGAAAACAATTTTCTTAATAGCAATGTACAAATAAATCAAAACCATTAATTATGTTCAGACAGCGATAGTATGGAACAACTATCCTTATGGCAGTCTTTCAAAAAATGAAATTTTGCAATTAGATATGTGATTTGACTTATCTTTTCAGATCTACTTTCCTTAACTTTTACTACTTAACATTCTTAATATGTATGTCTCCTACTAATAATTTGTATGCTGAGATACCTGCTATCTGTAGAGATAATAAAGGTAAATGGTAGACTAGAATGCTATTTTTCCTCCTGGTAGTTAGTTGAGTCTCATTAGTTATCTACACCACTGCTGTAAACATACATATTTTTTTTTTTTTAAATAAAAATGATCATTGCTTAAACTTCAGCCATGTATAATAAGTAAAGCACTTTTTCAGTTACATATGTTTGTCTTATTGTTCTTTAATGGGAGGAATTAAGAAGAGCTACAAGATCAAACTATCTGTTGAGATAGATATCTCAACTGTAACTGTAAATCATTATCCAAAATAATGACTGTAATTTTAAGGTCAAAAGCAGCATCCTTACTACAATATATCAAGTCAATGATTATGGATTACAAATTAATGGACAAATGGAAGTAGAAATAGGGAGAATAGAAGGAAGTGTTAAAAAACATTTGGTAAGCAATACTGTGTATCAGTAAAACAGAAGGTAGCCTAGTTTAAAAACTGTTATTTGAATTAATACTGTTCTGCTATCTGCAAATGGTGGTGTTGTGGTAACATGAACTTTTAATGTATTTGTGTTTAAGAATTGTGGCTATGGCAAATAAAGATTGGTATTTCTAGATTAATTTTGTTCACCACTATCTTATCTACTATCCCCCTCTCTGTTTCTTGCAAGGGGCATGTGCTGAAAATGTTGCAGGCAGTGAGCTCTGTGGAAGAGCTCTCTTCACTGCCTACTTTTGGTGGTGCTAAACAAGTGAGATGTGAATTTCTGTTTAGTACTTTTAAATACCAATACATAAAAAAAGCTTTTTATTATTCTGCAACACTGTTGCATGTTCTGCTTTGGGGAAAAAAAAACAAAAACAAAACAGAACAAAAAAAAACCAACAAGATGTGAATTTTAAATAAATGCCATGAAGCATTATGCATCATAGCGAAGTATTCTGTGTAGAAATTTACTGATGAAGGAAAATGCAAGATCATAGAATCCATAGAGTTGGCAGGGACTTTTAAAGGTCAACTAGTTCTACTCCCTTGCATGAACAGAGGCACCTACAGCTAGATCAGGTTGCCTGGGGCCTGATCCAGTTTTTCCTTGAAAGTCTTCAGGGATGAGGGGTTCACTGCATCTCTGAGCAACCTGTGCCTCACCAGCCTTTCTTTAAAAGACTTTTTCCTTATATCCAACCTAAATCTTCCCACTTCAAGCTTGAAGCCATTTCCCCTTGTTCTCCAGCTAAAGAGTCTGTCTATTTCCTGGAGCTCCTCTTTAAATACTGAAAGGCCACAATCAAATCACTTCATAGCCTTCTTTTCTCCAGGCTGAACAGTCCCAACTCTCTCAGCCTGTTCTCGTATGAGAAGTGTTCCATCCTTTGGAGCTTCTTTGTGGCCCTCCTCTGGACATCCTCCAACAGGTCCATGTCTCTCATGTGCTATGGACTCCACATCTGGATGCAGGTGGAGTCCTTATTGCAGGTGATGGCTCAGCAGAGCAGGATCACCTCCCTCACCCTGCTGGCCATGCTTCTTTTGATGCAACCCAGGATATGGTTGATTTTTCTGAGCTGCAAGGACACATTGCTGGCTCAAGTCCAGCTTCTCATCCACAAGCACCTCCAGATCTTTTTCAGCAGGGATGTGCACAATGCTTTCAACCCCTAGCTTATATTGATAGTGAGGGTTGCCTTGGACTAAGTGCGAGATCTTCCATTTGGATCTGTTGAACCTCATGAGGGCTCACTGCTGAAGCCTGTCCTGGTCTCTCTTTATGGCATATTGTCCCTGTGGTATGTCAGCCATACCCTACAGCTTGATGTCTTTGGCAAACTTACTGAGGGTGTCAGCATCATTGATGAAGATATTAAAAAGTATTGGTCCCAGCACTAACCCTTGTGGGGCACCACTCATCACTGATCTCTGTTCAGGCGTGGAGCCATTGACCACTGCTCTCTGGATTCAGTCCTGCAGACAGTTTTCTGTCCATTTAGTAGTCCATCTATCAAATCTATATCTTTCCAATTTGGGGAGAAGGATGTTGTGGGGTACTGTGCTGAAGGGCTTACTGAAGAGATAGATGTTATCAGTAGCTCTTCCTTTTTTCATTGATGCAGTGACCATATCATAAAAGGCTACAAGGTTGGTCAGACAGGATTTGCCCTTGTTGAAGCCATGCTGGTTCTCTTGTATCAGCTCCCTGTCTTCTGTGTGCTGTAGCGTAGCTTCCAGTAACATCTACTCCACGATCTTCTCCAGCGCAGAGGTGAGACTGACGGGTTGGTAGTTCCCAGGATCCTCCTTTTTACCTTTATTAAATATGGGTGTGATGTTGTCTTTTTTCCAGTCACCAGGGACTTTACCTGATTGCCACAACTTTTCAAGTGTCACTGAGAGCGTCTTGGTGACTGTATCAGCCAGTTCCCTTAGCATTCTGGGATGCATGTCATTGAGACCCATAGATTTGTGTATGTTCAGGTTTCTCAGGTGGTCACAAAACTGGTCTTTGCTTACAGTGGTAAGATCCCCTCTCTGATCCCATTTTGGAAACCAAACATTTGAGGGCTGTGTGGCAAGCAGTTGTCAGAGAAGATGGAGGCAAAAAAGTTAAGTACTTCATCCTTCTCCTTGTCTGTTGTTACCAGCCTGCCTCTGTCGCTCATTAGGGGGAAAACACCCTTTTGGATTTTGCTTTTCTGGGTGAGGTACCTGTAGAAGCCTTTCTTGTTCTTCTTGGCATCGTTGCCAAGTTTAGTTCAGGCTGGGCCTTGGCTTTCCTGACCCCATCGCTGCACAGCCTAGCATTTTCTTTGTACTCTTCCCATGGTATCTGTCCCTGTTTCCACTGCTTGTGCATTTTCTTCTCACTTTTTTGCTACAGCCTGGGCAGGCTCCAATCCTGAAGTCACCAATCAGTTAATTTGTATTGATGAGCAATAGGTCCAGTATTGCATCCTCCCTAGCGGAGTCTTCTATTACTTGATGCAGGAAGTTATCTTCAATGCATTCTAGGAACCTTTTGGATTATCTACTGCTCCCCATGCTACTTTTCCAGCAGTTGTCCAGGTGGTTGAAATCCCCCAGCAGGACATACACTTGCAATTGTGATGCTTCCTTTAGTTGGAGGTAAAAGGCCTCATTGACAGACTCCACTTGATTGGATGGCTTGTAGTAGGCACTAATCACAAGTTTTCCTTTGCTGCCTCACTCTCTGTCGTTGGGCTTTCAAGTTGCTCATGACTATTCTTTAGGGACTGTTCTTTATGTTCTATTCCTTTCCTGATGCAGATAGCAACACTTCCCTCTTGTCATGGTTCTATGTTTTTGTTTTTGTTTTCTTTATGGTTTCAGTA
>NW_024884889.1:2970000-3040416 GCF_019232065.1 Centrocercus urophasianus | reverse complement strand
TGTCATGGTTCTATGTTTTTGTTTTTGTTTTCTTTATGGTTTCAGTATTCCACATCAAAACATCATGTAGTGTACGGGGCATTAAAGTGTCACTGCCCCAATCCCAGGTACCTATCCCTGTACATTACAGCAGTCACGGGATCTGGCCCTTCCGGGTGGGGGGGGCGCTCTCTTGCTGCCTGGCAGTGGGTGCTGGAGGGTGCTTTCCTGGCCGTTCCAAGCTTTTCAGGTTTGAATCGGTCCCGGGAACTCTCTCTCTCTCATCTTGTCTGATTTATTAATCTCAATTTCAATTAAATTGTATATATTGTGTTATTTTGTATTCCGATATCATAGTAAAATAAGTTTTCCTCCATAGATTGTTGCCGCTGCTCTTTTCCTCCCTTCCTTCCTTCCCATTTTTGTGGGACTGGGGTGGGGGGGGGAGGGCAGAGGCCTGTCGCCCCCTGTCACAGACATAGATTGATCTGATCAACTCCGTGACACCTCTTTATTCACCATTGCCATCTGAACAGCTTGTAGCTGTCAATAACTACACCCTAGTCATGGGAATGATCACACCAGGAAGATATGCATTTGGAATATGTGGTAAACCAAACAAAATATCTATGGCAGTGCATTAAAATGATCCTTCAAAATTGATGGCTTAGGAACTGCTTCCTTCAAAACCAGTGGGTTAGGGACTTCACAGAGAAGTGATTTGGTCCTCAGTATTTTTCTATTCCGTGCATTTTGTCACTCAGTCTTTTACTCTTTGTAACGTAAAGCATTTATAATGCCCTGGATCAAGAGCTCTGTAGAAAAAAGTTCCTTATTTGAACTACTTGTGTGAAAAAATATCTGCTGGTTTTTTTGTTTTTTTTTTTCTTTAAGATGTATGACTGTGTGTAACATACAGTAACAATCTTTACTTTTATTTTTCACACTGAGTCTGATACAGAAGAAAGTCTCTTTATCGGAGTTGCATACTGGGAGTTGGTAGATTGAAAAGTAGAAACAATAGGCATTACTGCCCCTGGCTCACAAGATGTGAAAATACCAATGAAAAGCCTGTCGAACTGACCAGCTAGACGTTATTTGTTGCTTTGTACTAAAATCGTCTCTTTGAGAATTTAGGCATAGAAAAGATACTGTGATAATTTTCAACGCGCTGGCTAGCAAGCGGTCAGTGATATAGTGTACTTAAGGGGATAATTTGAGAAATACTGGTTTGGGTTTTTTTGCATTTCTTATGCTATTTCTTTTTCATTGTTTAGCTGGATTGAAGTAATGTGGAAACCAGGACAGCAAATGCTGAATGTTTAAAGAGATTGGCACAGAAAGGAAGCCTGATGAAGCAGATTTAGTGGTAGTGTTTCCAAGCTCGCTGGCATTTTACATTGTGGTGTGGATTGAATCTCTTTTGCCAGAATGTCTCATATGAACAGTGGTATTTAAAAAAATAAATATCAGAGGAGGGAGAATTTGTTTCACATAGCATTACTAACTTAAAATATACCTGTTCTCCTGTTAGTGATTCAGTATTTGCTTTGTAGGGCAGCAGGGTCGGGCAGTGCTGAAGCAAGTGCCGTGATTTTTATGCTTCTCAGAAACAGAAGCCTGAAAATAATAGTTCTGCAAGAGGATTTATATGATTTGAGTTAAAGGCTTTCTTAAGAGATTGAAATGGGTTAGAATACAATCACAGATTATGTTTTTAAAAAAAGTATTTATACATAAATTCAGAAAATCCTTTTACAGAAGCCATGATTTACTTGGGAATGGAAATCTGGTAACTAGTGCTTATCCTATGAATGAGTACCTCATTACTTGAATTTCATCTCATGTTTCCTTCTGCGCTGGTTCAGAAGGATGGCTTCTCTTGAGTCTGAAACATCTTTCCAATGAAAGGCGCTCATGCAGCAATGGGAAATAAATATATTATTTTAAAAATCATAAAAGACTGTTTTGCAACCAGGAGCACTACAGGAGGTAGCCTTGTGCTTGGTAGTCTTGATCTTGGTGTTCATTTCATAGAACTCTAGGAGGGGCTTTGTTTTAGCGGAGGTTGAATAGATGCGCAGTTTTGCTCACTCTCAAAAATGTGAGAGTACCCACTTAAAGCTTTTTAGTGATTCTTAACGTACGAGGTGTTTGGAAAATGAGTAACAGAGAATGCAGTTCGTTATTACGCTTTTGTCATGTCGGATGGTAGTAGGAGAAACGAGGCTGTGCATACATGTGACATAATATGTATGCTCAGCGTGTGACCAGGCTTGGAGAGTGTTATGCAGGAGGGAGAAACAAGATACTAAAATGCTTTAATAGTCAAAGGAGGGCAAGACAATGAAAAATTTAACCTGCTTATTTCAGTTAAACTCATTATTCCAGGAAACTTATACAGAACTATTATGAACTATAATAGTTTCTTTCCATTTTACTTCAGTCTTTACTTCTTCATCCGACCTCTCTTTTGTTTATGAAGGCACATGAAGAGTTTTTTCTTCCCCTTTTATGTTTCTCTAATTTGAAATTCAATTGAAAGCATTAATTTTCTCTGCTGGTAATATTTTGTTTTCTTATGATGTTAACCACTTTGTTCAGTTATCAGTTTAATTAATGTATTCTCTAATTACTAGTGGCAGAACCTTAAATAGTGCATATTTTGAAGCTATTTACAAAATTTCAGCATAATCCTAAGCCTTGTTGTAGTGTGTTAAACTTAAATAATGTATTTATGCAAATACTGTCTAAAATGCTAGTGGACTTCATTCTGTATATCTTACAGGAGAGAAGTAACTTCTAGGGTGTGGACTTGTCTGTGGAATCCAAACCAGAAGGATTTAACATTCTTAGTTTCCAGTATATGGAACAATTATCTTGATAGAATAGAAATTGATTGATGTCTGCATAACATTTAAAATAAAAAAGTTTTGTAAGGATACCTTCTTTAATTAAAAAATATTTTGGTAGGAGATGATTTTTGCTACGGTCTCTGAAAAAAAAAATCCAGTAACCACCTATTTGGGGTATTTGTCAACTCTGTTAAATTTTTTCGTAATGAAAACAGTCGTATCTGAATATTTTCTTCTCATTTAATATAGTATCATATAATATCCACAGTTTGTAAAATACCAGGCATGTTTGTGAAATGTTGGATTTCAGTGGGAAATTTCTACAGTTGATGGTGATAAAGAATGAACATGAGTTTCCCAAGGTATAAGCCTTCGTTCTATTCTATTTTGTCCCAAAACCCTGCAGGAATAAGAAAGGAATGACATAATGATTGGTAGTAAGAAAGCATATTGGCACAAAACTAGAGTTTTCGTGAATGAATGAGGCATAAATTGGGCATTTCAGTGGTGTATTTGGAATTCATTGCTCTTAGATTTAATTCACTTCTGGTAATGTGAAGTGGAGCTAGGGAGTTGCAAGAAAGAAGGAGAAAGGAGCTCTTCGAACAGTGCTTTATTGAGGCTACTTCAAGGCATCAGAAGTATTGCTTTATAATAATGTACGAAAAGGAACTAATGGTTGTGAAATTGGATCTCTCCTGGGATCCTACTATTACCTGTCATTCTGACATCTAACTCCTCTAAATAACCTTATGTCGGCCTTACCAAAGAGTAACCTATCATGGAAAAGAAGTCAGGAAAACATTACACTGTGGGGCCAAATAATGTTGTAAATCCAAGCAGCCAATCTGGGAGTCGGTGAAAGCTCTCTGCAGAAAGCAGGTTTCTAACAATCAGTATCACTAAGGGCAGGAATGGAATGAAAGTTTAAAGCAGTTTTGTGGCAGCCTGGAATAATCTTCAATGCCAGTGTAAGGAAAGTAAAAGTCTAAGCCAGACTTCAGTTCTGTGCAGCTGCTGAATTTGAATCAGTTTTGCTGAATTTGCTAAGAACTCCACGCCCAGTTTATCAATGAATTAAATAAAATGTTACAACTCTTCTGGATTAGAACTATGAAGAAAAGTCCATAGAGGTATGTAGAAAGTGAATTTAAATAACCTTCCTGAAGACGTGAATAAAGAAGAGCACTTGAAAACAGCTTTTCTTCATCTCCCTGTAGTTAAAAAATGAGTAAATAAAAATAAAACTAAAAATGAAACTTCTCCTAAATTTTTTAGAAGATTTTCAACAGTTATTTCCCAGAGTTAGAAGGGTCTGATTCTGAGAAACTTTTCTGAATAATAGAATCTTGTGTTATTGCTCAAGAGTTTATAAAGTGAGGTGCCCATGTGATCAGTGAATTTAAGCAACTGTCTTAATGACTTCAAAGACCAAGAAAAATAAATGTCTTTCCTTCCTTTTTCCGCATTGAATAGCACAGGACAACTCAGGAGTGTGTTGGTGTCATCATGCTCTGTTCTTGGTGTCAACAGCTCTTCAACATCTTTGCTTTCCAGCTAGTGAAAAAGAACAAAATTATTCTCTTCTGTCTTCATGTTCCTAATGCCGGTTTTCTTTTTCTTTAATGATCTCTTTGCCCGAGACAGTTAAATCCTTAGATGAGATTTAGACTAACTGACCAGAAGGCATGTTTTGTCATCATTTGCTTGAAACGGTCTTTAGGACTTGTTTTAGGAATATTTGGATATGTAAGAGATTGTAAATTTTTGTCTTCTGAAGTCTTTTTGTTTTAACTCTAAACTGTAAGAGTTGACAAAAGTCAGTGAGAGAGCAGACTTCTAAGCACGCTGCCTAAATACATTAGATTTAATGTAGAACTCATTTTTATGTTGATTAAGTTTGGGTCAGTGTGAATGTGGCAAAAGTTAGCAAGGCCTTGACTAATGTCACTTTTCTTTAATTTAATGTGTAGTTTTCAATTGAAGCAGTGCTTTCTTTAGTTTGTTTTTGTCCCTCCACCCTGACCCTTTTCTCCCATTATAATACCCCTGATCTACACAGATGGCATTTCTTCCAATTTCTTTGTGATTCTCTACCTTTCAGTGACAATTAAAACCTGAGATTCTGAATATTTATGATCATTAAAAATCCCATTGCAATTTTTCATCTTCTGGAAGTCGATATGTTACCCTTGGAGTCCAGTTTTAATTCCATTTTAAGTAATTACTGTTGTCTTCCTAGATTTTATCTACTTTCTTAGATAATGAATTCTTAATTTCTTATCCTAACCATCGATTCCTCGGTTTCGTGGACTGTAAACTCATTGTTTCATGAAATGATTTCTGTGTCAGCTCTAGTCTGAGCTTTGCTTTGCCTGTTTGTGAATATGCATGTGATTTCACTCATTTATTAATATATTTTGCATAAAAATTGGATTACGTACAGAGACCTATGAAAGAGGTAGATAACATGAAGCATAATTGAGGTGGAAACTAAGTACACAAATAAAAAAAAAGGCTTATTTTAAACAATGTTGATTATTCTAGTACTGAAAATATATTTTGATATAATGATTAAAGGAAAGCAATTTTAAGTTCCTTTGGAACATTACACTAAAGATCTGTTTTAACCACATTTATCTTGAATTAGCTAAGTTGGATGTGTGATTTTAGAATTTTAGCAATGCTTAAAAGATCTGTATAAGCTTGTGTATCTTTCTTGCATCTATTCAGGTCTGCTTTTAGCTAAATTCAATTTTATACACTAGAATCATACGATTCTTTTAATAAACTGCAAAATTATGAAGTGGAATTATATTATTTAATTTGCTTTAGTTTATTATTCTGTACAAATTGTTTTTTGTGAGTTGCAAGCGTTTTTATCTGTAGCAGCTGAATATAGCATCTCTGAAAGACAGAAGATGCTGCTTCCAGAGTTAATAACAAAGTAATAATGTATATATTCAAATCCTACTCAGTGGCAGAGGTTAAAGAAAATTCAGAACACCTACAATTACAGCAAAGAGGATCTTAGTGATTTTCCCTGAGGAGATCTGCGAAAAATGACATTTTATTTTTATTTTGGTCACTTTGTCAAGCTGTATTTCTGAAAAACTCTAGAGAAGTACATTTTCATTTATGATTTGAACTTGGCTGCCTTATTATAAACATCTTAGTCATGGTGCTTTGATCTCTTGAGAATGGAATTGCCTGAGAAACTGTGCATTTCATGCTGATGGACACAATTTTGGAGCTGGCATTATTGAAATTAATCTGTGAAATCTGACTATCACCCTATCACATCAATCTTATTGTTCATAAGAATATTTTGATTTGTGTGTTATGTGTATTTCTAAATAAGCAACTGGTATGATTAAAAATAGCAAAACATTCAGGAGTTTTTTCATAATACATAATAATCTTGATGGTGATAATTTAAACAGAGATCTACAGACAAATTAGTTCTTCCTGATTTTATCGCTTATGCTAGTTCTGTTGAAGTTTGCAAATAAGAAAATTGTCCAAAGCAATGAATGTGGAGTACTAATTTATGTTTCATTTAGGGAGTGTTGTTATCAGATTCTTTGTACATTAGCTTCAGCCGAGTTAGATCCTCTGGCAAAGTGCGAAATTCACCTTTTAAGCAAGTAAAGCTTTGTCTGAAAGAACTGCTGAAAGTGTGCACAGCCATGGTGCAGCTCTTCTTTGATCAGTCTATGTAATAAAATAGAAAGAGACTGGGTGGCATAATCACGTGTATATTTTTCTGAAGATTTGTTACTAAAATTGCTAATTAAGTTCAGAATTAAATAATTTTAAGGGAAATCTGGCATATGGAGGTTTGGAGAGAAAGCATTAATATTGCATCGCAGAAGCTTACAGGACCTACCAGCATGTGTTATTTACAGCTTTTTTGAGAAAAGTTGAATCCAGGGGTAAAGAGTTTTCCTTTCAGCTGGCCTTGACTGAGTGCTGATGTAGGTTGGTGATTTTGGGTTCGAGTTCCATCCGGGTTGCCAAATTGTCATCTGAAATCCAGGAAGAAAACTCTCTAACTTCAATGTGGTGTTAGAAAGTGGCATTTGTTTATTCCTCACAGTAAGCACTGAACGACTTGACAAGCAAACGTGCACTCTCAGATTTCAGGTTCTACATTAAGACTGCTAAGACATACCTATGCAGTATTTTGGCATACATGTTCACTCTTTTTCTCACAGATATGTGCTTATGTCCCTTAGGGCATGCTCAGTTGTAGTCAGGATGATCGAGTGCCCACCTACTTTTTCAACTTTTTCACCATCAGCTTCATCAGTGAACCCTTAGATCCACTTTCATTCACTTTTCCCCAGTTTGTAAGATTTCCATTGCTTATTAGGCCACAGAACGGCATTTTAAAAACAATGTATGTGGAATCTGAGGAAAACATCCTTGCGTATTTTGAGGCAAAAGATGAAAGTTTTCTATTGTGACTATTACTTCTCGTGAGGCAAAATCATTGAGGTGGAAGATTAAAATATTCTATTATGTTCCCAGTGCAAAATTATTGAGGAAGAATGACTGTTCGCCCACTAATGCTGAAATGGAAAATTTTAGAACTGTCAGTTATAGATTCCTTTTGCTAAACTAATATATTGGTTCTTAAACTAATGTACTAATCGCTATTGCTAAGCAAACCAACCTATATCAGTACAGACTCTTTCTGTGGGCTTTAGACACTGTATTCTCTGGTGTGTCTGATTGAGGCAGTTGACAAATTTTGGCTGGTACTATAGGAGAGGTGTTAAAAGAATTCAGTAAGTCAGATACTCTAGAATAAACTCTCTGGTTTTTTAACGTATTGTTAAAGGGCACCTGGTATTAAATTGCATGGCAGAAACCAACTAAAATGAGTTCATTGGCAGTTATTTGAGTGAATTTCATTATTATTGTGTCTTTATCACAACTTGATGTGTACAGCTCTGGAGGGAAAACTACTACTGAGCTCCATGCTAATATTTGTCAATAGCCTATGTATTTTTCTACCTATTCCATCTGCTTTTCCTTGAAATAAAATCAGCAGATTAGGAAAATTGTTTACTTCCCTCTTCCCTAAAATGATATGGCCTGTTACCAGCCTCCATGGAAGATGTGGGCTTTTGAAATTGGACGGAGCCTTTAGTCTGAGCTGCTGCCACCACTACCTCTGCAGATCAGCTTGTCTCTTCTTTACCAAGCTGGGAAGAGAGCCTGCACTGTGCTTAGCTTCCACTCACAGCCAGGATTCATCCTGAGGCAGCAGACAAAGGGGCGGGTGTGATGGTAATGGGGACTCTAGCCATTGGACTCGAGTCACTGATTAGCTCATTTCACGTCAACCATGTGGCTTTTAGACAGAAGCCTGGAGCCAAATGTCTCCCAATTACCTGAAGTAAATTGCTTCAGAGCTTGTTACCAAAATTCTGAGCACTGTTTTGGCTTCTGCCTGATATTTAATTAAACTCCATGCATCTGATAACTTCTCTGCATGATATGGCAAATGGTAAATGCTTAGATCAATGTTCATTTCAAAATATATAGAGAAAAAAGACCAGTATCTTGCAAGAGTGTTGTCTTATTGTGAAGGAAAAGAGGTTTTTGCTCTTTAAGTCCTAAATACAAGCTGAATCTAAATTACATTTCTTTCAGTTAGAGAACAAAAGACAGAGATAGTGACATGACTCCAGGTTTGATTCAAACACATTTTAACTTCATGCCAGTAAGCTTCCCAGTCTGACATCTTACACATTGGTGTCTCACTCAGCAGACTTAAGAATTGTTTCTTATGCATTATCCTGACATCTAATAGTTAACTATCTGCTGCACATAATACTGAACAAAGAAACAATTTCCATTTGTAAAAGTTGATGGATGGTCTTGCTGTAAGATGAAAGATAATAATTAGAGGAAGGAATGGGGAGAATATAATAAGCAGTTGGTCAGCAAATGTAGCAGTAAAGTTAATGGCCCACATCCCAGAAAGGGAGTCAAGAAATATTTTTGAAGATTTTTATGGGGAAATTGTGTTCCATGCAGGTCTAACACCAAAGTCGGCATCAATATTTATGTGAGAAAATCTTAAAAATGGATGAGAGGCTGACACTGTAGGGATGAGGCAGGTTAATGAGATCTCATCTGTGAGTGTGAGATAATCACATGTGTGGGAGGGGTAGTGCAAGGTAAAGACTGACTGAAAATAGGGTTTTTCAGAAGAGGAATTTCTTATTTTTCTTACAAGATAGAAAGGGAAAGTTGGTGGTATCTCCAAGGAGAGGGTTCATAATACAATGTACTACTTCGCTGTGACTAATAGGCAGAAATTACTACCAGCTAGTATTTCATGCGAAGATAAAATGCCATGTGACTTGTTATCTCAGCCTTCTCACTCTGTAGTCTGCAAACTGTAGAGGTTTATTGGATGATTAAGACTGGAGACCCTGTTGTAGGGCTCTGAAGTTGATTATTCTCCTGTTGAATAATCTAATTACTAAGATCTTCCTGAACATTTGGATTTACTATCAAAAATTTTTTTTAAAAAAAAAGTGTCATTGCATGGAATACTTTGTCTTTGAAGTACTGCAAATATCAAAAATTAAAACATAATTGCGTATCACAGTGACAATCTGGAACATTTATTTGTATTGTTTATCCTAAAATACAAACTCAAAAACATTAATAAATAAAATAAATTCCACTTGGTTACTTACGGAAGTTGAAATATGTTCCTTGAAGAGGGTCACAGAAAAACAATCTGTCAGGATTGCATGTGTTGTTGATGATCTCAAACCTTTACTTAAAGTAGAAATGCGTATTTGTCATTCACTGACTGTTATACAGTATGACAGGTTACATAAAGTGTATTTTGTCTAAAATGAGAAAAAAAAAGAGAATATATGTTTGAGAGATCAGTATCATTGACTTGTCATAAATCTGAACTAGAAACTTTCAAGGAACAGAATGTGTGGAGTTGATTATACCAGATCTGTTGGACATTTGATGTGTACACTTCAATGAAGCTGAGTCGTAGCTGACAATGAAGCTGAGTCATAGCTGATTTTGTTAAAGGCAAATACAGAAAAAATTGGTTACAGAGCAGGTAAGCTCCAGAGGTAATGCTTTATGTCACCTGAAATATTACCAAGAGTTGCATTGTAAATTTCTTTTCCAGCATGCTGTATAAACAGTGTATTAGTGAAATACACAACTTTGTTTTTTCTACTGAGATGGTATGTAGTCACAAGTAAGCAAGAGAGAGTTCATATCTTAATGCAAAAAAACCAAATATTTTGCCATTACTCATTTTGGTTTTGATTGCCTGTGGCTGTACTTCGCTGTGTTTACCCCCAAATTGTCAGACTTTTATACAGTGTACAAGAATGTTCTTCATTTCTCTAAAACTTCTCTAGCTATTCTTTAAATCAACTTTGTTCCCCAGTAAATTTCCTAATTCAGAGTACATTTCTACAATCCAACTCTGGAGTTGTTCTGGGATGCAACAGAAACATAAACAAATGAAACAAATGTTGTTCTATGATGGTGCTAGCCAGGAGTTGGTTAACAAAACTATGCTATCAATGTCTCTTAAAAGTTTAATGTGAATTTCTTAGACTTTTCTAGAAAGTACATTCATTTATGCGGAGAGATGCACAGTGATAAGGATCTCAGGTATTTGAAAGTCTTTCTTTGAATTCTCAACACCATGTATGTACATGGAGCTTTTAACTAAACTCTTATTTAGAAACGAAGCCCTTCAGGAGAGTTATAGGATAGTGTATTGGCAAAGAAAGGTAGGGTCTGTAATTTTCTACTGGTTTAGCGTAAACTTCATTGATCTTTAAAAAATTGAGCTTAATAACTCTTTGCTATGCTCTTTTTCCTGAAATAGAAAATATTTCCCTGGATTAGAGAGTATTTGATTCAAAAGAAACTTCTCATTTTAATTTTCTTTTCAAAAAAGTCATGCATAAATTGTCAGTGGAAAGGGGAAGATTACATAAGAACATTTTTAAAAAGCAATCTTATCTTCTGAAGTATTAAGCTCATAACAGCCTCCCAGTTTTGATCTGTATTCATACATGTGTATATGTATATAGAAGAAGTGGGAGAATTTGGGGCGCTAGGGAGATTGATCTCTGTATTATTAGTACACCAATCACTATTTAAAAAAAAAAAGTCTTAAACACACTCTTAACTCTTACTTTCTAATATTCTTGTGGTGCTTTAGCAGGTAGGGATACAGTATCTAATTTTCTTTGAAGTTCCATAAACTTCAAAATATCTTACATTGTAGATTAAATCATAATCATTTCTCCTCAACAGATAAGAAAAACAAGGGAAACAAAAATTAATTGAATATCTATAAGCTGCCAAGAAGTTCAGTAATGAATTAAATGCTCTTTATGTTTAATGCTGAGATTTATGGTTGATATTTTCTTTAAAATAGAGCATTAAGATACAGAATATGCCTTTTAAATTCAATATCGAAAGGAAGAATGATTTTTCCAATGCATAGTTTTGACTCTTCAGCTCAAGATTGGTCCATCTGCATAGCATGCCCTGTGTCAAGTTTCTTTACTTTGGATGGATAATAATTAGCATGTTTCTCTCCATTTGCCCTTTCTTCCTTTTGGATCAGTACAGCATTTATTAATTCTAATTAACCTTGCACTAGGATGACAAGTGTAATGAGGATCTTGAATAACACTTAACGATAACAGAAACATGAAAATGAACTTTTGCTTGCTTGCCAGATGGAGTTTTACCACTGTCTTACTGCTCTGACTCAAAAAAACAAACATATAATTTCTGCAACTCCTGTGTATGCATGAAGAAGTGCTGTTGGTGATAAATATATCTGAAAAAAACAAGGCTAAAGAAATACCGCTTTTTGGGTTTGGCTTTTTGTTTTTTTTCCTAAATATTTAAATGTATTTTACTACAGATGAGCAAAATAAACTCAGAAAAGCAACCTGTATAGAGCTTAGGAAAAATTAGTATTGTACTAGGTAGTAGGATTTTTTTTTTTTTTTTTTTTTTTTTCCTGGTAATACTTATATAAGCTATTGAGTCAGTGCTATATTAAAATGGAACGTCTCACTGCTTTTGAATAACTATTTCATTACAAAAAGAATCAACTTTGAGTGTGATCTTCCTAGCTAAGTTTATAGATGAGGGAAAGAAAAAAAGGAACTAGGCAGATTTTTAGAGAAAAAAAATCCTATCTCAATCGGAGTTAAAAGTACAATGATTATTCCCTTATAACTTTCAGGGAGAACAGCATTATGTGAGAATAAATACTCTCATGAAAGTAAACATCTGAACTTGTATATTAGCAACAATCAACTTTTCTGTCCCTGTATATGTAAAAATGTTCAGTAAATTCAGAAGGTTTTTTTGTTTTTTTTTTTCTCTTTTTTAAACAGAATGATACAGCTGAAATTCTGGTAGAGTCCATCACCCTTTCAAATAACAGTTCATAACACCCAGTCCCCTTACCATGCTGAAGGGATTGGTTGCTGAAGGGGTTGGTTACTGCAGGGTTGCCACTCTGCTGCAAATGCTATGTTATTAGTCTGAGATGTCACAAAGCAACAAGATCTTCGACTGCTCTTTTGGGACGTGTTACCAATTACTCACTAGGTTGGCCATTATTGTCTGTGTACAAAAATAACTCAGAATATATGAAGAAAATGGGACATTAATCTTTTGTATGTTGATCATACAATGTAATATTCTGTGTGTGAATGTGAAGTTGTTCAAATGCTCACTGATCTGTGGTTTTACTTATGGGTGCCTCCACCTTCAAAAGTTAATAGCTCAAAAATGTACTTTTGGGTAAGACTTGGTGATTGTTTTTTTGAACTTAGTGTCTAGTTACAGTTCAGGGGTGCGTATTCTTCTCCTACTGTCTGGACTATAGCTTATTTCCTTCTCATACTGTAAAATACAGTTCTTGGCAAATTACTGAAAAGATTTTGGTCGCAAAGAATGGAAACATATAAACCTGTTCATGACAGGGAAGTTGGAAGCTCTTCCAACGCAAGCCACTCTGTGATTGTATTCTATTATGATTCTCTATCTCTACAAACAACTGAGACAAAGAAATCCTTCTATATGTCTTGAGTTGCTGCTTGTACATTTTATTTTTTCCTACTAATATTCAACTACTCTTTCCTACTCTTCCCTGTCATCACTGTTATCTTATTTTAACAAAATGGAGGTGCATACAAAAGATAGCTGTGAACAAGTCTTAGTCACTATTGAAGATGAAGACAGTCATAGAACCATAGAAAAGACCTCTAAGATCATCCAGACCAAGTGCATCCAATTTAATTAAATTTAAATTTAATTTAATTTGCTGCAAAGCTCGTCTTTGTAGATTGTACTCTACTACAGAGAGGCAGAAACAGAGTTTTTCTTGGCTTTTCTCCTCTGAAGGTCGGAGTTCATGATTTTAGACAACATAATCACTGCTTGGAGTAGGTAGTAAAAAATAACCTATGATTTTTTTTTTTTTTTTTTTAATAAAGACTTTGTTGTCTTTTGTTTTTTGGTTTGTTTTTTTTTCTTTTTTTTTTAATCAGATCAGAAATGTGTTAAACTACAGTGAAAGAATTCAGATTGACAGTAGTGTTTATACTGCCATGACAAATAATGTACAAGTAATGTAACAGTAGGATCTCCCTTGGGGGTTGCTTTCCAACCAGATTGTCTTTCCTGAGCTGTTAGCTCATTACGAGGTTACCTTCATAGAGAGTACAAACAAAACTTACCACGTCCTTGTATTAAAGGGAGACTGATGTCTCTTCATTAGTTGATACCAGTGTTGATACACTCGGTCCTCAAGGAGGTCTGTTCTGTGCATGCTGTCTGCAGAGGCTTCAGTGCCTTTAACGTTGATGAAGGTTACATACCTGAAGAGAAAAAATAATGGTGTTCTTTTTCTTAATACATTGCATTTTTATGTGGAGAAATAACCACTAAGAAGGACATATTAACAAAAACAGAAGTTTTAACAAAGAGGGAGTTTTCTTGGTAAAAATGAACTTGAATGATGCGACATTTGGCTGCAAAGTAGGCACTTAAACATAGGCTTCTATTGATGGATTAGATTTCCCCGTGGTATAGAAAACTTCAGGATATTCTGATAGATACAACATTAGGACCTTTTTCTTCAGAGCTGAAGCAGCTCTGAGACAATATAGAAGGCTTTAGGACATTTAAAATGACAATAGATGCTTACAATTAGGTATCCAATTGCTCGCAACATTGCATACTAGTTATTTATACTGTGTCCATGGCTAGGATCTCCACTTTGTGTCTAGCAATGTTAATAGCTAGACCTTTTTTTCTGAAATGGTCTTGGAGCAGATTTGCATGGGAGGCATTTTATTATATTCGTTTTAAATACAGGGAAATGTGGTACAAGGTCTCTATGTAGAGTCAAAAATAAAATGTGCTTATTAAGTACCAGGTCAATGCTTTCATCATCCTGTTCCTTGGTATACCTTGGGATATAGATTATGTCTTCAGGAAATGGACTTCAAACTCCACACCATCAGGACAGTATCTGCCCATATGGGAAACTTGGTTGTCTCTCTTGCAGTTAATGATGCTGTCACATTATGCTAGAGAAATCTTTTCATATTGGAAGGTGCGGTGTGGACAACGAATAACGTGAGTTTGGCATTCTGTATCAGGAGATTATTTTTCTGCCCTAGGAAGGAAGGGAGTAGTAGTCACTGAAGTAACAGATCCTGTCTCTGTTCTATCACTCAAATAAATTATTTTGCTTTTCTCTCTTCCCTTAAGAGCTGTATCTTCAGCAATGTACCAAGTGTCTTGAAATGTATGTGAAGAGCTAACACTACATATGATTACACTGAACCTATATAAAGGCTGTAATTCAGACTCTATCCTCACTTGTGCCTTCCTGCACTTGCTTTGCAAGGAAAATACTGAAATCTTAGGAAGTAACAATACTGATCTTGATGTTGAATTCAATTCGAACATACTATTTGTGTCTATAAAAAATCATTTTTAAGAGCTGGGATTTTTGAAAAAGTTCTGTCTTTGTTTAGATTTTCTTGTGCCTTGTGCTTTTTGTGGAAGGGAGACTAAAATTTCATTGCTGTATCAAATGATAAGTCCTGAAAGGTAGGAAATTTGTCACTGCTTTTAAATCTGTTTGCTTATGGATGTGCAAACATTTACTGTACTTATGATAACCTCTTAATGTCATCATATAAGTGTTCCAGTATTTAGAAATTAATAAAATTTTACAAAATCTGATTTAGGAACTTTGATCTTTAACACTGTAATGGAAGATCTTTGATTTGCATTTACTTTTCACAAATGGATTAACTACAGATGGTGCAAGGCATTGATGAATTGGTCTCATATTTTCTAGTACTACAAAATATAGCCAGATGCTGTATATAAACATAAAGAAGCAGCATAGTGGCAAAAACAAACAAAAAAACCCAGCAGTATCAGACCTATATAATGTGCAATAAAATGAATGTGAAGTTGATGCTTGGGAGTATTTGTTAACTGGAATATCTATTTTTATATATGTGTCACCAGATTCCTAGGTATATTTAAATGCAGGATGCAAAGAATGCAAAGGTATAGAGAACTACCAAAACTGCCTTTTTTTTATGCTGCTTATGATTTCTATTGACACAGTGCTTCTGGATATCACTTAATTTGGTGTTCAGAAGCACTGGCACTTAATTTTTACTACTATTAAAGCATCGTACTGAACTTTTCCCAGATTTAGCAACACCTCAGTAGCAGTTTCTCTCTTGTTAAATGCTTTGTAGTGGAAGGAATTGGGTGAGAATAAACCACCTCTTCAGGAACAAGAAAAAGGGAAAGGTGAGGAAAAGAAATTCCCCCACTAGTGTGAAGTAGTCATAAAGGAGAGGCGAAGTTTGTGCCTGAAGCCCAGAGCTGAGAAATGATTGTACCTGTTCTGCAGCTGACTGGATCCTCTGTCTTTAATGAGTGAGTGACTAACTCCAAAGGTTTAAGTCAGGCAGTTGTGCAGACGCTTCTTAAGTTTTGTTGTGTGAGAGAGTGAAGGTAGAATATATAAACATGAAGAAGCTTTCCTGTGAATATGGAAGGGCAGTATAAGCACAATCTCGAGCAAGCTTTTGAAACAGTACAGCGTAAATACAGGAGAGTACAGCTTCTGTCCCAGGTCAGTAGGAAAGTGCTCAGTGCTGTTTCTTTTCATATTATGAGCATGCCAAAATTGCACATGTGTGTTTAGTGTGGTAGTTTAAGCCTCATTTTGGTCCATGGAAACTGGATCAGGCATCTGGCAGACAAGTCACAGAGTATTCAGGAGCAGACACACTTAGTCATTTCCAGAAAGAAAACGACATGAAAAAAATGTGTGCTTTTATATTAAAGCTGTCTGAAAATGGAAACTAATATGTTATAAGATGTCTGTTTTTGGAAGGAAAAAATATACATGTTATTATAGATGTGAAATACAGCCAAACTGTATTTCATCCAATCATAACATGAAAGAATTGTCATTGACAATCTTACCAAAACCAAAAAGAGTCCCTGTTTGCTAACACCTCTGTATTTCTTTGATCAGGAAGCAAATTCTCTCTAATAACTGTTGGCCGCAGATGAAAAAGGAGTGAGGTTTTAATTTATTTAGCTTATTTTAAAACTGCTTGAAATGCTTAAATGCCACAAAAGTTGTAATGTTGCTTTAGCTGTTGGCATAGATCCATGTACTTGGGCAATGTTAACTTCCAAATGCAAAGCCAACATGTAGATTACGATTTGGATTTTCATTAAAAAACGAACAGGTTTCAGTTATGTTCTTTGCTTTCAAGTTTTGTTTTATTTAGGATAATGTTGGATGATACAGCAGTCACCTACTTGGGAGCTGTATGTAGGTTGTCACAGGCAAAAATAAATACAAATAAAATAATAATTAAAAAACCACAGTAACAAAGCCAGGCATCTAATTTCAGCTCTCACCTGAGCTGTGCTGCTCCTGAATCCAAGGAGAAGCAGCAATCTCTGTACATGTGCTGTCTCTTGAGTGATGCCAGGGAGCGATAGGAATCTCCCGCCTCCTTCCTCTCAAGGAGAGCAAGAGGATGTGATTGGAGGTGCTTGGATCTTTGATCCTTCAAATTTGGGAGAAACAAAAAGAACTTTAAAGGTGATTTTGTACGATTTCATTTCTGCAGATGAAAAAAAAAATTCCAAAGAATATTGGAGAAAAAAAAGCTGTTTTCGTTCTTCCTCTTGCTTTCTTTTATAAAATACAAATATAAAGTTTTTCATCCACCTAAAAATATCTTAGTTCCACCTTTGCAGCAATTTCTTTCTTCTCTTATGGCAAATGTATTACTCACTATAATCATTCATACTTGGTCACAGACTCTCTTTACCACCCGCTTTATTTCTAAGAAGTCAGCCTACTCAGCAATGATATTACTTTCATACATCAGAAATGGTAACACAGAGTAGAAACAATGTGTTTCCACTAAGCAATCTCCATTGGTCAGCTGCATCTCTGGAATCTGAACAGGCTGGGTAGCTGGGCCGAGGCCAGGGAGATGAAGTTCAACATGACCAAGTGCCGGGATCTGCAATTTGGCCACAACAACCCCAGGTGACACTACAAGGTTAGGGCACAATAGCTGGAAGACCGTAGGGGAAATGTACCTGAGGGTATTGGTCAGCACTCAGCTGAACATGAGCCAGCAATGTGCCCAGGTGGCCAAGAGTACCAATGGCATCCTGGTTTGTGTCAGAAATAGTGTTACAGCTGGACCAGGGAAGTGATAGTGTCTGTGTACTCAGCCCTGGTGAAAGCTGCACTTTGAGCACTGTGTTCAGTTTTGTGCCCCTCACTACAAGAAAGACACTGGGACCCTGGAGCATGTCCATAGAAAGTTTCAAAGCTGGTGAGGGATCTGGTGCTCAGTCTTTAAAAGGAGAAGCTGAGGAAACTGGGATTGTTCAGCCTGAAGAAGAGAAGGCTTTGGAGAGACTTTAATTGCTTTCTACAGGGACCTGAAAGGAGGTTGTGGCGAGGTGGAGATTGGCCTCTTCTCCCACGTATCAAGTGATGGGATGAGAGGGAATGGCCTCAAATTGCGCCAGGGGAAGTTCGAGTTGGACTCTAGGAAAACCTTTTCTGAAAGAGTGGTCGAGTACTGGAATAAGCTGCCTGGGGAGGTAGTGGAATCACTGACTCCAGAGGTGTTCAAGAAATGTTTAGATGTTGTATTGAGGGACATGGTTTTGTGTAAAATATTGGTGATAGGTAGATGGTTGGATTGGATGATCTTGGAAGTCTTTTCTGACCTTAGTGATTCTATGATCTCCCCATCTCTTTGATTTTCTCTGGCAAGAAGTAGGTAGACACCAAATTCTGCACAAGATTGCTCCGAAGTGTTTAGAACTGAATATAAAGAATTATGTTAAATGGCTTAAACAACAGCAAGATGTTGAGAGAGGACTAAGTATTGGACTGGGAACCTCAGTTCTTTCATAATTAGCGTTCTCAAGGTGACAAATTTTGAATTTATATATTAAAAAAAAATTCTACTAATACTTATTCTGTTTTAGTAGTCCCTTTCTTTGATTAAATTTTTAAGCCTGTTTTAGAACTGCCTGCCCTCTAAACGTAAGAGGTGTGATCGTATTTAGTTCGGAGAGTCAGGAAAATATTTTACTTGATTCCACAATTGTTTTCCCTGAATATGAAATTATTTCTGGACTATGTACAGCAGTCTCCTTGTTTAAAGGCAAGGCGCCTCAATGTAGAGCTGCGTTTTGTACCTATGAAGTGATGTGTTGTGATTGTTTTATGAAGAATAAATTAATCTCACGAACTCAGATCTACTATAAGATCTAATGACAACAAACATGTCCCCTGTGAGAGGTTACGCTCTAGGCACAATTTCCATCATGTTTACAGCAGTCATTCTGAACTGGTACTATACAAAAAGATGACGACAACAGTTATGCATTATCATGTGAAAATGGTAACAGTAAATTTTTCTGTCTAGTCTCATAAGAGGGACTTGGATGCTTTCTCTGGACCTAACTGTATTTCAGGAGATCAGTCAAGATAGCCTGTCCTAAAGATAACTCAGTGTCAATGGCTCTTATTTGAAATAAAAGAACATTACCTGAGAAGTGCCTAGGGCATCACGTACCTACATCAGTGAATCGAAAACAGTGTTGTTCCTTGTTCAGTGCATGTGATTACACTCAAGCTGTACAGTATAAAAAAGTAGTAAGAAAAAAAAAAAATGTCATCCCCTGTACTCAGTAAGATCCGCAGATATTGAGAAATATGTTCAAAGGTTTTTACTAGGTACAGTGCGCATAGCATAAAATGTACTGTAGTTGTGACTTCCAGCTTGGAAACCCAAGCAGTTCTGAGTCCCTTCTAGTCAGTGAGTAGTAATGGTTAAAAAAAAATCTAGGGCTAGAATTTTTAATAAATTGATATTGATGGTATTATAATGCTACTTGTAAATTAGGTGGCCGCTGCAATCTTGTTTTCAGCTCTGTTTATTTTATTTTGAAAAAAAAAAACCTACAGGAAAAATAGCAGGAGGTCAGAAAATAGCAATAAAAGTGCCTAGAGAAGTGGAAAAACAGCCATATGAAGTAAGATTGAAAAGACAGGAGCAGTTTACTTTAGAATAGAGATGAACAAGATAGGACTTGAAAAATAACTTAGTAAAAAACATGGTGAGTAGCAATGACTATAGAGAAGTCAGAGCAGGCTCTCTACTTAGCTGCTCACATAATATTAGAGGAAAGTAGTAGTCAGAGAAATTGAAAGACACCAAATCTAAAATTGATATGAAGATTTGTTGGGGTTTTTTTCAGCCTGCACTAAGCCAACAGAAGTCGTTGCCACAACATGTTGTTGAAGTCAAGAGCTCAGTAAAATTAGAAAAAGAAATGGATGTTCACATAGATTATAACACCCAGAGCTATTAGGGCTTTAAAAATAATAAGAAATAGGGCAGAACACAATGATAGTAGCTACGAATATAATTTTCCCTTGAACATCATCGTTTAACATACAGTAGTGAGTCCTTGCTTTTCCCCTGAAGCATCAGAAAATGGCTGTTCTGAGATAAGTGGTCAATAGCATCTCTAATAACATTGAAGTTCTTCATAGAAAGAGTTTCAAAAGCCTGTGACTTAAAATATTTGTTGTGTTGCATGAACTACTTGTCTAGAAGGCTCAAAAATATTGTTATTATTTTGTAGGCCCAGGCTCAGTATGTATATATGAATAAACTGGAAAAGCTGTAAGGGCCTGATATATACATTGAGGATGACAGGTTAATGGTAATAGCTATGTCATACTTCAGAGGCCAGGAAGAAGACTATTTTTACTTTTTTTTCTCTTTTATATCTGGCATATTCTCAGTTAATAGGTGCTTACTGTCTGCTAGTGATGCAGTGTCCTAGTGTTTTCTTCAGCATCCTGAAAGGAAGAAAATTGTGCTATTTCTGATTTTCTACCATAGAGATCTTCACAGTTTTAAAGGTCCCAGTTTTCCAATAGACATGGAAATGGTGTTCTACCAACTAAAAGGTGTGCACATTTATTTTAATGAAATAAATTAAAAAAAAAAAAAAAAACCTCGAATAGTCCTCATTTTAATAAGGTAGGTTTTACTCTGTGAGGTGAAAACCTCTTATAATTAAATCCATAGACTCAATAATTATCATGACTTTGTGTAGCTTGGTTGAGATTTGGAGGTAAAAGTTACATGGGGCAAGCTTGTAAAGATAAAGGAGCATACTTAATAAAGACTTGTCTTTATAATTGTGTGTCTGTATGAATGAGTTTATGATGTTTGAATAACTTGTAATTGGAATTTCTTGGCATGGTTGTTTTTTTGTTTTGTTTTGTTTTGTTTTGTTTCTGTTTTCTTCTTCACAAGCATTTAATTTCTCCTGTAATGGATTATAACTTTATCTGTGAATTCTAGAACAATGCCTCTCAAAAAAAAAACTTTCATGAAGGAATCAAAATGACAATGTAATTCAGTGGATAAAATAAATAATCTGAGTATCCAAAATACTGTATCTGATACCCTAAACTTTCTCTTAGCATTCTCCCAGTTACTTAGTTCCCATACAAGATTAGAAGCAGTGCTCTATTTAACCCTGAATCTTCATGAAACCTCTCTCCCAGGGGGCTGCTTTTTGAGACAAAATGTCCTCAAATTTGAGAGTCTTTTGATAACTATTAAAACACTGCTAGCTGACTAAATAAGATCTGCCTTTGATCCTGCATCCACAGATGAGCAGATATGGCTTTTACCATCCTTACAGACAAGGATATTGCATGTTGAATACCTGTTTCTACAGAATAATCTTCCATGATTTGGTACTAATTAGTGCGTTAAATTAAGTTTCTGCATCCTGCTTTTAATAACACTACCTACTGAATCACCTACTAGGAATCTTAACCTAGCAAATAAATGTTGAAAATCTTATTAATCATGTAACTGTCTAGCTGATTTTCGTTAATTACAGGGAAAAGACTTTGTTTTTACTATACCAGGTAGGGCCTTATAGTTCTAAGATTATTTTTCATCTAAATATGCATCTTTGATTAATGAAAAATAGTTCTTCACCACAGAGACTTGTTTTGTTTGCGCTTAACTGAAACTTTTCAGTCACAAGTGTTTTTTAAGTGTGTTTAGTAGTGGTGAGTTTATTTCAAATCAGCTGCTTTTGTTTATCTGTGAGTCAAGCTGTTGACTCTTGAGAAGTTACTGCATCTAAGAAGAATTAATTTCTGATTGTTAAAGTCTTTAGTTCTGTATTTCCTCTTAGAAATCCAAAAATGCTCCTGAATTGTTTTCCCACTTCGTTCAGGATAGGAGACTAAAAATTCTTGAGGTTAGAAATACTTCACCCTAAGAGCAGCGGACTTAAATTAAAAATGAAATTTCTGAGTGTAATAGCTTTTGTGATATATTGAAAGTGGGACCTTTGAAGAGAAAAATTGAAGGAGAATGAGCTATTTATATTTTTATTATTGAAAAATGTGAACAATACAGATACTATTCTGGAAGAAATCATGCAAAATTTAGCATAGCCCGCCCAGTACGTCTGCATTTGGAGTTCTGATAAGGGCCTGGTCCAAGCTCTCTTCCACCTAGCAAATCAAAAATTGCATCTGCTGCTGAGCTTCTTTGTATGCTTCCATAATCTGAGATCTTACTAGGGGACTAAAAAATAAAAAATAAAAAAATTAAAAAAAAAATAAGAAGTAACTCAGATCTGTTGTTTTATTTTGTTACTGTTCATTTGGATACAGATTTTTGAGAGCTGTTCAGGCATAACAAAGTGTACGAACCACAATTTTAATATTGTATATTCTGTTCATTTGTAGCTTTTCCTTTTTCTAAATCCAATTGTAATCTATATCTCAAACCTCTTTGTCATGAATTACCATTTTCTGAATGTTGTTTTGAAATTCTGTTGCCAATCTGTCCCTGATGGTAAATTATTATCAGTTGGAAAATGATTAGCAATGTGCTTAAACATCACCTGCCTTCTTAGCTAATTAAATAGCTTAGTTCTGACCTGCTTCTCATTTGGTGAGAACAGCAGGATGGCTTCAGAACAAAAAAATAATGAACATCAAACCATTGTAACTCAACAGTATAGACTGCTAAAGCCACTGCTTGAGACCGAAATGCCATGCTTCTGATGTTGGTACATCTTAGGAAAAATAAATACATATAAGAAAGTAAATTGAACTATTTTTTATTTTCAATTTTTTTTTAAAAAAGAAGAGTCCCTGGATTGTGGTCTCAGAATGGAAAAGCAATGTTTTAAGTGCAAAAATGCAGATGAGAATATAGTGTTGAATAACACAGCGATTATTGAAGAGAATGCCCCTATGAAGCAACAACGTGCTTGAGATCTGTGATCTTTTGTGACTTTTTTAATGAATCTCTGATGTTCACCTTTCCTAGCAATCCAATAAGAAATTTGGAGTAACTCCTTGAGCCACCGTTGTCACTCACTCGTATGCACTAGATGGCTATCACAAAATAAATTGGGCTAGCTGTATTTGTGTCCAAAGGTGATTTTATTCAATGCACTTTGTTCCTGCTTTTAGATTCCATAAAGTATTCTCCTTACTTACAGAGTGTGCGTTCTTTGCTATCTATCCTGAGGTGAAGAAGTCCTGTTCATTGGAAGAATTCTTTTTTTTTTTTTTTTTTTTTTTTTATTAATTTTTTTTATTTGGTAAATTTTTTTTTTTTTTTTTTTTTTTTTTTAGTAATTTTTCTTCTTTGGTCCAGTTTGTTATTATGCTTCCCGCAAATGCTTTGACATTTTAATTACTTATATCTATACATGTTTATTTACATTCCCGTCTGTTAAATGCAAATCAGTGAATATTATTATTAATTTACTAAGTGAACCTAAAAATGGACCTTTCCAAGATGTATGAAATCCCCTTTCCAGCCCTCAATCCACCTATGGACTGAACTATTTCTGCCACTGAATTTCTAGAAGTCTTTCCAAGTTTTTCATAATGCAGTGCATACTTGCAAGATGAAAGAAGATGAAAAATAGTAGTGTGTGATATATTCCAAACAGCAGTTGTTAAAGAATAAATGAGACTTTAGATAGCAAGATCTTAGAGAAAGTATTTCAGTGTTAGTGCTATAGTAAAGGTTGTTGTATACTTTCTCTTAATTGGAAAGTGGGCCTAGTGAACATGTATGTCAATGGAAAACTGAGGTTTCCAAGTTGGGCTAGAATGGATGCAAAAATCCAAGGAACCTGAGCAATCTCTCTCCTTAGAGCTTCATCAAACTCTGTTTTTGTGACTTTTTTTTATGGTCAAACCTTTTCTATTGAGGGTTGGTGGGGCAGAATTCTGTTTTGTTGGAAAAATTCTATGCCTAGAACTCAGTTAAGCATAAATATACATAAGCCTCAGTTAAAGTAGATGATTTAATATATTCCACATCTAAAGCATCCCATAAACATCTAATTAATCAGCTGAACAGTTCTTCAAAGTAGGTAAGAATTATGCTTGTTTTAGAAATGGAGAAACAGTAGCAGAGGGATTATACAATTTGTTCAAGGTCAAACTCCAAGCCTGCGTAGAAGCCAATTGCTCAAAGCTTTGTTTCTTAATCCATTATAACCATCATAAAACCAGCTTCTCTTCATCACCCGCAAAGACGTGGAAAAGTATGCTATGGAAAAATCTAATTTTCTGAGCCTATTTTTTTTTTTTTTTCTGTATATAAAGAAGTTAATGAATCACTTGGATTATGCAGTTCCATAAATGAGTTTTATGAAAGATTCGAACTCTTTCCTATGCCTTTTGTCAAAAAGTGCCTTAAGAACTCTGCCCTACCATGCCCTACCCATCATTTGTGATGTGCTCTCCTCAGCTTAAAAGCATGGCTGTTGCTAATTACAAAAACCTGTTTTAAATTTTAAGCCCCCTTCACTCCGTTTTGCCTTAACAGCTAGCTAAGAGATGATACTGTTACAAACCAGTAACCCTGAAAATCACTTTATGTTTAAATATTCATGTACAACTGTCTGGAAATGGGAAAACGTGTTAGACTACATACCTATATTAATTCTACATCATAGAGTTAAAAATATTACGTGAAAAATAAGGTTTTACCCTTCCCATTGCTCTGTCTTGTGAAGATATCAATAACTGTTCTGGTTTCATTGAGAGAATACATGCGCTTCACTTGGCTTTCTGTGGTAAATTTTCCTGAGAGTTAAATATAGAAAAATAAATTTAAAAAGCTAATATTAAGATGTATTTCAGGCTTAGTTTTATTCTTTAAAAGAAATTATTTAAAATCCTTTTAGTTCCACTCGATTCAAGTCTTACACAACTGACAACTTTGGAGCCTAATTAAGTTTCAGTCAGAGGCTATTTTACCTTGTCTTAATGTCTCTGATTACACGGAACATATTTGTGGAGTAAAGTGTATTTCTGATTTAAAGGGTGTAATGGAACAAATAGGTATTATATAGTATTCCTCTTCAAGGTAAACTGGGATGGATAATTTAATTTCCAAGGCAACAAATTATCTTATCAAGAGTGAACAGGCAATTTCTTCCCTGCAATAAACTAAGTAGGGACAGACAGCTCTAACCAGATGAAATCATTATTCTTTTTAAAGCAGAAGCATTGAATCAAAGTAATTTTCTCAGCCTTAGTTTTACAGTAAAATGTAGCTCGTGAAATGTAGCTAAGACACTGTGGTATTAGGTAGGAGCAACAAGTTTAGCCCTTTTGATGGGAAAAGATAAAGAGTGCTATATTATACAGATGATCAAAGGAAAACTAAGCACACATATACAGAAAGAACGTGTATGTGTGTGTATATGTGTATGTATAAATAAATGTGCATGTGTGTGTGAGCACGCTCCAAAAGTAATGCCTCCCATTTTATTATGTTGGCCCATGATATCAGAGACAGTTGGTGGCGGTGGGAATAGAAGATAAACCTTCCCACCGGTATTTCATTGCACTTTGTTTCTGAATGAGAGATGGCAGCAGAGAGGCAGTCTGAAAAATGATGTCTGGCATGGAAATGCAGACAGTGCAAAGGTGCATAATAATATAATAAATAATAAAATGATGTTTGGTAATTGAGAATGTTCTTTATCAAATAATGTTATTGTGCTTTCTGTATCTGTTGTATGGAAATAATTAGGAAACACTTTTTTCGGAGAGTGTGTGTATTTATATATGACATATTTAATTAAGAGAGCAAGGATAATACTACTTCTTTGCTATATATTTTATATTAATTATGTGCACTTGTACATATATGTGTAAATATATATTACTTAATCTACAAATCCTTACACAGAGGTCAGGTTTCTACCAAGATAGGTGAAAAAACTGTACTACCAAAGGATTATAAGATTTGGGAATGCAAACAAAATTATATTGCCACCCATTTTTATTTCTTTTTCTGGCAAAATCAAGTTCAGTAGCACCCTTGCTTAGAGCCTTGTTACTTTCCTCCCTCAGAACTTTATTATTGCCTAGGTATGCATTGACTTTGAAGGGCTGATGATTGCATAAAGCAGAGGTTTTTTTAAAGCCTTTAGTGCTTTTATTTTTCATTTCACAACTAAAAATGCATCTCTTGTAGATTTGTGATGGTTTTCTTCAAGAAAGATGACAAATTGTTTTTGGATAGTAATTTACATAAAAATGCAAAAAAGTGCAGCGTATTGCCAGAACGAGGGTAGGGTTTTTTCTGCCTTGTTTGCCTCTAAGCAGGAAACGGTGGCATTGATTGATGCCATACTCTGAGCATTCTTCATAATTCTTTTTCCTTTAAAATAGACAAACATACACAAAAACAAAAAGCAAAAACAACAACAACAAAAGACCTTGTAAGAATCCTCAGTATTTGCACAATGCAAAAATGCATTGATGAATTGGCACTCCTAATCAAAGAACAAAAATTAATTCTCCTCAAATGATACAATGCATCCTGTATTTCTATGAATTTAATAATTTTATTTCTTTCTTATTATGATTGACAAAAAAAAAATCATGCTTATTGAAGTGCTAGTTATAATGTTCTTATCTGAGCTGGGACAGGATGCTTGCTCTTAATCACTAATACTATAGAAAAGCATTGTGTGGAATCTGGCTTTTTATTTGTTTGGATCAACAGCAATAAAAGCCAGCACTGATCACTGCTGGTACTCATTTTCATATTAGGTTTTAGCCATAAGTTAGCAACATTTAAATTATCTTGGCTTAAAAACTGAGCTGTTTAACTTAAATCTGCAACATTTAGGAAATGCCACAAATACGATTGCCTGTGTAACCATAATTTTAACTGCTGTGCATATGTCCATTTCAGTAAATTTTTAAAGTGGACACATTATTCATTGAAACAGTGGAAACTTCAGTCTTTAAAATGTCTGCTTTGTTGGTTGTAAAGTAGAAAGACACACAGAAAGACTGGAATCCATGAAAACAAAGTAGTGTCTGTGGGTTATTGGAAATGAATAAAGAAAAAAAAAGATGCTTTGGAGAAAAAAAAAAAAAAAAAGAAAAGAAAAAAAAAAAGCCAGGTAGGCAGGTAAAGCAAATGTGTGAAATTATTGATGGAAAAATTTATTATGATTGTAAAATAAATCAAAAAATGTAATTTTAAAAATCCAAGTGGCTGACGGGACATTTTGAAGGCTACTGAATCTGTTTTGAGTAACTTTAAGGGCTGAAAATCACCACCTTTAAAAATCATGGATGTATTTATCGCGTATTTTTACCTCAATCTCTTTGTCCAACAGTTCTTCATTTTAAAGTTGATTATAGTGATTGCTTTCTCCACTCCCTGCTTTCCCTTGAGACACACTGGAGCTGCCGAGGTTTTCTATGTTCTCTGATGCCATGTCCAGCACTGCACCTGTGTCTTGGCTATCTGACAAGTGGGCAGCCGTTCCAGTGAGTCATAGCTGTCTGTGGGTCCCCCTACCCTACACTTCACATTATTTAAAAATAAATTAATCAACAAACCTCTTCAGATTTTCTTGGGGTAGGTGAGAAATCTTCTGGAGCTATCGGCTATTCCAGAAGCTGGCTAAATGGTCTGCTGTAGTCTGAGAATAGCTGTTATAATCTGAGAATTTGTGTGAGAACAGGATGCATCATCCTTCTCTTGGCAGTCTGAAACTGGCGTTTCAGACACATCTACAAGCTTGCATTCTCTGGTCTCTTCCCTGTGTTGAGAATGTCCAAGTTTGACTGTTTTTTGAGGAATAACTACTTTTTCCCAGATACATTAATTTCTTATCAGACGGAAATTCCAGTTCCCCAGTAGCTTTAAAAAATTTCTGGACAAAGTACTTGAATTTTTATGGAAATCAAGACCTAATGTCGCTATTCTCCTATCTGTAATAATGCAAGCAGTCATAAGCAATAGTATAGAAGGCAAGAAAATGAAAAAAACTTCTCTAGGGTGTCTACCATCCATCCTCTATTGACTTAATGGGCACCCATGGGAGAATGCCTGAACCTGCAGCCACGCGCATGTTTTAGTAGAGAGATGTGTATGTTTATTTGCAATATTAAATCTGATGTTTCCTGTCTGAAGAAGATATTGTTGTTGTGTTTTGTTTCGTTTTCTTTTCTTTTTACAATAATGAAATGCTTACGTAATGTATTTATGTCTGTAATTGTGTTTAGAGTAAGTACTTGCTAATGTGAATATGTGATGAAGAAAGGATCTGGTGGAGAAAGGTTGTGCTCCTGAAATAGGTATGCAGAGAATCCAGTCTAGATAATTATATGTCCACATAATTTAAGGTTAATAATTATCATTTACTCACTGAGGTTTCGATTAAATTTTAACAAAGGTCATTGATGCTCGGTTTATCAAGTGGATTAGTCGTGATCCCACCAAAAGGGTGAAGATCATAAGTAGCTCTATCGCTGATCACCAGGACCTTGAGGCTCCGTTTGTCTACTTTACTTGATAGGTTTTCTGTTAACAGTGCAACCTGAGACTTCATTATCATTGAATTTTCTGACAACTTCAATTTTGGTAGTCTTTATTAATTTATATTATTCCACTAATGAAATTTCACCAAGAGCAACTGAAATGTTCTAATTATTTTGCACCAGATTTTGATCATATTCTGAGCCTATGTAATTGCCTCAGATTTACTCTATAATTGAGATCATAATTTGACCCAATATGTTAATGACTTCAAATTGTTTCATCCTTTTTTATGTTTTAATGAAGATTTGTAAATGGGGTCACCTACTTGCTCATACACTCATACGGAAGGGTGTTTCGTTTGTTTGATACAAGCAGTCTGGGGAGTGTCTGTGGACAAAGACCAACTTGAATGTCACTAACTGCTGTCACAAAGGATGTTTAATAGAGAGATAATATATGAGAAAGAGGAATAAGCAAGCTGTTGGCAACAATGAAATCAAAATTCAGCCAAGACATGTATTTTGGCAGCAGGAATTTATTTCAAGTGGAATAAGGCTTCAGGATCTCAACAGTTCCTAGTAAATGACAGCAATAGTAAGAAGCAGGAGAGATTGCCGTTAGGGGCAAAGTGTACATGAAGCACACACTCCTGAGATGTACAGGTAGTGACATAGCTGCTATCTGTTTAAGGTATTAAAAATGATCCCTTTCTAATGGGGAATCATAACCGCCAGTGACACCAGCGCTAGCCACAGGTGTATTTTGTAACCTGCCATTAGAGGGGTGGAATAGCATTTGCATTCTGGATTATTTCCTTTGCTTTTTATTATTATTTGCTTTTTCCAATGGCAAATTGGAAATCACAATAAAAATACACAGCTACTCTGGAAAAGAAAAGGCAGAATCTGAAGTTCCCTTTCTAGCTGAATAAACGTGTATTGTCTGGAGTTATATCCATTTGTGCTATTCTCCTTTTGTACTAAGAATCTTCCACTCGAGAGAAGAGATGTAGGGAAAGAAAATCACAATTAGTGATGAGCAGTGTGTGCTTGCAGCCCAGCAGGCCAACAGTGTCCTGGGTTCCATCAGAAGAGGGGTGGTCAGCAGGGTGACGGAGGCAATTATTGACCTCTATTCTGCCCTTGTGAAGCCCCAGCTGGAGTACCGTGTCCAAGTCTGGGGCCCACAACATAGGAGAGGTGTGGAGCTTTTGGATAAGCTCCAAAGGGAGGCCACGAAGTTGATCCAAGGGCTGAAGCACCTCTACTACTGAAAGAATTGGGATTGTTCAGCCTGGAAAAGACAAGGCTGCGGGGAGACATCATTGCCACCATGCATTATTTAAAAGGAGTTTATAAACATGAGGAAAATCAACTTCTTACGTGGGTAGTTAGTGATAGGACGGGGGGGAATGATTTTAAATGAAAGGAAGGGAGTTTTGGATTAGATGCCAGGGGGAAAATTTTTACTGAGAAAATGGTGAGGTGCTGGAACAGGCTGCCCAGAGAGGTTGTGGATGTTCTGTTCCTGGTGGTGTTTAAGGCCAGGTTATACAGGACTCTCTGCAGCCTGATCTACTACTCAGTCAAGCAGCTGGCAACCCTGCCTGTGGCAGGGGAAAGTTGAACTCAGTAGTCCTTGAGGTCCCTTCTAACCCTAGCCATTCTGTGGTTCTTTGATTCTATGATTAGTGTGACATCTACTTCATTTTGTGTAGAACCCAATTCTAACATAACTACCATCTGGGGACCTTTAAAGGACACAGTTTTAAGAAAGCTTAATCTAATTACATGAGAAAATACTGGAATTGTGATGTACCTGAGTTGCATTCTCAGGAAACAGAACAATTGTAATGATTTTAGATTAAGAAAGAGGTACCTAGAAAGTTTAGGATCTGTACAGTGAAGTGTATTTATTCAGGGGGAAGATCTTATGCTATAAATTTGGACTTCGGCTCTTATCATCACGCTCAAGATACCGGGGCAGTGTGTGAATTCTGCAGTGACTTGCCAAGAGTTACGCAGGAGAATAACCTTTGTAGATCCTGATCCATGCCTTTTCCAAAGGTTTGTAAATTCTGTAGACTTTATGCTCTTGTGTGCTTTCTTATGTCCCCAGAGAAAACAGGATTGTGTTTTATTCCATTTTTTTTCATCCTCTATCATTGTTTTGTGTTTGAATGTTTTGAACTAGATTCAATGTGACTTCAGAAGCTGATAGGCCTCAATAAGACCATCTAGTTTATCCAGACATGTTTTTTTTTTCCACATTTTTTACTGTCTTTTACTCTATAGCAACAGCTATAGGGTAGAAGCTACAGCTCTGCATTAATTATTACTTACGATACCTTAAGAAACCAAATAAGTTATTTTCTTTAAGAAAAGAAAAGGAAAGGAAAGGAAAGGAAAGAAAAGGAAAGAAAAGGAAAGAAATGTAGCTTATTTTATGTTTCTTAGATTCTCAGTCGCCAGGGCAAAGTGTTGGAGATATGTCCAGTTACTTCAACAATCCTCTGATTTAATTGATTTCAAATTACTGAATAATAATATAATATATATATATATTATCTATATATGTGTGTGTGTATGTATATATATGGATCCATCTTTGCTAAGATTGGGGCTGAATATCTGCTACTCCAGTAAATCTACAGAACTATTTCACAAGGAGTCAGTAGTTGAAATGATCTATTTTCTGGAACAACAGTACTTCACCCTTATCTGTAACAATTCAGTGAAGTCAAAATGGAGTCTGCAGTGGGATCAACATTATCCTCACTGAGCTGAAGAGAGTGAACTGTTTTTTTCATCTTACTTACATCTCTCATTCTGCTTATGTGAATATGTGAGGCTTTATGATTAAACAACAGGCCTGGGAGTTTGACAGTTTGTGTTGTATTCCCCATTCTGCCACAAAGTTGACAGCAGGATGTATAGCCTAGCTTACAGAGTTTATGCTTATAAGATCCTTATGGTGTGTGCAATTGAATACTTAATTTATGCACATAGACGTAACAGTGACCGTACACGTTAATAAGATATTTGCAGATGCAAATAGCTAGTTATGCATATAATAGACCAACAGAAACTTACAGTTGTTGCAATTATGCCCACAAACTACTTGAATGCATGAACAGGCACGTTATGAAAAACATAATGCTGGTAATTCTTTTCCTTTTTAGCATTTTTTAGATCAGAAAAACACTATTATTATTCTTATGCATAATGATGCTTGGCTTACTAACATTTGTAATGAGACTTAAGGCTATTAAATAGGAGGTACTAGAGATCAACAATCTTTTATTTGTCTATATCATGGCCAATTTATTTCATAAATTTCTTCCTATGTATAATCTTGAAAGTTTACTTATTGTTTGATTCACACTTGTAGTACTGAGTATCACAGAGCCTGTGTATGTTGGATTGTACTTCTCTAGTCCCTGAAAAGAAGAAAGTGTGAAGATAAAATGAAGCTACTCCTTCAGTGCTTTAAAAATCTTTACTTAGCTGAGCTATACTGTGGTGGGCAGGATGCAACTGAGTCTGGAGGACATTTGTTTGCTTTGTAACTTCACTGTGATCCCTCAGGCACTTCATGTACAGCCTAGCCTGCATGATAGAGTAGCAGCAGGGGAGAAAGTGAAGGCAAACACAGGATGTCAGAAAGAAGTCTTTAAAGTAGATGTTCAGATAGCTGAAATATTGAATATCCTGTTTGGGGATTGTCTTTCAGGGAAGAATCAAAACCAGAATGCTCTGCCCAAGAAATCACAAAGTAGTGCCAAGTATTAAGTCTAGCCAGCTGCATATGAGAGATCTTTGTACCTAAGGAGGGTGTTGATTCAGGAGATTCAGAGCCACAGATTTTTCATTCTCTGTGTTCTGAACAGTAGTGATTTGTGAAGCAGTACTTCCATGCCTTCTTTAAGATGGCCTATATGTTATTATATCCTTCAAGAGAGAATGATTTTGAATTAGTTACAACTTGGTAATTTCCACCCAGGTCATTCCCTTCAATTGTTGCAATTGAGAGCTAGATGTGTTTTCATCAAACATTCGTTCAGTGATGTCAAATTACAAGCAAATGTTAAAGTAATTTTCCTGAAGAAAATAAGATGGCTCAAACAAAACTGTTTGCTTAATGGCATGAATTTTTAATTATGTATTCTGAATTATTTCCAATTAGGGCTATATTTCAGGACAGATGACCTTCCAATATTTTCTGTGTATCTGGAATACAAACTAGCTAGGCTGGAGGATGTGGCACATCTTTGAGGCACTTGTTATAGAAATGGTGAGACAGAGGGATCTGTGCTTGGAACTTTTCCGGTGGTAAAGGGCATTTATACAGATTCCAACAGCCAGACCAGGTACTGTAATACAGCCATAGCTGTACTAATTTCTCAATTACTAAGACAAATGGTAATTCATTTTACACTGAAATTTTCAGGATATGTATCTTCTAGTTTGAATTTGTTAAGTTTGTAGCTGGAACTCTGCAAGAGGTAATAGTCAATTCTTTTTTTTTTTTTTTTTTCTTTTACTAACTACTTGTAATCTGGCTCAAAGTGAATAAACATAGACTTCCAAAAGTAAGAATTAAATATTTTGATAATTTTGAAGTGGATATTTTGTCTAGTTTTCTAAACATTCATTTATAGGAAAACTAACCTGAAAGCTTGTACAGTAATAAATCTTTTTTTTTTTTTTTTTTAATATCTGAAGAATTTGGATATCACTGTTTCGTAGTCTCAAAATTGGCCTTAATATGTGGATCTTATTCAGGATGTAACCTTTTTTCAATAGGTTTTACACTGAAATAAGTCATTTATACTATATTTTCAGTAACATAGACAATTTCAGTTCCAGAGAAGTCGCTGAAAATGCCATTATAATAGTTAATTTTAAATGCTGTTGTAAGAAGATCTTGGGTGTGTTGGGTTTTTCTCCATATTGATAGAAGGCTTGTTTTCTGCACAACCTCTGTGACCAAACCTTTGTTGTTTGCACTGATTATGTAGCTGGAATCATCATTTTAATAACACAAATAGAATGTCATTTCAGCTGATTAAATGGGCAGCATTACTGGGACCAAGGGTGCGTCCTCGTATTAGTTTGAACAGAGACCCTATTAAGTGTTCGCTATAAATAGCATGAGTAGCAGAAATGTTCTTAGAAAAATTATGAAAGCTATAGCTGAGATAATAGGAATATGGATCCTCAGTTAATCTCCAGGGAACAGCTTTTTCATTTAACTTTGGAATATTCAGATGAATTTTAAATTGTGTATAACCATATCTACAAAAATGCATCCTACTCATTGATGCTAAAAAAGTAATTTAGAAGACTGAGAATCTTAGTTTTATCTGATAGTTTTATAAACTTCGTTTGACTCGAGGTTTATGGCTCACATTAAAAGTTGGACAGATGCTAAGAATAAGTTTGTAATCTTGAGATAGGAAATCTTCAGAAACTTAGGAGATACAGATAAACTGTTCACTGGCTCGCAACTCATCTGAACTCAAGTGAAACTTGTCCTGGAAATCTCTATGGAAATCTGAGAAACTTAAGGAATTGTCTTTATCGGTTATTTAAAGCAAAGAAGGTTGAGGTATATCTGTGCTAAGTCCTGCTATTGATTTACTGAATGACCTTGAATAAGTGTCCAGCTCTGGCTGAATGTGAACAGAAGTAGTCCCTCACTTAACACCTTTTTTCTTTTCCAAGCTAATGGAAACCAACATTTTACCTGAGAAGTTATGTAAAATCCCCAAAATACTATCTTGGTATGAGTGAGGTGCTCAGCACCTACTTTTCCCCAGGTGTCAAGGATCTTAAACTATTGTCTGTGATCCTCCATGTGTCACACAGAATTTGCCCTTACAGTGTTTTCACAGCTGGACTGTAGAGGCTGGTTCTAGTTGCTGGTTTGCAGAAGTGGTTACCTCACATTTGGTTTTGAAATGAGTGAGGAAGTTCTGCAGACATTTTTGTACTCTTAGAGAGGGTCTACCTTCTTAGATTAGGTTAAGATATTCATCCATCACCTTCTTTTAAGTTAACCCCTGTCTCTGATATTTGTATTTGTTACTTATAAATAAATCTTACGTGAAAACGTAGATGATTAATCAGGCTCTGTAACTCTTTTGGCAGGCTTTAAAACATTTATTATCACAGTTATTAATACTTTCACTACTCTGATCATCGGTTGGGGCTTACTGTACTTAAAAATTTAGTCAGAATATTTGCCAATACATATAGATCTTAAAAGCCTTTTGCTACATGAACCTTTTTGGAATTCTTAGTTAAAAGTTTTGGCAAGATTCCTTGTATATAAGTTTGTTACTGTTTTCCTGTGTTTTATTTAGGAGGTTCTACATACTCGAATGTTTTGTGAGGGTTACAGCGGTAACAGTGGGGATGCAGTCAGCAATAGCAGGTTAGAATAACTGAAAGTATCAGCTTTGTGCTGTGTTTTCTTTTATTTCAGTTTTAAATTATTAAAAAACAAACAAAGAAAGAAAGAAATTTAGTAAGTAATTAAGCATAACTGGATTTTTTAACGTTATTGTTCAGGCAATTTATAGGATTCACTTTGTGCTCAATCCATGTGCTCGCAAGTTCTTAGGCTGTAAAAATCTATGTATGTTCATCTTAGATAAAACAAACTAATAAAAAAGGAAATGAATTTTATATTTAAACTATCTCTTGTTGACAAAAATACTTATTGGAATACTTGGTAAAGTAGAAATCGGATAGGCAATATATATCAATTTTTTATTTTATTTATTTTTTATGTCAGGAATCATGACAAAAGTTTGTACACAGGCAAGAAATAAATGACAAGACCTGAATCCAACAAGAAAAATTAATGACAGGAATCTCAGACTTTACGACTTTTGTCTATTTTTCACAAAATAAAAATATAAATAAAATGAACCGAAACTGTGGATCCTAACCCCTCTGACAGCACACCATAGAATTCATGAGCAAGTGCAAGATCTGCAGCTTGAGAGAGTCTCTTGCACAAATACAGAAGCCTTGTTTATATAATTTTGTGAGGTGATGCAATTAAGTTGAAATGTACTTAGTCTAAATATTACAAATATGCTTTTCTGCGTACATGACACTTTTTAGAGGACTGTAACAAGATGGTTTAAGTAGCAGACAGCACCTCTTTCTATTACAGTAATAATTGGCTTAAGAGGCAGGCAATATTAGTGAACATTTGTCTGTGCTCTTTAAAAAATGTCTTCAGTCCCAGGAAATGTGTTTGCTCCTGCGTTCATTTTTGTAGTTATTATGCACACTGCCATTTGCCTACCAAAGGAAGATCCCTTTAAAAAGATTATTGCTCAAAACATGAGCATTTGAAGAGGAAGGAACATTTCCATGGCAGGCGCTGGTGACGTCATCTCAGCAGGTAGTGACATTTTGAATGCTTGATGACATTTCCTCTTGTAAATAGACAAGGGAAGTCAGTAGGTGCAGCATTGCTTTACCTTTCATAAAATGTCACTGCACTGAGGACAGTGAAAGAGCTCCTGTATATTATTTTATTGTTTTTTGGAAGCAGAAGGAAATTACACCAAGAGGCTTGTAGCATCCTATATTTTTCTTTCACTATTTGCCAACATTGCTCTAAAGAAATACCAGTGAACTTCAAGTGCACGCATTGTTAGTTTTTATAACAAATAGTTCTCTTACTTAAATTCATGCCTCTTTACACTTTAATACTTCTAACTTGAGCTTATAGAAAATACGGATTTTACACTTACCATCTGTCCTCCATGATTTACTTAAAAGAAAAAAAAAAAACCACCTGTTATTAGCACCTACAATTTCTTCTTATCTTTTTTGTTCACTTTTTTGCATCTGAACTTCTCTATCACTGATAATTAAAATAATGCTTTTAGTTTTGGTCCCTGCTCTTTCTGGCTGTCACTTGCCTTCATTCCTCTTGCACCCTGATATTCCCTGTGAAGAGAAATATTGTTGTGGTGCTCAGATCTTGCATTTTTTCCTGTATTGTAAACATCTGGGGATTTCTGTGATTATAGATCACAGAAAAGAAAATGGAATTATTCTGAGTGTAGTTATCCACAAGAGAAATCATACAAGATCTGCCATGTTTTTTTTTTTTCTTAGAAAGCTGACCCCAGCGTAGGTTTATGCATTCCACTGAACTCTGAGTCTAATGGAAAAACATTTCAGAAACAGTTTGGTGCAATGTTTTGTTTGTAAAATGCATCTCCTGTATGACATCTGTCTTTCCAGTCTGAGATGTAAACAGCTGGTTTTCATCCAGTTCTGTGTTTCTGCCAGCTACTCAAAGCAGTTGGCACCATCTCTGTCTATGTCTTATGAAAAAAAACCAGAAAAAAATAAAATCAGCATGTTAATAATATTTGTAGTACAGAGTCATTAAATGATCATTCCCAGTGGTTTTCCATCAAAACTGAATTGAACCCATGGACTATTATAAACTCACAGGACATTTTCGATGTGATTATTTAAGAAAGCCTTAACAAATTTTGTAAGATTTGTCTAAAGACAAGCTAATGCAAGAGAGAAATATCCTATTTCACCATATCAATACCAGAGAATTACTTGTGTTGGAAAAGACCTCTAAGATCACCCAGTCTGACCACTGACCTACCACCAGTATTTCCCACTAAATCCCTGTTCATCAGTACAACATCTAAACGTTTCTTAAACACCTCCAGGGGCAATGACTCCACCACCTCCTTGGGCAAGCCAGTTCCAGCACCTGACCACTGTTTTGGAGAATATGTTTTTCCAAATGTCCTACCTGAATTTCCCTTGATGCAACTTGAGGCCATTCCTTCTAGTCCTATCACTGGTTATGTGGGAGAAGAGGACTGGTGCTCCCTTAGGGTGTCCCTAGCCTCCTCTTACATATGGAAACACTTCCTGATCACCTGCTGCACAGGCTTTCTTGTTTTGAACTGTTTCATCACTGTGATGCCGTTAAACAGCAGCTGGAAAGGGCAGAAATGAGATGCTACTGTGGCCATCTCTGTGTTTCTCGCCACTTGCAGATATGCCCTGTGTCTTTCCCATTGTTGCTTATGATTTCATTGCTTTCTTTTCCAACCCGAGCGTTTCTTCTGTGCTATTAATCAAACGGCTGACAGCACTCTTTCCTGCTGTCCATCCTTTGCCTCATATTTATGCCTCTAAGTTTTCTTTTACCAGCTGATGATCTATGAAGTTTTATTTTCTGGTCTTCGTAGGCCAGCAAAAAGCTCTTCCAGTTCTCTTTTTGATTCTGTAACAAGGACCAGGTGTGATGAATTTGATTGACAAGGTACTATCTTGGTTTTTCCTTTCTCAGCTCACTCCAGAAAATAATCTGTGTACCCACAGACTAGATTTCTATGACCTTCTTTTCTGATTTTTTGATTATTTTATGAAAAGGGCTGTTTGAGTCATCTGTATAAATGAAATTTTCTATGCAGAAAATAGACCTTTGGCAAATAGATGTGTGTGAATGGGGAGAAACTGTGGTCAAAAATAGAACCAGGTGTTTGGCACACATCTAGTCTTGATGAATAGCCAGAAGTTTGAGATATTTTTTTCTGGGTGATTGTCATATGTGTGGTTAAATAAATAGATAAATAAATAAATACGCAAGAGATTTTTCAACAAGAAATTGTTCATCACCACTTAGAGAAGATAGAAGAGATAAATGTCTGAACTGTCATATTGCATAGCTTGGAAGACTCACTGTGATTAGCACAATTTATCCTCATCATGGTAGAGCGAGTCTGACATCAATATTTAAAAGGGCACAAATCATCTTCCAAAGATATGACTCTGTGAGTAAATTTTGCACCCACTCATTCTAAGTGGGCTACAAATCTATTCACATGTTCTTCATCACAACTGAGCAACAGCATATATTGCTGTTAAAGGAAGCTGAGTTGAAAATAGCTCCCAAAAAAAAAAAGGTAGATTAATCTACTGGAAACTCCCCACTGAAACATTGTAACATTAACTGACAGTTTCCCGTGATCCAGGTAATTTATTCATGAAACTTATGGAGGTTAATCAAAAGTTCATATAATTGTAATAAACAGAATACATAATGGACTAATCATGCAATTCAAGGCATTTTTTAATTTATTTGAAATATCAGATAAAAATAACTAAGAGGTGTGCCAGGAAGCCAGCAAATAATTTGGAAACTGATGAGCATGGCATACCTGCTGAACTATTAATAGATAATGTAATGTCTAAAATATATAGATAAATATAATAGCATTACAAGTGTTCTGCATGCCTATACTTTTTTGAAGGCTTGAAAATTGATTCTGAAACTCACATTGCCACCTCTTGTACAATCCAATTTCCAATTTAGCACTCAGAGCACAACTGTGAGGTATCAGTAAATGGACCCAATTTGCTCTCTTCTAATGTTTGAGCAAATCTATTAATCAAAGTGTGTTGCTATAACGGATTTGTTCTTGCTTTTAACATAAAGTTAGAGAATATAAACTTCTGAACATGGGTGCACTTCTATTTTGTTCAAGAAGTAGTCTGACTTTGACACTTCATGGGGAAGTAAAAAGATCCATATGTTGCTGCTTGCTTATTATGACCCTATAGTATGTGCACATGAGGATCTAGGACTGTATAATTTACTAAGTGCATTAGACTGGCCAGATGTGGGTGTAAATCGCTTTACCAGCATTGAAAAATGTGAACACAAAATAGGTATTTGTTTTCATTAGTTGTTTTCTTCCAAAGAAGGACTTGCTAAAGATAGTAACAGCAGAGGCTCAGAGTTCAGTGTAAAGTGTGAATTGTTGATGACTGTTGTTGTTTTGTTTTCTTTTAAATGAGATGGTAGAAAAAATAAATATGTGCAAACACTTTGACACACAAAGACTGCGTTTTCTCGTAAGTCCCTAGATAAAATAGATATGCATAGATATATAAAATCTATAAACTAAATACACACATCTATTGATGTATTGATCTATGTATGTGTGGGTATATATGCAGGCGCATACTGAGTACTGATGAATGGCTAAGCGCTGAAACAAATTGCCCAGAAGAGTTATGGAGTCTTCTCCTTAAAAATCCTCTGAAGACAACTGGCTGTGGGCCTGGGCACCTTGATCTGGATGATCCCACTGAAGCCACAGAGTGGACCAGGTGGACCCAGAGGTCTCTTCTAATGTCAATCATTTTGTGAATTTCTCATGTACGAGAAAAATATATGAAAAATATATGACCATTCATACGGGAAATACATTTTTTAATGCCTTATGTATTTTCCTTATACTGAACATGTGATGTTTTACTTTGTTTCTAGGCAGTGAAAATAAGTACACATGCAAAAATGTAGCAGACTGGCATGCTGCAGAAGAAACAACCTTTCTAGAAACATTAAAAGATCTGAAACAAAAACTTCCATTTTTAGAAGAAAAAATTGTTTTCGGCTCACACACAGCATGTCAGCAGATGTAATCCAATTTCCTGAAAAATCATGTTTTTGCAGGATAGAAAGTTAAACAGCCTAATAAGGAGCTCATTCATAAAGAAATATTAAACGTTTCACGGGGAGACATTTTTAAGACCTTGGCTGGAAGACTTTCAGCTCAACTCTTGCTTTAATCAATTTCAATCAAATTCAGTTATATTTGGGGGAATCACTTCAAAAGCACAAGAAATTTTTGTCTTTTGGCTTAAAAGTGATGAATGGCTTTTGGGTGTTTCCTTCTTAAAAAAAAAAAAAGAGATTATCACCTCCGGTAGCACCTTCGCTTTCCAGGATTGCCTTGAAAGCAGTGTGTGAAGAAGCAGGGTGATTTTTTTTTCAAGTTAGAGGCCATTGTGCCACAATTAATGGCTGGCTCTGTTTTGCTTGTGTGATACTAGCTGAAGTAGTGGGTGGAGACCTTGTTTCAGCATTTTTTTCTCCAGCACTTGGCAGAAAAGTTGGTAAGCTGAATCCTGGCAGGTAAAATCTTTTTTTAGAAGCTGACAGGCCTTTTGAAGCAAGAGGATCAGCTCTTCTCTGACGTTCTTTTTTTTCTAATAGGCACTTTTACTTGAAGGCAATCAAATCTTTTCCACTCTGTACACAAGCTCCTTCCTTTCAGGCAAGTAAACTTTTTCCTCCCTCTTTATTTCCCCCTGGTAAGCAAACATAACCTAAAAGAAAAGGACAGATTAAAGCTGCTTGCTCATAAAACTCGTCTTCTTCCTATACTAGGAATTTGTCTTGTGACCTACTTCCTTAACACTGTTTGCTATTGAGCAAGGACAAAACCCAAATGTCATTTCACGACATAATCCACTGTCAAAATTGGCACTAGCCAGCAGGCCTGCTGGTGGTTGCTCACAGCTAACAACTGTGGAGTAGGCATAGAAAATGCATTTTTTCCACAGAATATGGTAAGTCAAGGTTGAAGAGTATTGGGAAGGAAGGGTGGGAAAACTAGTGCTGCCTCTGTCATGTCTCATATATTCTTGAGACTTACGTTCCAGTACTTGTCAATGACTTGTCAAGCTAGCATTCTTCAAAAAGCTGCTGTTAATTGGTGTCACATGCACTTGCTATGTGTTTGTTGTTTTGTGTTGGTTTTTTTTTGTTTGTTTGTTTGTTTGTTTGTTGTTGTTTTTTTGCAAAGCCAGTAGTGGCTTTATTACTTACCTGGTACTCTATTGGCTATGTCAATAAACAAGAATATACCTCCTTTAGAAGGTGATATTTTCCAGTTCATTTAAGTATCTGAGGAGAAACTGATGCTCTAGAGACTTTATATTGTGAAACAAAAAAAATGAAGTGTAAAAGTCTGGAATTAGGAAATTAACAATCCTTTTGTTGACTAATTACCACCCTTTCATTGAGGCTTCAGATTGGAAGATTATTCCCTGTGAAGTCCAAAGTACATACAGCACAGTGCATCCTTCTTTTTATAAAATACATTGTGCAATAACAGTAAAAGGAATAAATAAATACAGTTCTCCCCCAGATATACCAAGTGAGAGCTCCTTGTAATATCAAAAGCTTTACAACTGAATTTTGCAGGACTTTGTTCTAAATCACACTGGGATAATGTGGAAAGATGTCTGTGTGTTAGGATCACTGAAAGAGGGCTATGTTAACATGCTTGAGTTGACATCTGTTGCAAGGGTTTAAAAAATTAAATGCAAATGTCTGAAGTCAATTTTGAAATTAATATAACTTGAGGTGAAATTCTCTATGCATTTTTTTGTATTTTAATGGGAGAAAGAAAGCAAGGTTTTTTTTTTTTTCACTCATCAGCATTGTTTCCTAGGCATTTCAAGTATTCTTGAGGTTATTGATTAACATTCATTCCTGAAAGCTCCTTTTTCTGCAGATCGTGTAAATACTTCTCATTTCGTAGGCACAACTAGCTAAACAAAGATATTCCTTTGATAGGAGATGCATGTCCTATCTCATCTGAGGATGTTGATAGATGTCACTTAGTATCATGTCTCCATTTTCACATTCACGTAAAGAGCATAAAAATTATTATTATTTTTTTTCTTTTTTTAACATTCTTTTTGCTGGTATCTTCTTGGTAGTGATGAATCTGATCTTAAAAATTAATTGATTAAAAATACTGAGGCATGCCTGATTTAACATGCAAGGTATCTGTAGGATACCAAAGTGTGCTGAGCAGATGGGAGAGGATCCAGGACTGATGGACGTGATTGGGTTTGTGCAGAATGTCATGATTATTATCAGTGCAGTGTGTCAGAGGACAGCAAGGCAGCTGTGTAAGGGCCTTGGGTAACTTCTTGGTTGTCAGGCACATAGCAGAATATTTTCACTGTACCTCTGAGCGCATGTAAGATGTAGTACATTTCCTGAAGAATACCATGCATATTTAATTGGACTCCTTGCCTAGTGAGTCTAACATGTCATATCAGCTTTTATTCAGTGTCCTACACAAATCTCGTATGTTGTTTTATTTTATTTTTCCTTTATTCTTGTGCAATAACCGGATATTGCTTTTTGTCTTCTTGCGATATTTGCTACAAATGCAACAGGTGAAAACAGACAATGTTATAGCTTTTTGCAGATGTTAGATAATGTCTCATGTGGGCCTGGTACCTAGAGATAATTACACCTTTTAGTAGATTTACACTGCCCGTTTTATTTCCTGTCACCGGGGGAATAATTATATGCTACTACCTGCCATTTCATGCTGTTTTATCAACTATTTCTTTTTTTTTTTTTTTTATGTACAATGAAACTGTTGGGACCAGTAACTTTTATTTCTTCCATTTATCAAAATATTTAACTAGCATACTCTAAGGTAAGTCATCATTAAATAATAGTTCAGGGCACTGCTGAGGTTAAGCCTAAATCATTATAGTTGTTTCTCTTGCTCCAAACTCCCCAGATCTCCCTCCTGGCAGTGCAAAAACCTTGACAGCTATGGGCTTAGGTCACACCATTTAGTATCAAGGAACTGTCAGATCTCGTTTTCTTTTTGCTATTCTGCTCATTAGTCAAAGCAGATTCTTTGCTGCAGCAAGCCTGCATGCTGCATCCTAACCCAGTACATCCTCAGGAATCAGATCCCAGATGATCTGCCATACAGGGTGAAAATCTCAGTGCTCTGTCACAATAACCCAACTGTAACATCTTCAAGTATTTACTTTACACAGCTTGACAGTTTCAGAAGCTGCCATATTTAAAATGCCTTCAATTTCTCTAGCAGCTTTTTTTTTTTTTTTTTTTTTTTTTTTTTTTTTATGATTCCCTGAGGAATTAGGGGTTTTTCCCAAACCAGATATACACACATAGCAGTATTCTCAGTGGATGGCCAGTAGTTGAGTATGCAGTTGGTTCATGTCTTAAATAAATCGAAGACTCATCTGTAATTATAAGATAAACAGAGAGATGTTCAGCTACAGAAAAATATTTTTCTATTTTCTTCATAATCTCTTTGTAAAATATGAGGAATTGAATTATAGTGCTTTATTGTAAAATACAGAATTGCCAGATATGAAAAACACTGCATTAAATTCCTGAAATTTGTTAGTCTTTCACAGAGAAAAGTACCCACCTGATAATTTTTTTTTATTTTTTAGTATAACAAACTGAACAGATTATTTTATATGTAGATAGGTGTATATATTTTGCATACAGAACTATTGCTAAAACACAAAGTCAAGCACAGATACGCTAGAAAATATGAGAACTTATATCTGCTATTCTAAGTAGATTCAAAATCAGTCCCTTATAAGTATTAATTATGGGAGTATGAATGCAGCATATCTTTTTTCTTCTTGACCTTTTTTTATTCCAAAATACTGAGTAGACTGTAAAAAGCTGAATCTCACCTGTTTAGTAATATGTTTCGATGTGATTTATCCCAGTCTTGCTCTGCTACAATTTTTAGTCTCTGAGCAATCCTAGTGGAACCCTGCTACCTAAGGCTCACCTAGGACACGCTTGCTTTTGTCTTTCTGATGCTATGCGAGTGTTCAAGATACTGTGGTGTAGGTTTGGCTTGTGCATTACTTGGGAGGACTTCAGCACATAGTCTTGTAGTTGGTACAAGTTGGTACAAGTTGGTGCATCAACAGTGTTGGTTTGCCTTTTGTTCCTTCTGCAATATCTTGTGTCAAACCACTCCAAAGCCATCACTCATTTTTGTCTTCATAGTTCTCTGATAAGGAAGGACCTTCCCATTTTATGAGTAAAGGAGCTTAAACTAGCAACTCTAATGGCAACAGTGCTCATTTTAGGGTGGCAACTTGAGAAGCCTGAATTATTTCTGTGATGTTATGTTCTTAGATTTTTAGAATACTTGAAGCTGTTAATCATTTCATATAGTGAATATCCAGGATCAGTTAAATACCCTGTTAGTAATCATCTTGTGAAGATGGCTGGTATTCAAGGGGAAACGAAGGAGTCTGCTTAGAGAGCAGTAGTTTCTCTTTTTGCAATGTACTTGTTCTTAAATACATTAGGACACACAAGCATTGCTATAAAGATTGGAGTTCAAGAACTAAGTCAGTGCTGACTTCTGCTCTGTCCCCTGACCGCCCAAACAGCGGAGGAAAATGATGGCTGAAAGATTTACTACCTAAGAGCATTTCCCAGGTGTAAGGAAGTATCGTCTCTGAACGCAGTTATACAGGCTGTGTTTCTGTATCCTTTCTTGTATTTTGTCATACAAGATTCATTTTACAACTTTGGAATCAAAACCAAACCAAAACAAAAACAGCACAAAATATGCTTACATTTGTTTTGTTTATACTTTCCAGTGTTCTTTTAAGAGTCATTTTAGGGTGATAATAGCCATCATCAGAAGTAGCAGAAAGGATAGTTAAATCTATAGTTTTCCAATGAAACAGTTAAATCCTCCTCCCACTGAAGGAGTTTGTTATGTCATGAGTCTGTGGATGTAACAGTTCTCAAAAAGACCAGCTATGCTCACTTCCTTCTTCCAATACTTGTGGCACCACTTGAAACACGTGAGCTCACTATTTAACGTTTATGTAATGTTATGAAGAGTCTGTCATCCAAATCCATAATGACTTTTAATTATAGGAAAAGTAACTGCAAATTTGCATCTCTTATGTGATGTTGCATTTGAAATGTTGTTTGTGGTAGGTAAAGATTTACTGTTATTGTAATTCAAATAATCAGAATCTAATCACTGTTATTCTAGACCTAATTGTTATGGAATTGTTATAGAAAATGTGGAATAATAATGCAGTTCATTTTTTTGCATGTGTTTCTTGGTTTCTGCCCAGTTTCATGGTACTGTGCTCCTCCCTTCCAAAGCTGATGCTGGGCCATCACAAGTCAACAGCATCCAGAGTCCTTCACAGGGAGGAATAGCAGGTTGTTCATGTCAAGTGGCATCCCTTTCTTCCCTCTTGATCCATGCGCTGAGAGTCATAGAATCATAGAATCATGGAATGGCCTAGGTTGAAAAGAAGTGATCATCCAGTCACTCTCCTCTTTCACTGATCTGCAGTTCCATGTGACAGCTGAATTTGCTTTACATGTTGCCTTGTATGTATGTTAGATGCCATTTCTTTGTTTTCTCTGTTGTTTCCAAAACCAGATTTGCCCTGCTCCAGGTTTACATCTCTTTTGCTGACCATGTATACAGTTGCAGTTCCTCCATGTCCTATCTCTGCTCTCTGATACCTACAGTGTCCTGGGCTGCGTCTTCTGTCCCTAGGTCCTAAAGCCACTGTATTCATACCTGACTTGGTTTTCTCTGCTCTGCCTTGTTTTGTTAGAGCCTCAAGAGTCTCATGCTCCATGAAATAACTTCTTTTAGCTGCTATCTTTATCGACATGTCGTCGTAGCTCATGAAGATGCACAGAAATAAAATAAATTAGCCATTGACACCAGAGCTGCAGGAGGTTGAGAGGAGTTCAGGCAAAGCCGATCTGGCAGGCATCAGTCCTGAGGCTGTGCAGATTCCGTATGAAGCTTATTGCCTGTTCAGCTGCAGCAATACTGTACTGCAGGGCTGCGTGGTTACAGCACTTGATACTTTACTTTCTATTGTTAAAATTTTTGTTTTTAAAGTTTCATTTTTTTAATTAATTTTATCATAGAACTGTATCTAAGATACTATAAAGTATATGTACTATAAAAAGTATTCAACATGCCATTTAATTTTGCTACAACAGCCATAATCACTGGAATATCTTCAGTTGGGAGATGGTTTCCTGCAATTCAGTAAAAAATCCGGGCATGCATGCCTTGTTGTTCCTATAGTAAGAAAGAGTGTAAAAGAGCTGCTCCTAAAGCAATCCCTCCTGTTTTATTATGTTGGCCCGTGATGTCAAGGGCAGATATTGGTGCTTTAGCAGTAGTTTAGCTGAACCTGCCTGTCAACATTCTATTACACATTGTTGCCATGTAACAAATGGCAACAGAGGGGCACGCTGACAGAATGTCGTCTGGCATGGAAGTGTGGATGGAGAAAATATGTGTCACTGAATTTCTCTATGTGGAAAAAAATGGCACTTAGTATATTCATCAGTGGTTTCCTAGTTTGTGGAAACCAAATAGTGGGTGTGAGCACAGTGCAGTGGAGGGTGGTGCATTTCAGCAGTGACAGCAGAGACAGTGGTCACTTCCTCTGATGCTGATGTTTATGAGTGTGACATGCAGGCTCTTGATCAAAGGTGGTGAAAGTGCATAGCTAAGGGTGGTTCCTAAGTTGAAAACTAGTGCTTTGCAGCTGAGTGTGAGCTCTATCAAATAGTGTGATTGTACTCTTTGTATCTGTGGCAACAAACAAGAAGCGTTACTTTTGGAGCAAAATACATATATAAAAGCTCAATCAATCCTGAATTTGGATTTACAGTTAAGCACCTGTTGTAATTTAACCTGATCAGCAGCTAAATGCCTCACTGCATTTGCTCGCTCTCCCCTCCCAGAGTGATGAGGGAGAGAATCAGAAAAGGAAAAGGTCGAACTTTGAGTCTAAGAAAGGACTATTTACTAAGAAAGAAAAGGAAGAGAGAAATTATAATAATAACAGCATGTTTGTGTATGTATACATAGTTAAAACAAGTGATCCACAAAGCAATTGCTCACCACTGCTGACCAATTTCGTAACCTAGAACTGGCAGCCCCCCCAGCCAATTTTCCTCAGTTCTATAGTTTTTCACATGATATCACTTGTCGTGGAATATCCCTTTGGTCAGTTTAGGTCAGCTGTCCTCATTCTGTTCCCTCATAGCTCCTTGTGTCCCATAGCGCCCTTGCTGGCAGGACAGTACGAAAGCTGAAAAGCTGAAAGGTCCTTGGCTCTATACAGCACTGCTCAGCAAGAAGTAAACCATTGGTGTGTTACCCACATTGCTTTGGCTTTAAGCCAGGCACTGTCTAGCAAATCAGCTCTGTCCTGGCTGAAACAAGGACAGTACCCAAATAAAAGTGGCATGATCTTCAGAACTTGAGTACAATCTGCTTCTATAGCATCCTAATTCAATATGTTAGGACTTGTTTTCTGTTGTGGCTGATAACTACTCGTGGGTCATGACTTAGCCGCTTACTGGTAGTTCTCACATCCGTGGTTATGCAAACATTGAAATAATTGCTTTTGCTGTTTCTCTGTGAAATTAAAATGGTTTGACGCTGTTCTATGACTATTAATACTGCTTTCCAAGAAGAAAAAATTAAGACATAGTGAAGCAGGCAGTGGATTTGAGACTAAAGTTAAACATCTGCTTAAACTAGTCAATGAGGATGAGTTTTCATTTGGGATTTTTGCAAGAATGTAATTTTAAAAACTGGAGAACCGCATAGATTGGTGCAGTTTTGCACTGCAATGTATCTCACAGGTGCAAGGCTGTTATTATTTACACTTTTTCAATCCACTTTCCTTCTGTAAGGTGACATATGTTTTATAAAATCATTTGCATTTTACTGCTGACTGGAGTTACCTGTGTCTGCTGGTGTTCCTGTATGTGGATCATTTAGTCTGCTTACTTGAGGTGGACAAGCACTGCTCTGTATCTTCAAAAGATAGTCTTAGAAATTGTGGTAATCTTATCATCAGTGCAAAAGGAGGAGATTATGGCCCAACTGTCATGTACCCATATAAATTCTGTCTCACTCTTTCTGTGTCAAGAGTCTTTTGGCAGGAACATAACATTTTCTTCAAAATCAGTTTGTTCTTTTTTTTTTTTTTTTTTTTTTTTTTTCTTTTCCCCCTCATACATTCCATTTATCTGATTCTACTTCTTGGAAACAGTCCCCAGCCCTGCAGACTGATTAGATCCTAATTCTTTTGGCATGCTGTCAACTTGTCCTAGTCAGAATAACTATTAGGACTTTGCTTTTGCTTCTCCTCTGCAATTTTGTTTCCCTTTCGGTGCCTCATGTCTGTTCTTTGTGATTTTCACCTATTTTGCCTGAAGCTGTCTTCTGACAATATGTTACCACCTCTCTCTGTGGATTTGTTCTTTGCCTGCCCAAGTAATTTATTTATGGGTTAGCTTCCTCTTCACCATTATCCAGGCTGTTTGACTTTGTGTGTATTGCTTTTCATAGTGCCTCAAATCTTTGTACGTTATTAACAGTTTGAAAGGCTTTTGTTGCTTTTAATGCAACAACTTAATCATGCTGACTGGGGGTTTTTAAATGACTGAAATTCCTTGTGCACACACACTGAGATAACACCTTGTGCATGCCTGTAACAGCTGTAAAACTGAACATAGGCAACATTAAGAATGTGTTTTTTTTTCTCTTGGCAGTTAAATGACATAATAAGATTGCATGCCAAAACAAATAAAAATCAGTCCTTAGATTGTGATGTGCTGCTATATCTATATTTTCATTACATATATTAATGGGGGAAAATATAGAGAAAAGGTGAGAAATTCTGTTCAATTTAAACAGCCCTTCAAAGCCTGGTACTTGAATGTGACAGAAATCTCCTCTGATATTTTGTCCCTTAATTCAAAAAGAAAAAAAAAAAAAAAGGAAAAAAAGAAAAAAAAAAAAAGAGAATAATAGCCAACTCAGGATAGGGCTTCTGTTCCTTTTCATTAGTTCCTCTGTAGGAAGGATGATGTAGACAGACATCAGAAATTCAACAGCAGAGATCAAAAGAAACCTTATCTTTGTTCCCCTTACACTGAAAGTGCTAACATGGTGGATGGAATTGCTTATTCTGATATGTGTAAAATTTTGAAGGCACAGTAATCACTTTTTTACTACAAAACTCACTTTCCTCAAACTTCTTGTTGCCATAAATTCTGTTGTTTAGTTATTCTAGGCAATCCTTTATTTTTCTTTATTTTAAGAGTTAAATGTGATTTCATGTATGTTACCTTTCTAGTAAAAATCATCCAAGTAGTCACATAGGGGACCATAAGTTCAAACTAAATTTGTGAGTTTTGTATGGGCTTCTTCTAACTTACCCATAAAGTGATTCCTTTGGGCAAGATTCTGTGTTTCCAATATTGGCAAAGAAAATGAGCAAGAAGCAATTTTGTCTTGCTGTATTTTGTTTTCTCTCTGTGGAATAGATCTGGAAAGATGGTGGAATCTTGACCCTGAGGCAGAGGCTGGCCCAAAGTTGCAGGTCTTAAGATCAAGCTCCCTAGGAGATGGCCATCTTGAGTAGACAATAAATGTTTCATGCATTTTTTTGAAAGACATTTTAAAGAATGCTCTGAATATTTTTCTGACACAATGATTTTACTGATCAAAGCTTGAAAGATTATGTCCATGGTTGTGTAAAAGGAAGGAAGTAACTTTTAGCTTAGAGGAATCTTTGTAGCTATCTCAATCGCAGAAGTAGTGGCCAAGTGCCCAGCCTTTTATCTTTGAGTCTCTAGAGGGTCTTGACAATTTGTCTTGAATATAGACTTCACTAAAATCAACTCTATCTTTGTCACCTCCACATTGGGCACTAATGTACTTTCTGAAGAGCTTATTGCGTAGTGAACATTAAATTAGAACTCCATAAACTTAATTTGCTTCCACTGCTTCATTTGCTTCCAAGTGTAATACTTGGTATTGATTTTAACTTATATTTAACTTTTATGGTGGTAGTTGCACGTACTTAAGAGGCTGCTATTTTGTGCCGTGAAACCTGACTTGAGTATAAGATTTTAGCCATTGCAGACAGCAGCGTTTGTTTTCTCTGCAAGATCTGTGAAGTTTTAACCTAGTAGAAACCAAGGTTTCAAGATATTTTCTGTAGAATATGTATGCTTGTATAGTGGGATTGAAGAATAGCTGTGAAATGGCTACCATCCCTGGTTTGATCTAACATTTGTCTTCTCTTAAAATATATTGTTTCTTTTTCAAAATTATATTTTATTCTTGAGAATTTCTTCTAATATGTTTGTGATCAATTAATGTGTATTTTGTCATACGCTGGAGACATCAGTCTAAATCCAGCCCTGTTTTCTATTCATGCTCATTTATTGTACTTCTTGTTGACAGTGACAAGAGAATAAATGTAGTGAAGTCAGCACAAACTCTGTAAGAACTGTTTTTCATGTGCTTTAAGTTTTCTGGAAAATTTTGGACTTTTCTCCATAGAACAAATGCTTACACTTTGCTTTTCCTATTTTTTTTTTTTTTTAAATAATGCAACAAATTATTCACACATTTTGCAGACAGATTGCTTTTGGTAAGATCTCTTAATGTTAGTTTGTATGTGGATGATATCACTCAATGAGTTTTTTTTTCAAGATAAAATTTAATTTTCTATTTTTGTATGCAGACCACTGTATGACCATGAGCTGCCATCTGGAGTTGAGTTTCAGTTTGAGGAAAAGAGTACAGTGCATAAAGGGCAGACATTCCCCTTGATCTTTTGGTCCAGAAGAAAGGACCTAACATCCCTCAAGTATGGTAGAATGCACGAATGTGGCAAGTATGTGGTATTCTCATGCAGGCAGTAAGAGTTGTCATTCTTCATTCAGTATGTGCTATCAGTAAGAAATTCTCATTCTGCTTTTGAACTTTCCAACTGTTTTGTGGGATGCATGACTCCCAAGAGAACAATCAGTCTTTTAAAGTCTTTGCTAGCTGAATTTTTAAATGGTGCACTTCTGATGAAGTTCTTACAAACTTGGTGAATATTTTAATTTTCTTCAGTAATTTTCAGTGTCAGTGCTAGATCTATTATATCCATACAAAGCAGTGCAACATGATTTGTCTTAAAGTGACATAAAGAAACTGAACATGGAAAAGAGCTGAAATATAGTTAGGATTTACAATTTAAAAATTAATGTATAAATCCCTATTGATCTTTTCAAGACAGAACAGCTGAAAACTGTTTCCACTACAGGAAGTACATATTGAACAAATGTGGATAAATGTAGAAATTGTGGAAGATGTCCAACTTGGAGAATTGCCAAAGCACTAAAATTAATACATGTTATATAAATTGTGAAATTGATGTAGCCATACATTGTTGAACTAGATGATTTTAGTGATCTTTTCCAACCTTTGTGATTCTGTGTTCATCAAGAAAGTGATGTTGTGTTTCCTTCAGAGCATTAAATATCCCAATTTTAATTGAATATAAGATATGGAACCCAGTGAACACTTGAAAAGCATGTTAAGAAATATCTTTTCTGATATGTACCTTTTTATTTCAAAGAAGACAAAATGTCTGGAAGGTCATTTATATGCAGTTTGGAATTCTAGTTGAACAATTTCTTTCTCTTTCCTGAAATGTATAGAGACTGCAAAGGAGCATCTCCATCCTTAGCAGTGACCTTTCTTAATTTGCCTCAACTGTAAGATTTTTAACCTGTGATTGTGTTGAACTTAGTAATTACAAATGAAAAGCATACTCAGTACTTAATTACATTAAAACAGATAAAACTTCTTTGGAAAAAAATATTAAGCTCTCACAAGAAGTTGGAAGCCATTCCAGAACAAAAACAAAACAAAACAAAAAACCAAATCAAAACAAAACGAAACAAGAAAACGCTCTGAGAGCTTCTTTTTCTGGTAACCTTTTCAATTTTCCTTTAACTGATATATTCTATCTTTGTTCTCTTCTCAAAATCACTGTTTTATTATGGTAGGCATTAAGTAATGGTAGTTAATTGAAATTCATTAGTAAAGGGAATGAGCAGAATAATGGTAAAACTAGAGAATAATAGAAAAATAGAGAAGTATCTAAAATACTGTAGCTTTGTGTTTGTGTGTGTGTGTGTTTTCTCCTTGTGTTTTGCTTGAAATGTTCTTGTGACCACTATTTCACTTCTTTCCAAATGACTGGACAGGTTTTCAATTGCTTCTAATCAACATAATCAACATTTTTTTTTTTTACTGTTACGAGACCTATTTTTAGAAAGTAAATGTTACACACAGATTAGAAAACTAAATTGCTAAGTCTGTACTGAAGTAGCAACATCTGTGTTGCCACCTACCCAGCAGACAAAGATTTTTTTAAAGTTGGGTTTTCTCTGCAAAATGGTATGTTGTGATTCCTATCCAAATAATAAAGCCGAGCAAATAAATTCTACAAAACAAGACTCCTGAAATACAGCAGGGTAAATTTTTTTGAACATGCCTCTCATTGACTGATCAAGAGATGGTTGGAGCAGTGCAAACTGTTGCATGGGGGCAAAGGGCTTATAAATCAGGACAACTTTTTATGGATTCAAGTCTTGCCTGAAAAACTAAACATTTCAAGAAAAGCATTTGCCAGAACATTAGCTGAAGGAGTAAGCTCCAGCTCATTGTTACTGTTGGGTGAGGAGTGATGATAGGAGAGCCTCAAGGTAGGTGAGGCTTACTACAGGTATACAAATCAAATAAAATGAAATGAAAATGAACGCGTATTGATAAAATATACAAGAATTCTCTGTTTGTAGTTGCAATTATACCTTAATGATGGTCTTTAATGAAGTAGCTTTAAAGTCGATTGGGTTAAATCTGGAGTGAGAGTGTACCAGCACTGGGTGTGCTTGGCTGAGGAGACCATCATATCAGGTTAGATTTCTGCCTTGCTTTCTAGCTGCCATCTTTCTTTAAACTACCTTTTCTATTTTGTCAGATTGCTTTAGCTGGTAGTATGCACCAAATGCCAGGTAGATAGATGTTCTGTGACTGAAGAGTCTTAATATTCCTACTGACAACTATTCTCTTGAGAGAGAAATCATGCTTAGAAGTGTTAGGATTTCTGCTTTGTTGTTTGCATTGTGGCGTGAGATTATATTTAACCTTTAGATTACATTTTAAAAGAAAACAGATATTGTTTTACTTCGTATCACACAAAGTTATGTAAATCTGAGTAAACACATGGAAAATTTGTTTGCATTACCTCACTTACAATGGCACATAAGTGGGTATTTGTGAAGCACCTGCTGGAAAATCAAAGATGACATTGGTAGGTCTTTCATATTGATGTTACAGTTGTATCTGCTTGTTTGTATTTTTTCAGCATAAGTAGAAATCTGGATGATAAAATGTTCATTATTGGCTTTTCCACAAATGATGTATTGAACTTAGTACCTGGCAGCAACAAATCAAAGTATTGGAAGCCCATACAGTTCTTACAGTCCGGTGTGACAGAAAAACATTAGATGGAATGAAGAACTGTGAGCAAATAAAGCACATAGGGTGTAAATATGATAAAAACTAATATAAAGTGTATGTAATAAGCAGAGGATTTAAGGGAGACGTGGAAGATTAGACCTTAGCTATGCTAACAGTTGTGCAGAGGAAGTACTTCACTCATACCTACTGAGAAGACATTTTTAAATCACCTTTGAAACAATACCTAATGTTAAGGTCAATGAAACCTAAAGAAGAAAAAAAAAGTCATGTACAAAATGTGAAATAATTGAAAAGCAAAGAAATAGGCAATTATGCCAACTAAAATGAGTATCTTCAGTTAAAAGTAAGGAAATTTAGTGTATTTTTTTTAAAGTAGAGAATATAAAAGATGTTTTGGTCTTCAAAATTCTTACTGAAGAAAATAAGTCTCATCAAGGGAATTAAAGCTGCTAATCCGAAAGTATTACTTTATTCACTTGCAAACATTTAAATTAAAAAGATAAAACAAAACTCAAACTCCAAGTTACTCAGCATGGTAACTTAACTGGAAAAAGCTCAAATATGAATTTGCAAGGAAAATTTTCCCCTCATTTCCAGCCTTAAATTGAAGTGGTTTTACATGACTCATTTACTAATACTACTTGTTATGGGAGGTGGTGAGAGCAAAGGTTGTGTAAACAATTTGCTCTTGATTGTTTTCAATGCTGAAGTACTTCTCTAAGAGCCATTTAAGTCTTCCAGCTTTGTGTGTCCCTCCATTTTCTCATTTTTCAGAAATATGAATGGATTATGAAACTACATAATGAAAAAAAAATCCACCACGTTAACAGTTAAAAATGCTTAGTGAAAATGCAAACTGGAAACATGTCCAATTGATTTATGGTTGTAAATGTATGCAGTGGGAAGCCTAAGTGTTTCTACTAAGTAAATTATCTTCTTCCTATGAGGTTTTCTTTTGTGGTGCTACCCCTGATATATCGCTATGCATTCAAGCCACCAGCTCTGTTGAAGTTCATTAGAAATTCCACTTCATATAATACATTTCACTATTACAGCAAAAGTCTTTACTCCCAAGAGTGAGCACTGTAATACATTTTTATGATGTAATTGTCCACAGCCTGGAGAGCACCTGTTAGCTAAATCTGATTTAGCACATTCCTGCTACCACTTTTAAAGTACAGTACTGTACAGAAAAGTAGTTAGGAAGCAAAATAAGAGCTTGATTTTTGTTAGTGTGTGTGGATGTGCACGTGAGATTTAACAGCAGTATATTTTCATGATATAATTTTTCTCCTATTGAAAATCTCATTTTGTATGTAATTAGGACACAAAGATAAGTTTTGTTTAGTGTGCAGTTTGCAACGTGTAACTTTCTATGAGAAGGACATGATAGAAAATATTAGTTTGCAGTTATGGCTAATAGATGCATACTAATACTATTACTGCTAAAATGCATTTTGAATTAATGTATCTAGTGATAGACTAGACTGTGAAAGTTTTACTACATATTGCTGAAGATTACTGTGTGCATATGTATTATATATGAAGGTCATTCTCGGTATAGCTTTATAAAATATAATGACTTTGAAATAGCAGATTGTTTAAGGTCTGTTTGTTACATTCCTCTGAACTGGCATGCTCAAATGAAAAATTTAATGTTGAGCGTTCTGAGTTCTCTCATATTTAAGATAGCACAGGCTTGTGTTTTTTTTGTTTGTTTGTTTGCTTTTTTTTTTTTTTTTTTACAGTTGAGTACAGAGATGTCAGAATAGTTATTAATAAGGATGGAATACAGCGTGCCTTAATAGGAAAACAATTTTCTGGTGGGAAGTCCATCAGATAACATATTACCAGATCTACTGTTAGACAGAATATGGCATTCCTATTTGTGTTTTTCCCCCGCAAAAGCAGAGTTACTCTGACTCCCAGTTTGAGTTTTAAAAAAAAAATAAGTGTTAACAAGAACCAAGCAAGTTCTGATTGGACAATTGTATGTCATAATTTTGGCAAGTTCCTAACTAAAAGGAATTAAGTTTAGATATTTGGAAACTTAAATTACCATTTTTTTTTCAAGCCTGTTGATCCTTATGACCTTGTTTGTTCTAAATATGGGTCTATCTGCGAGGGAAGGCATAATTTTATACTCTATAGGCTTAAATTAAGTGCCAAAGAGCTTCAAAAGCTGTTTTAATTGCTAAAATGAAAAGATGACACACATCAAAGAATCTTTATTTTTCATGCCAATGCCTACATAGCTTTTTTATATCCATTTAAAGCTGTTAGTTAGACTCCATCCTTATTACGAATTCCCTATATTGTCTTATTTTTTAAAGGATGCACCATCACTGTTTCAGAAATCAAGAATGCAACTGCCATATTGTGATCAAGAAGCATGGTAAAATGAGGGTTTACGTGATGCTTTTCGTACCGTTTTTACCCCCATTTGCCTCTAAAACTGAAAACCAGCAGCTGTCTATGGTCCAGCCCTCTAAGCCAAGGTGGACCTTAAAACACTTCTAATTACTCAACTCCTATACAGTCCCACTGTTTACTACTCATGCTATCATGGGTAATTTGCTTTGCAAGAGTAGGCAGAAGAAGAATTTTTAAAGAATTATGTAAACAATAGACAATCTACACTAAAGCCTCCTGAAACAGTGCTCTTAACCAGTGAACAGTACTGCTATATTTGAACTTCTAGCAATACTACGGTTATGAGGGAAATCTTTCTCAGATTTAAGAAGTAATGCTCAAGCTCTTCATAAATGATAATATTAGCAATACAATAGCAATACAAAATTTACCAAATTTTCTTTTGAAAGCTTTTCAGTTACCTTCCAAATATTTTCATAATATTTATGTATGTGTGTGTACTCAGAACCCCACAGATGATTTCATTTTCATGCTTATCCACTGTTTCCCACCATTTTTAACAGGATTTCTTGGTCCTGAAAACAAAACAAAACAAAAAAAAAAAAAGACACATGCACACACAAACCAACAAACAAAAAAACCTAATACGTCTTGAGTTTGGTTTCTCCTTGTACTATGCATTTCTGAAACAAATTTTGTAAATGTTGCGTGTGATTTTATTTCTTAGGAAGAGAAACTGCTGTTTTGTGGAAACTTAGGGTGAATTCCATTTGTTAGACAAACCAAATGGCTTTACTTAAAAGAAGGGGAAAGCATGCTCCAGGCAGCCTCTTGTTTGTATGCATAACCTCAAAAGAATGCAAAGTTTTGCTTGTTCTTCCAGTAAAAGAAAAGTAAGAAAATTCTGCATCAGTGTAGAAATGTTTGTGTCTCCCCCACATTTGAGATCTTTCTTTAACAGAGACTGGTCTACTAAATAAATAAATGCTGTAGATCTCACTTATTCTCACCTTAGCATAGTTTCTGATTTGATAACTATATGATAAATTATCAGCTAACTTTGAGAAAGAATTCATGGTGAAACGTTTATTATAGGTATAAAGTTTGAGAACACAGTAACTTGTGTTAAAATTATTGGAGTGGAGATCTCCCTAATATCATTGATTATATTTTTGCAGGAATTATCTTAAGGCTTTAAAATCAGTTGATCAATCAGTAATTTACAGCACAAAAGTCAGTAACTTTCTCCAGTCACATATATAATATACTGTGAGATATTTGTATAGTTTACTGAGGAGATTGAGAAGAGTTTAAGTGGTTGCTTATTTAATCAGTTTCTTTTAGTATTTTTCTCTAAAACTTTAAGAAATTAGAGGAAGGAAGAAAACTGAGAATAGTGCAACTGAGGCAATCATTTCTAGAGCCTCTTGGATCACTAGAGTAAGGTTTAGTGATATTATTTGCTTTAAAAATATTTCTTCCTAAATTTTGAAATGTATGAGGAGATAATTTCAGGTGTCAGTAATAGTATTTTACTGTCCTACTTGACTTACAATTTAACCTAGTTAATACACTTGAGATAGCATGATTTTTTAATGTTTCAACATTTGTACATAGTGCATTGTACAGCTGATAATACATAAAGAAATTGTTGAGGAGGTTGAAGTGACGAGTAATGGGAAACATGGATGACAAAGAGAGTATAGTAATAGCAAGACTACGGGGCTGTTCCTGAGGGCAGATAGAGGTCAAAATAAACTCTACCTAGGAGCATTAAAACACGTTGCCAGCAGTAATACATATAGCGTCTGCCTATAAAGTAATTAATTTTCTGGGCAAATTATTTACAAATGACTGATTTCCATTTCACCTCTAATTATGATTGCTTAAGAACGTTATGAAAACAAAGAATAATGAGTAAAGAAGATATTTTGCCTGGTGCCTTTGGGTAGTGGTAAGGATTCAGATCATTAACTTTTGCATTGGATTTTGCTTTCTCATGCATAGAGTTTCTTATTCTATTCCAATGGCTTTTTGACAAGTTACAGTCTGTATACTGGCATACATGCAAGTATGCAACCTCTTTTCTTTCTATATTATTTTAAATCAATACTGAGGTGTTTCTCACATGGAGTGCTATATGAAGAAAGTAGATCCCATTTGCTTCCGAAATGTGCCAGGAAGACAATGCACAGGATGTTTTACTAGGGGATAGTCCTTACTGTCCTAGCTTTTATGCCAAAAGAATTGAGGGGGAAAAGAAATTGCACGTATTTAGTCTCTAGGAGGCAGAGTGCTCTTTCCTGCAGATGGTAGGCTGGCATTACGCACACTTAAGAGAAAATTATGGCTGGTGAAGTAGAGCTTTTGACGAAGAAAACATTGAATCTGAAATTCTCTATTCTTCAGAGTTAAAGTGGCTGAATTGTGGCTTCATGTAACAGTACTGTACAGGAAATAGTGCTGATTCAAATTATCACAAGAAAAGCACTCATAAAAACCTGTTTTCTAAGTGCCTTTTCAGCGTGCCTCAAGGTGGCAGCTCCATTATGCTCACTCCCCATGTGAACTATGGCCTTGTCCCTTTTTCAACTAATTTGCTCCTGGGGAAAACTGCTATTAAGTCATCTTTGTGCAGGAGTATAGAAAGGATCATTTGTTGTTCTCTCTTCCACTGCATGAACACAGATACCTGGAAATCTACTCCAAAATGGGCATGGAAAGATTCTATTTGCTTTTGCTCTTCTGTATCAATTTAAGCATGTTATGGGGGAAAATTAATCAGAATCTTCTTAAAGGAAACTATCAGCTGAGATTGAATATGAACTCTATTTTGGTGGTCTCTTTCTGGTACAAAAGAAAAATTCCTAAATAAAATTACTTAGCTTGAGGACAAATGTGTCAAGAACTATTTAGCTTCTGCTTATTTCTCCTGACTTATGTATCTTAGTTAAAAAAGCGTGAAGCTATGTGTAAGCACTGTTCAAAATAATCCTTGAATGCATTTGTATGCATGATAAAAGGTTTTCATCATCAGGATGATGACACTTCATTGTCAATTATGTATCCATTTGCTTAGCTGCATTGCTGCTGATTTTTTTTTTTAATACAGAAATGAGTTGTAATCAATAACTTGTCATGTTATTCATTCCTAATGGACTAGCCAAAGGATTTTGACATTACTATCTGAATAAATTATCTGAAATATATATTTTCATTATTTGACCAGCTCTCTAGATTGTTAAATAATGTTCTGTGAATAATTTATTCAACATTTTTCTGTCAATCCTTGAATAATTTACTCAAGAATACATTATTTTTGTTATCCAGTGAGCTGTATTTCCAGCATCTGTGGAAATGTCTTTGTTGTGTGGAAGCATAGAGATCTCTGGAAGGAGAGAGAAACTTTTAACTAGCATAACTTTGCTTCTTTGTAATATGTGTTCAGGACCTTTTTTTATATACCCAAGTGCATAATTAAATGAATCCATTTTCATCTCTCTCTTAATTTAATAAGTAGTTTTCTATAGCAGTCTTTAACTCAATGACCCCTGCTATTCTTATTGGAAGTCTTGCACTGTTGCTATCCTGCCTTGCCTCTGCTTGTCTCTCAAGTCTTCCACATCATTCAGAAAACTTCAATTATTTTAATTTGTCTGCTGAAGATATATGATGAGGAAAAGATTTACATTCCTTTTCTGTAGCTGTTAACCCAGTCATTTGGAAGATAATACTTACATAAATATGTACTGAATAATACAGGTTGGTGGTACACAAGCATAAGTTAAAAGAATAAGCTTTTAAAAATGCAGTCTCACAGAAAGACTGAAAAGGCAGCCTAGCAAAAAGGTATGTTGTGAAATATCCATATCTGTTTAAAGGATTGTTTTTCATTCAAGCGGCAGAAAATGCCCCAAGCAGCTGTGCTGGAGCAATGATGAAATGAAATGATTTGAAGATGAATAACCCCGTCTCCTCCTTATAGCACCCATTTTGCAGCTTCAGTCCTGACAGTGGGATTGTGAGGTGAAGCCAGTGGCATCTTGACTGCACCAGAATTGGCATGTGCACCAATTCTTCTGTTCCTCTGAGTGTTAGTGGGAACGATGTAATTGAATATGTGATACCTGGCTCTTAAGAATTTCCAGCATGGAATACAGCTAGAAAAACAAACTGGAGGGCGGGGGACAGTATCAGAAACCATAATCTAGTGATGTTCCTGGACAAGCCTAGCAGGGAAGAAACTAATCCAAAGGCCAGTACCAGCACAGCTTATTGGAAAATCATAGAGTGGCTTGGTTGGAAAGAACCTTAAAGCCTATTGAGTTCCATTCCCTCTGCTGTTAGCACGGTTGCCACCCACCAGATTGGGCTGCCCAGGATGCCATCCAACTTGGCCTTGGGCGTCTTCAGAGACAGAGCATCTTCAGCTTCTCTAGGCATCATGTGCCACTGCCTCACTCCCCTCTGAGTGAAAAACTTCTGCCTAACATCTAATCTAGATCTCCTCTCCTGTAGTTCTTAACTATTTCACCTTGTCCTATCACTGTCTGCCTGTGTAAAAAGCCAGCCTGCTTTCTGAATATAGGCTCTTTTAAGTTCTGGAAGGCTGGAAGGAATAGAGGGTAAAGAAATTAGATCATATGTTTCTGTAGTACTGTAGGAGAAAATGTAGCCTGTGCTTAAAACAGGCCCGTAAAAATTGTAAAATAACTAAAAAAAAAAAACAACAACAACAAATAATAGTTTAACTGTATCACCCACTTTTAAAACAAAACATTTCAGTGTAGGAATAGAGTCTACAGTAACTGCAGTCTCTGTCCAGTGTTCCCATTAAATAAAATGGCGTAATTCATGAAGAAGACTGTGACATCAGATTGAAAATGGAACTCTTCTTACGGACATAACAAATGCAAGGAACAAACTAGTGACTTTGCTAGCTCTCGAGGAATCACCAAAAAAGGTGATTCTGGAAAGCCAAGTTTCTGGGATGGCAAAGTTGAGGCAATATTTATTATATCTGATGGAACTAACAAAGCAGACAAAAGTCTTGATGTCTCTAGAGAATGTCTGTAACAAAACAAGCAATAAGATCCAGCCAAGACTACCTGACATAGTATGTAGTCTTGTCACCATCCCCCTACAGACAGAAAATATTGGTTGCTTTCAATTTAAACTTTTTTAGTTAATATTATTTTTTGTGTATAAAAGTTATTTCAGTGTGCACTGCTGTGTGCTGTTATGCCTATGTGTTTCTATCTTCTGAAACTAGTCTTCTGAATATGGTGGTTTTGGAGAGCAGAAGGCTGTGTAGTTTTTCTTATTTGAAGAACAGAAAAGATAGGTTGGAAGGATAAGCACAGGCTGTAGGAAGGGAGAGCGAAAAGAGCGCTGTAAAAATCTTCTGAAAATGTTATTTTTGTCATAAAGACAAAGCTGGAATTTGTTCATCATTAATCTGAGTGCAATAACTGAAAGGAACACACACAATCACATTTATATTGACTGCATGGGATTTGCTTTTATATTCTGTCTTGCCATGCTATGGTTGTTTTTGTACTAAGCATCTATTCTTGTGGGTGGTTTGTTGTTTTTTTTCCCCTTTATTTAATTAAATACTAACTTTTCTCATATTAAAAATGCTTTTATACTAACTTTTCTCATATTAAAAATGCTTATATCTTATTTGGGTCTTGATTTGTTTGCGTTCCTAGTGCCCAAAGGTCATAAGGGCCATTTATTCAGCTATTCATGCAGCCAATGAATAGAGGAGCTTCCTATCTCATTTTTGTTCCAATTTCTTTCAAATTAACAGTTAAGAACTGCTATAAAGTTCAGTGAGCTCAGGACTGCCTGCCCCTATAGTACAAAGTCAATGTACTTCCCCTTTTGCAAGTAGTTAAGGAGTTGTAACTAACTGAAAAAAGTACTCTTCCAAAATGAAGTAAATGAACAAATTATTTTTGCTAGTGACTGTGGTCCTGCTCTAAATTACATTACCAAAAGACAGCATTCTGTTTTTTACTATTACTGTTAGGCTTTTAGCTTCTGTGAGTTTGTTTATCTTCCTTTAAAGGAAGACTATGAAAGCTAACCTTAATGCTGGATTTTACACTGTTTACTGAGCTGCTTTTTAAAAATTTTCTGAGCTTGTAAAAGTATAATTATCGTATCCTAATAATTATAACAGACGACATTTCTTTTCCTCTTCACACTGTTTGATCTAAACTGCAAATTTCTGATCTTCTTGTCAAAGACAGAGCTGTTTTCTTGGGAATATTTTGAACTTTGATGAAAGTTTTATGACACTTCCAACAAAACATGCTGCTCATTAAAGTTTCATAGAGAGAGAGTTCTATCTGAATTGTTTTCGAATTGTAAATACCTCATAATTGTCATCAGTGAGTAGCTGATGAAATACCTGTTCCCAGAAGCTTGTATCTGCACACGGGAGCTTGGTGTCTCAGATAAATACGTGCTTTTGCTGTCCCAGAGTACCAAGAGTTGGCTCCTTTCATTCTGTTGTGGCTATGGTCCCAAAACTTGAGCACTGATGAAACTAATGATTTATTTATAACATTTTTCAAGGCATTTTCAGAGGAAACAAGTTTTTGTTGTCTCTAAATATCTTATTCAAATCTTTTTGTTGTTGTTGTTGTTGTAAGAGGTACCAGGAGATAAGTGTCCTGTTAGTTTCCTAATGTTTTTTGTGAGCTGAAACTTATACATCTGTCTTCTGATAGTGACGGCTAACTATGGTTTCTCAGCTACATGAGCATAAGTGACAGTGTTGTTTAATCAAGGGACGTCACATTCAGACAACTGACAGTTGACACAACTGCTAGCTCTCCTTAAGTCTTCAGACTCAGGTAATCTTCCCAAAACAATTGAATATGTGTTGTTTGTGTGTGTATGTATAGAATCATAGAGTCATAGAATGACCTGGGTTGAAAAGGACTATAATGGTCATCTAATATCAACCCCCTTGCTATGTGCAGGGTCACCAACCACAGACCAGGCTGCCCAGAGCCACATCCAACCTGGCTTGAATGTCTCCAGGTATGGGCCATACGCAACCTCTCTGGGCAACCTGTTCCAGTGCTTCACCACCCTCTGCGTGAAAAAATTTGCAACTAATATCTAACCTAAATCTCCCCTGTCTCAGTCTAAAAGCATTCCTTCTTGTCCTATCACTATCCACCCTCATAAACAGCCATCCCCCCTCCTTTTTATATGCTTCCTTCAAGTATTGGAAAGCCACAGTGAGGTCTCCCTCATATATGTAGAGAGCTATTTCAAAAGCTTATTTGACATATGTTAGTTTCAAATCATTGGATCTATATAAATCATTGTAGTATCTCTGATAATTATAGAGAGAAAATGCCCTGTTTAATGAAATGCTGTTCCATTTTAAAAGCACTTGGGTAACGACTCCCAGACAGCATGAGGTTTTATCTTGTTATGAAGATGCAAAGACATTATTTAGACAAATTGGTTTTTTTTAAAGAGACAGTCTAATTAAAAATTAGAACATTATTATTTAATAGGTATCTGATTAGAACAGATGACATTTTTCTTCCCTTCTAACTGCCTGAGAAATACCTGACTACTTCCCATTTGGTTCCGTGAGATGTTCACACACTCAGAAGAAGCACATCATGACTCTCAAAGGCTATGTACACTCTGCAAAGATGAAAGTAGTTAACTAGGTGAGTTGAATGGAGACTGAAATAATTTTCCTCAGTTCAGATATATGGTTTGCATATTGGCAAGAGGTAGTTTTCCTGAATCACCTCCTGAAGGTAAATTTTTGTTTTTAATGACGATGCAGGGAACCTGAGGAGATTGTATCTGAATTTATCTGGGTTAAGTGATGTGAATGCCTCTTTCAATCATAAAAGTAGAACATAGATGTTCATTTAAATTGTAGTGCTACCAGAGCAACAAAACAATGGTAATCACAATATAATTAGAGTCTGTATTGTGAGAAAGTTATGTATATTAAAGTGTGAGAATGACAATAAACTTCAGAAAGACAAATTTAATAAAATGAGGGAGCTCATCAAAAATGCCCTGAGGAAAAGTAAACTCCTTATATATAGCGTTTATTCCACTTAAGGAAACAGTAATGGTGTCTCAGGAGGTACTGTGCTGCCGAACAAAATGAGAAATAGGAAGACAAAGAAGAAATTTACATAGCTAAACAGCAATTTTGAGTGATTGAATGAAGAAGAAATCCTTCAAAATCTGACCCCCACTTGCCAATTACCAGGAATGTAAACGAAATAACAGTAAATATGTTTGAGGAGCATAGGAATGGCCAAAACAAATGTCCAAAAGAACTAATGAAATATACAAGAAAAAGGAAAGCCTCTCTTTAAATACATACATTAAAATGCAAATGCTAGATTTGATAGATAAAAGCCTATTTTGTTAATGCATGTGACATATTGTTAGTGATTCTGTCAGGAAAATGCTGGGAAACAGAACTGATAGATCAGTCGGTACAGATACTTATCAAGAATTCTTCTGAGTGAACTCAACAAAATGTTGGAACATCCAACAGAATAATCAGTCTCTTGCCAATCCAGAAGGCTAAAGATGTTTGGTTGGGTCTGTATTTAAAAAGGGTTTTAACCTAAGCCTAATCATCACTAGAACAGAATCATAGAATATCTGCAAAATCATGGTGGAAAAATATCTAAGCAAAACAGTGTTCTAGAACTGGAAATTATGTTTCAGTAACTATTCAGTATTTCTTTGAATTTGCAGTGGATATAGAGTAACTAAATGAATTGTACTCAAATCAACTGAGAAAGTTAAGCAGGCACAGATAATTTAAATATTGGTAAAAGCTATTTAATTAACAGAATATGGAGTCATGCAGAATTATAAAATGGCTTAGGCTGGAAGGGGTCTTAAAGATCCCTTCTGCAGTGTTCAGGATGACTAATCACTGGATCAGGCTGCCCATGACCCTATATCTAACCTTGAATGCCTGGCCTTGAATGCCTTCAGGGATGGGGCATCCACAATCTCTCTGAGCAACCTGTTCCAGTGCATCACCACTTTGTGAATCAACAGTTTCTGCCTAACATCTCATCTAGATCTCCCCTCTTTTGGTTTTAAACCTTTCCCTCTTGTCATCCTATCACTACTTGTGTAAAGCATCAGTTTTCCTCCTGTTTATGAGTTCCGCTCAAATGCAGGAAAGCTGCATGAGGTCTGTCCAGAGCCTTCTCTTCTCCAAACCAAACAAGCTCAACTCCCTCGGACATTCTTAACAGGAGAGGTGCTCCAGCCCTGTAATCATCTTTGTGGTCCTTGTCTGGATCCACACAAACAGCTCCATGTCTTTCTTTGCTGAGGGCCTCAGACCTGGATGCAGTACTCCAGATGAGGCTTCACAATGTCAGATTAGAGGGGGATGGTCACCTCCCTCTCCTTGTTGGCAGCTCTTCTTTTGATGCAGCCCAGGATACAGTTGGCCTTCCAGGCTGCAAGTGCACACTGCTGGCTCGTGCCTAGCTTTTCATCCATTGAGCCAGCCAAGTCCTTCTCCTCAGGACTGCTCTTAGTCATAATGCTCATGTATATCTGGGATTGGTCCTAGCCAAGTGCAACTCCTTGCACTTGACCTTGTTGGACCTCATTAGGTTCTTGTGGGCCTGCTTCTCAAGCCTGCCTAGGTTCCTTTGGATGCGTGCCTTCCTTCTGTTGTATCAGCTGCACCACTCAGCTTGATGTCATCCACAAACTTGCTGAGAGCGCACTGAATTCCACTGTCAAATAGATAAAATTGATGAAGAGCACCAGTCCCGAGACAGACCCGGAAGGGACATCACTCTTGACCAGCCTCCACCTGAATGTAGAACTGCTAACCACAACCCTCTTGCTGCGGCCACCTAACCAATTATTTTTATCCATTGAATAGTCCAGCCTTCAAATCCATCTCTCCAATTTAGAGATAAGGGTGTAGTGCGGTACCATATCAGAGCCTTGCACAATTCCGGTTAGATGACATCAGTGACTTTTCTTTTGTTCACTGATGCTCTCACTCGCCTGCTTGACCACTCTGTCCATGAGGAAATTATCCCAAATGTCAAGTCCGAGGCTATCCTAGCACAGCTTGAGGCCATTTCCGTGTGTCCTGTTATTTGTCACCTGAGAAGAGAGACTCATATGCACCTAGCTACAGCCTCCTTTCAGGTAGTTTTAGCAAGTGGTGAGGTAACCTCAGTCTCCTTTTTTCCAGACTAACCAGCCACAATTCCATCAGCTACTCCTTCTCCTTATTTTCTTGTCCCTTCACTGGCCTCATTGCTCTTCCTGAGCAATTCTTCTCTTAGTGAGGGGCCCAAAACTGAACACAAGATGCTGGCTATAAGAAAACTTGCAGACTTTTCTAGGTTATTACTAATTAAACTGAGATGTGAATGTCAGGGGAACAGAGGCGGGTGAGATGAATGAGGATTTACCATGGATGGTGCAACGTAAAGAGTGGACCAGTGAACTTACCTAGCTGAATGAAGCCTGGGGAATATGGAAATGTAGTTCAGAAGAGCTGATTTAACAATTAGAGCTGGTTACAAAATTAAAAATATAACCTGAATGCTAAGTAGAGTACAAAAGATAGAAAGATTACAGAACAAGTTCTAGACTTCAAAACTGTTTCAGAGCAGTTAAATTATTGCCATTGTAGAAACCTCAGAAAAATCATCTGCTGAATGCAGCTTCAGGAAAAAAACAAAAACAAAAACAAACAAAACAAAACAAAACAGAACAACAACAACAAAAAAAAACAAAACAAAAAAAACGAAAAACTACCAAGATATTAGAATGCATAAGGCAGAGGCAGAATGGAAGAAAATCATAAAGAAAAATGCTATAATGTATGTCTGTAAATAAGTGGTGAAGGCTTATCTGAGTTGTTATATTCATCTCCTTTCTAAACATTGAAAATTATTTGACTCATTGAAATTTTCTGTTATACGAAAAGAGTTTGAAAAAACTAGTAGTACTATTTTAGGGAGGAAGCAAACAGTTCAGTTGGCAGAAATTTGACTTAGATTTCATTTATTTATGTAAGTATTTAAATAGTGAGGTAGTATACAAGATACTTACACATAGCAGAAATAGTTTTTGTGGTAGATACTGAAAAGGTAATTTTAGTAACGCAAATGTCTTTCAAATATGACAAATGCTCCTTGGGGTTGACAGCTGTCCTTATAATGGTCTGTAACATAAATAAAGAAACTGTTCCCTGCTCTTTTTCTTAAATTCAGTATAGCAAAAGTAGACACCTTCTGAAAAAAGTGTTGAGACCCATGAAGACCGAAAAATTCCTGTGGCTGCAATACTACGGTCCTGAATAACTAAGGCCATTTTGTATTTGATAAATTTGAGGTCTTAAAAATATAAAGTGCAGATTTTTATCCTTCAGTTATAAGACGTGAAAACTATTAATGAACATTGTACAAGTGTCTCCTTGAAGCATGATTATCTTCTGAATAGATTATTTAGTCATTGCTATTTGTAATTATTATACATGTCTAATTCTAAAGATAAAAACAAAACAAAAAAAATCAAATTCAAATCTAAGGATGCACCATCATTTGAAGATTATAATACCTAAACACGTTTTTTTAAGTCATTCTCTCTAGCATGATGGGGAAAAAAAAAAAGGTAAATACAGTTTATTTAGAGGAGAAAACATCACAATGCACATTAAAATACTTTAAAGAAAATACTTTAAAGCATAAGTTAAAGGTTCCTAAAGTATAATTTTAATATAAAATTTTAACTATATAGGTACTCACATCTGTGAACATTTGCATTTGTATATACACAAATAATTTATAATATAAATGCACTTAGAGGACAAAAATAAGAGAAAAAAAAAAAAGAATTTCCTCAATTGTGTTGATAAGTTTAAGTGCTTTGTTATACACATCCTTCATTTTGTTGTTACGTTTTTCTCCAAAGTATACTTGGAGCCATCATGCAGTCCTTCCCTTCCCAGAAGTCCCATCAATGGGAGCTAGGGATAGGTAGCTAATTTAGGCACAGCTTTGCTGCAAACACTGTTCTGCCGCAGGCTTAAGAAGGCTTTTCCTCTCAGTCTGAAGGGCTTATTGAAAAAGGAAATCAGGAGCTACTTAACTCATCCAGTTCACTGTTGTAATTAAAAAAATATGATGCTGCAAAAAGTCAACTTGAAGTACTGTGAACTATGTTTTCTTGCCAAATGAAGCTAGAATAAACACTGTTTATTTTAAAAGCCTGGCACAACCTTTATATTTAGGCTATGACCTTTTCTGATCTCCTAGTGATCTTTGGCAAGCAACTCTCATGTGTTACACTGCTCTGTGTCTACTACTTTGGATATGATTGGCTGAAAAGTAAAGAAGCAAATATGTTGCTTCAGTGAATATGCCCCTCTGCAGACAGAGAGGTATATCCCAGAAGACTAAAGTTTCAATTGCAAGAAAATGCAAAATGTAGAAGAGGATAAAGTAGCACATCACAGCTTCTTACCCTAGTTATAGGTTGAGCAGTAATGTTTTAATCCTTCCAAAATATTTTCTGAAGGAAATCCATGTATGGGAGTGGTGCAGAATGGAATGCTGATATAGAATGAAATTTGGTGCTCAAAAAATGGCTCAAGTCTATGTGGAATCATATATATATAGACTCAGAGATGCTGAACCATCTCTTTGTCTAAACTGAAATAAGACTCTATACCTCTGAAATCAAAACAGCATTATGCTTGCAAGTTTAGATACTGGTGAACCACTTCAGCTATGTAAAGAACTCTGTTCTCTAAGGTGTGAAGGAGGAAACAACCTATATTAACGAGCTCAGCATCCAGTATAGCCAGTGAATTTATTTTCTTGTCAATGTCTAATGCTTGACATCTAGAAGGATACTCATCTGTAGTCTGTGTGACATTCCCTTTTATATGTAGATATTATGGACCCAAGACACTTTATATTTTAGTTCAACATAGAATCATAGAATTATAAGAGCCTTAGAATTGGAAGGGACCTTTAAATATTATCTAGTCCAACTCCCCTGCAATGAACAGGGACACCCTAGCTACATCAGGTTGCCCAAGGCCCGATCCAGCCTGGCCTTGAAAGTCTCCAGGGATGGAGCATCCACCACATCACTTTAATTTTTTTTAGGAGACTTAAAGGTCAAGACTAAATGTTGTCTCAGGATGGAAAGTGAGGTCACAAAGTCACCTCACTGGAGTCTGGAAATGCTCATGTCTGTGGAACATTTATGCCATGCATTTGAATTTCATATTAATTGTTTCCCAAGTAGGCATATTCACATGATGTAGTGCTATGCAAAGGTAATCCTAGAGGCAGGGTAGATACGTTAGTTAATTATCTCAGCAAAATTGAGTGTAATGCTGTGGTCTTACGACCAGAAAACATTTACCAGTGCTAGCACAGTGAGAATCAGATCATGTCTCTTTGTCTTGTCCTCCTCAGCCTTGCATAAGCATGCTCAGGGAGGTCATAACTCCAATCATCTTTAGAGGATCTCTGGAAGCATTTGTGGATGCGATCAGCGGTAATATTGTGGTAATCTGCTGCATGATTGCTTTCAAATGCCTCATGAAAGGCAGAACTGTACTTACAATCACAAATAAGAGGATAAATTTATTATAACTTCAGTATAGATGCTAGCACTTGAACAGTTTTTAGTGCAATTCAAAATGAATAAAACTTTTGAATATCTACTTCTGTGATCTTGGGACTAAGCTCCGCGTAATTCAGCTTACAATTCTGCTAATAAAACTCTTTAGAACTCTCACTCTTCTGGTGAATTGTTGAAGGAAATTTGAATATTTGATCTAAAACAATTGTAAGTCATTTAATGCTTAGAATGACCACATAGACTTAATCACTTCATTTTCTTCCTTTTTTTTCTCCAGCAATTTGATTAGTATAGATGACTTCACACCATGGGGGCACACAGATTTGGAATCACTCAGTTCTATACTGAGAATTGCCCAATTTCTAGCATACTTTAAATGCAAAGACCATGCTGAGAAATATATCATGCCTAATGTGATTAAAGTAAATATGTTTTTCTTTGTGGCTCTTGAAATTATTTTTCTTAAAATGTCAGGACTTCTTGTCACTGTTCTCTGCTATGTACTTAATGTACTGGAAAGATATTTAATGATTCTTAGAATAGAAAAATGGTAGTGTAAAGCTGGCTGACTCATGATGGATTCATAGATGTTAAAATTGCCGTGGCAATTAATAGTAATTTCAAATAATTTGACTTGAATTTGCATGTGCCCATATCACAGGATTCTGATTTTTGAAGTAGACCAGATGAGGTAGCACATTATATCAGCCTGTAGTGAAATTATCCGAACTCTAGCTATGTTGAAGAATGCCACAGTTCCCACATGAAACATCCACTGTTTCCCTTTCAACTGAAGCCAGAACTTAAAGGTTAGGAAATGATGAGTGCCCCAGTCCTGTCCAATTACGGAGTCAGTGTGATCAGAAGATGGAAAGAGACTATGAATTTTCCACACACATACTTTTTGGATATTGCTGCTAACTGCAGCAATGTGTACACAAAGCTTTTTTTTTTTTTTTTTTTTTTTTTTTTA